>NC_057788.1:29102144-29711644 GCF_014905175.1 Aphidius gifuensis
CAAAATGAAAATTTACAAAAACAAATTAAAATACAATCATCAAGTGGTGGTTTTGATGAACTTAATACAGCAATTGAAGATGAACTTAAATGTCAAATAAGTAAACTTGAAAAAACATTGCTTGAATTAAAAAATGATAATGATAAAATAATACTTGAACGTGATCAATTATCAAAAAGAATTGATGTTTTAATGGCAGGAAATGAAAGATTTACAGAATTAAAAGAACGTCAAGAACGTGAAATTCAAGTTTTACAAATACAAAATAATGAACTTACAATAAAGCTAGAAAATTATGAACGTAATTATTCAGAAATTCCAATTGTTAAAACAAATGAAAATGAAAATTTAGAAGTCATGGAAAATACAGAAAATAATGAAAATATTTCGAAAGATAAATTTAATGAATTACAAGAATCAATAGAAATTTTATCATCAGAAAATGAAGAACTTAGATCATTAATTGAAAATGAAAAAATATTACGAGTTGATGCAGAAAGTAAATTGACTGAAAAATTACAACAAATTGAAGAAGAAAATGCTCAACGACAATCTTTTGAAGAAACAGATAAAGAAAAGTTAAATGAACAAATTCGAGAAATTGAAGAGACAAAAAAACAAGCTGAAGAGCAATTAATTACATTGGAAAATAATTATAAAGAAAAAATAAATTATCTTGAAAATACTATTGCTGAAAAATCCCTAAAAATTGATTACTTTGAAGAAAGTCTTAAAAATTCACAATTAGAATTACAAAATATTAGTGAATCATTAGAAAATACAAGTGAATTATTAAGTGTTCGTGTTAAAGAAGTATCTGAATTAAAAAGCCAAATTGAAGAATTAAAAATTGACAAAGCAAATATTGAATCACGTCAATTAAATGTTGAGGAAATTGGAAAATCATTGAATGAAAAAGATGAAGAAATAATTGAAATATCAAAATTAAATCAACAATTAGAAAATAAATTATCGGAAATTTCTTTCATGTCTTCTAAAATTGAAGAATTAAATTTAGAAAGAGAACAAATGACACTAAAAATTGATAATCAAACACAAGAAATAATTTTCCTAAAAGAAAAATTAGATGAAAAAGAATGGTTATTAGAAAAAATTAATTCTGAAAAAGCTCTTGATCAACAAAAATTAACATCTTATGAAGAAGAAATTGAAAATTCTAATGTCTTGATAAATCAATTACAAAATTCAATAACAATTTTAGAACAAAATATTAATGAAAAAACAAATGAATTATCAATAAAACAAGAAGAAATTGATAAATTTGAAAAAACAATTTTACAATTATCCAGTACTCCAGCTGTTGAAATTACTGATGAAGATAATATTGAAATGAAAAATCAAGTAACACAATTAAAAGCTGAATTAAATACAAAACTTGAAGAAATTGAAAATTGGAAATACATGTTAAATGAAAATACATATCCAAAAATTCTTCAAGAATTACAAGATAAAGTTAATTTATTGTACAATGAAAAAATACAACTTGAACAAGCATTAACAATGGCTCAACAACAATTACAATTACAAAAAAATCAAGAAACAACAGATAATATTAATGAAATTGAAAAAATATTAAAATTCAAAGATGAAGAAATAAATTTATTAATTAAAAAATTAGAAGATAAAACAATTGAATGTTCATTACTTGAAAATGCATTAGCTAAACAACTTCCTAAAAATTTTGATAAATCAGATATTACATTGAGTGATGATGAAATCCAAAGAAAAAATAAAGAATTAACATCTAGTGAGCTTGATATTGCACTTTATATGTTGCATCAACGTGATGTAAGATGTGAAGAATTAACACATGAATTAATGCAGTTATTAGAAGAAAGAGACACATTACAATTGCGACTATCCAATACAATTAGATTAAATGAAGAATTGCGAAGAATTTTACCAGCTGATGTTGAAAAAAGTATTGCTGAAAAAATGCCAGTTATTGATGATGATCAACCATCAACATCAGATACTGAAAATAAAATTGAACTCGCTCAAAAGTAAGTTAATTAAATGATATTAAAAATTAATTTTTATTTATAATTCATTCAGATGATTATTATTTTATACATCATGGTAAATTTAATTTTTAAATTCATAATTTTGTTGATTTTAGTTGGCTTTTATTAGGCCCTTTATAATTATTATAATTTAAGTAGAATATGAGTTCCTGTAAATGCTAGTTTTCCCTGTAGGTTATCACAGCTGCATACTGTTGGTCATCGACGTGATGTGAGATTAATGGATGAACGAGAATTACGTAATACACAACAAATGTCATTGTTGGCACACAAAGATGCACTTAGTACATTACCACCTGATGCTGCTGCAAGACTCATCAATGCTAATTATACTCTTTGTATGTATTGTTTATTTAATATTATCATTCAACAAAAATTATCATTTTATTATCTTTAAATATTCATTATTAAAAGTAAAAAATAATGTAATTATTACTAATTATTTATGCTGTTTTTCGAAAGATTTATTCAAGTTGATTTTTATAATTTTTATTTTATTTTTTTCAACAGCACGAGACGTTCAGAGCCCATCTAGCGTGCTACTTAATTGGCTGTGGGGTAAAAGGTAAATTTAAAATATTTATTAGGTATTAATTTAGATAATTTATTTATTATTTGTTTTATAAATTTTAATTTTGTGGTTTTAGTACACCAAAAGTCGTTCACATGTGACCAAAAAGAAATTTTATCGACTGGATGTCATCGAAATCTTGAAAATTCCTTTAAACATTCCTTTTAAAAAATATAAATTCGACTGCCAATCGAATGTTTATTATTTTTGTTTGTTAAATGATTTTTTGAAGAATAAAATTTTTAAAAAATAAATCATCTCGCAATGTCGATTGATAATTAAAAGAAGAAAAAAAAAAAATTATATTTGTATATTCAATGAGTCATCTCGAGTGTTTATTATTAATTTATAATTGTTTAATGTTGGTGCCTTTATGTATCAAAGTGTCAAAAATTAATTGATCATTTTTAATGACAATTAGAGTTAAAATAAGAATTAAAAAATGAGGAAAAAATATAAAAACTGTCATATTGTTTTATAATATATAAATATTATTGTATAAAAATTAACTAGGACATGTATTTACTAACGAAAAAAAAAAAATTAAATAAATAAAATGTAAATTTTTCCTCCTAATAATTTTGTGTTAATTTAGAGATTTATTCATAGTAATTTAATTTTATTATTTTTTATCAAATTTAAAAGACATTTATGACATTATTTATGAGCAAATATGATGTTCAAACAATTTTTATCAATGCTTAGATAATTTTTTAATTTTGAACTCATAAATCAATATTTTAACAGGTATTTCTGTCTCAATTTTTTAATTTCTGTTGAACACAAAGCAGGAATTAAAATTATGAAATTACATCAGGATAAAACTATTATCATCATATAAAATTTAAACAAATATTAACTTTGTTTTATGTAAAAAAAAAAATTAATATTTATTCTTTATCTCGTATGGTAAATGCCTGATCAACGATTGACCAATACTACTTATTTTCAGGAATTTTTTAATAAAAAATAAATAACATTTTTAGCATTGATATTTTATTTAAAATTAGTTCATTAATTTTTTTTTTATTTAGAGTCTGAATAAAGGATTTGGACCACCTCCACAGCCAATTTTTGGAGGTGTAAATTTTCGAATTTGATCAATCCAACGAAGATAATCAAAAACTTTACAATTAAAAGAAGGTGATCCAATATATTGTGGTAATCCAGATGAAACAATACCAATTATAGTATTTCCATCAACGAGTGGACCTCCACTATCCCCCTTAATGAAGAAAAAATAAAAACATACAATAGAACAATCTAAATTTAAATGTGAACTTATGAAACAATATAATACTTACAAATGACGGGCATGCTCCCAAATGATGTGCTGTACAAAATAATCCTGATGAGTCATCATTAAAACTTACGTGTTGATAAAATTGACATAAACTTTTAGTTGTAATAGTTAATTCAACTTTTTTTAAAAATATTGAAGAATATAACGAACAGCTTTGGCTTCCCCAGCCAGAAAGTACAACTCTTGTATTTTCAATAACATCTTGAGTTGGCAAATCAACTGGTTGAACATTAGCATTAAATTTAATTGGTCTCATCAACTTTATAAAAAATAAATAAACAGCTAATATAATAAAACTTTGACAAGACAGTTGATGAATCAAATTATGTATTGAGAAAAAAATTAAATACCTTAAAAATAGCAATATCATATTGTGCACTTGGTACAGATTTTGGCTCAAAATTCATGGGAATAAATGCACTTGAACTTTGATATAATTCATCTTGATTAACAACAATATCAATATTTGTACCAACTGTAAAAAATATTTGATTTATTTCTTTAGGACTTCTATCAATATAAAAAACACAATGAGCTGCTGTTATAATATGATATTCATCAAGAATAGCACCACCACATTTATGTGCCATATTGCTATCACGAAGTGAAACTATATATGGAACTGGAGTCAATGCCATTTCTCCACCAATTATTTTATTTGTTTTTTTTCCATGTCCAACTGTTAATGATAAAAAAATACACAAAAATTTACAAATTAATTATTTTTTTATTCTACATTTTATTCTTACTTGAAATAGCCATGAAGATCATCATAATTATTATTGAAATATTCATTTTTTATCAGTGTAGAAATAATTTATTTAGGAAACTAGTGTTACTGACGAAAAAAAATTAATTCTCGTCTCTTTTATTCAATTTTTCTCATTACAATAGTTTAACGTGTTGATTTTTAAATATTGACATTGTAAATATTAATTTTTTTTTTATTCTCGCATGATGTGTCTTAATTATTATTATCATTCTTTCAATTTTAAAATATAAAATTAATTTATTCACGTATACGTAAATATACAGAAAAATAAAAAAGCAAAATATGGAAAATTATTTATTGTTATTTGCAGTTAAATTTAAAATTAATAAAAAAAAATTTCAGCATATTTTTTAGTAATTATTTCTTATTTAAAAATTGTAATAAAATTTAGCTTTTCATTTATTTTTTAATATATATAATAATTCAATTAAATAATTGAGATAAACAATTAAAATTATTAAATGTAAATTGTATTTTCATTTCGTTTTTTTAATTTAATTTTCTTCTGTTTTTTTTTGCAATTAGTACATTCGAAATACAGGATTTGGATCACCTCCTCCACAACCAAGTCTTGGAGGTGCGAATTTTCTGACTCGATCAATCCAACTAAGATGATTGTAGACTTTACTATTGAAAGAAGGTCCTTCCGAAAATTGGGGCATACCACTTGAAACAATACCGATGAGAGTGTTTCCATCAACCAGTGGACCTCCACTGTCACCCTTTATTATTCAGAAACATATTTATTTAGAAAAGATATTGTCTTGTAATTAAATTTATAAATTAAAATAAAACTTACAAACGATGGACAAGCTCCCAAATGATGAACAGCACAAAACATTCCGTCTGAATCACCATTGTAATTCATATATTGATAAAAATCACACAAGGTTTTATTTGTAACAGTTAATTCAATTTTTTTTAAAAAGAATGACATGACTGCTGTACAACCTTCACTACCCCATCCAGAAAGTATGACTCTTGTATTTTCAGTAACATCTTCAGTTGGCAAATCAACTGGTTGAGTATTGGCATTAAATTCAATTGGTCTCATCAACTTTATAAAAAATTAAAAAATAAATTATGTACTGTAAAATTAAATTGATTAATTTTTTATTATATAAATTTTATTTGTACCTTGAAAATAGCAATGTCATATTTTGCAGAAGGTATAGTTTTTGGCACATAATTCATGGGAATAAATGCACTTCGACTTTGATATAATTCACGTGGATCAGCGACAATATTGATATTTGTTCCAACAGTAAAAAATATTTGATTTACAGATTTAAGACTGTGATCTGGATAAAAGAGACAATGAGCTGCTGTTATTATATGATATTCATCAAGAATAGCACCAGCACATCTGTATTCCATTGTTTCATCACGAAGTGCAACAATATATGGAACTGGAGTCAGTACCATTTCTCCACCAATTATTTTATTCGTTTTTTTTCCATGTCCAACTGTTGATGATAAAAAAAATACACAAAAAATTTACAAATTAATTATTTTTTATTATCTATTTTATTCTTACTTGAAATAGCCATGAAGATCATGAAAATTATCATTGAAATATTCATTTTTTATCAGCGTGGAAATAAACTTTGATATTACTGACGAAAAAAATGATAATTCTCGTCCCTTTTATTCAATTCTTATCAACAAAATTCCAACACTATGTAAATATTTTTTTGTTTTTTTTCTAAACGTGTCTAAATTGTTATTATTTTTTTCAAATTTTGAAAAACAAAATTAATTTATTTACGTACAAATATACTCTTGATTTACAACAGAAAATTTATTAATTTTTATTTTTTATTTCGACATTAATTTTATCTAGTTTGAATATAATTTTTATCATCTTATAATCATCACTGATAAATATACAAGTAATTTATAATCACTCAGTTTTTAATTTTTTATTATTTTTTTAATATAATAATATAATTTACAAGTATACTTAATTATCATTTATTTAAAATTGAAATTAAAATAATAATAAAATGTTTTCTACTATTTATTGAAAAAAATCATAATAATTTATTTAAATTCTTTCATATATTTTTGGAGATTTTGTTGAATCATCTATTGTAATATGATTACATACTTTTCTAATCCATATTAAATAAGAATAAACACGTGTATAAATATCTGGTGCATCTGGTAATTCAGGATGACCCATCGACAAAATTCCAATAATTTGATTCTTGTAAATCAATGGACTCCCACTATCACCCTAATTATAAAAATAAATACTCAACATTAATAAACATCTTATTTAATTTAAAAAAAAAATAAAAATATTTAAACTCACATAAGATGGACAATGATTTATGTTATGATATGTACAAATTTTTTCTGGTCCAATGTGAATATTTCTATGATATTCAGCACATTTTTCGTTACTTATAATATTTGTTCCTATTTTTGATAAAAATATTGCTTCTGTTTTCTGACAACTTCTACTTCCCCAGCCAGGTAATTTAACAGGTAAATACATAGTTTTAATAAAATTATTAAATACAACTGGTATTGTTTCGATATTTATTGTTGGCAATTCAACAATTTTAATAACATCATTAAAAATTATTGGTGTTTTTGTCTGAAAATAATTAACAATATTACTTTCTATATCTATTTATTTTATTATTTAAATAATTATATAAAAATTTAATTACTCTCATTATTGCAATATCGTTATTAACATATTCACTGTTAATAATAGCAAAATCTTTATGAATAAATATTTTTGATATTTTATATGATGGAAAAATATCATTCACAATATTAAAACTTGAACCAACAACAATAGTTATATGACGTGGATTAATCAAGTCGGTATCACTCTCATTGTACATACAATGTGCAGCAGTTAATACATGTTTTGAACTAATAATTGTACCTGAACAAAAATTATGTCCTGCATAACGAAGTGATGCCAAGTATGGAAATTCATCTTGAAAAAATATATATAAATAATAAATTAATAATATTTATTGATAAAATTAAAAAGTATATTTAATGATAGAGTATTTTTTTTTAAATTAATTATTACCTATTGAAGTGAGGTGACCGCCAACTATTTTGGAAACTCGTGCATCTACAACTGTTGATAAATAATAATTATTAAATATAAAAAGGTAATTTTAATTAAAAACTTACCATTAATTATTATTGTCAATAAAATTAATTGAATCAATTTTAAAATAACCATTTTTAATTTAAAAAAAAAACTGTTGATATTCCAAGAGAATAAATATCAGTCTGTCATGAAATTCATATCTCAACTTGATTTTTATCCTAAAATTAAAGCAAATAAGTTTTTTTTTTTTGTATTTTTTTATTACAGTGAATAAATGGAATATAATTTTTATTATTATTATTTTTTTTATCTAGTATATTGAGTAACAAAAATGATTTATTACCAATTTTTTTTTTTTAATTTTAACGAGATACCTGGTTTTATAAAAAATTATATTTGATATTTGTTTTAATTTTGAATACTCGATTGTGATAAAAAATTAATTCTATTTAAATAAAAATTGTGAAACATTTTTTTTATTATACTTTAAATTTGATTATTAAGATGGATATGGTTTAAATTCAATTTTAATGTTTAATATTATTTATCTCGTGTGAATAACCTTTTCTATTTGATTTACGTTCACAATTTTGATTTTATATAAAATTAAACCTTTTTATTTTATTTGCAGATTAATTTTTTTATATAAAAATTATGTAGAATTATTATTTTGATGATTTTTAACTTGACAAATTTGAAATTATTAATTTTTTTATCTAGATGCGAGCATCATAATTTTTTAATTTAAAATAAGAAGGTAATTACAAAAAAAAAAAAAGCTATTAAATCATTATTATTTATTTCTTCCAAAAGTTTTATTTATTAAATTTTTAATTGTAATTTTTTACATATCATGTTGAGTATTATAAAATTTATAAATTCAGTCTTGAATGTAATACATTGTTTATTTATTTCTTTGAAAAAAATAAAAAAGTTAACACAAGCCATTCAATTAATCATATTTTTTTTTTTATATGAACTTTAATAGCAATCCATTGGATGGAGGCTTTACTAGAATATTAATTGTCTCAAACAACAATAATTATTATTAATAATAAAATAGAATTATAATGATAATTTCTTTTTTTCAACTAACTTAAATTATCTTTGGAAGATTTGATTTTGTCATTAAAGAAAAATTAATAATAATTAAATAAGTAATAATAATAATTACAATAAATTATTATTAATAAATAATAACAAATTAAGAGTACAATATATACAAGCCTAAATTGTTTTTTGATTATTTGTGACTGCAGCTTGTTTAAGTAATTATTATTAAGTATTTTAAATTAAATCTCACTGGCAAATGAATTTCCCTTAATCACTACTTGACTCTTACCATCATCACCATCAGTTTCATCATGAATATCTTTTTTAAATTTTTTAAATGATTGTATATTTTTAGTTTCATTATTATCTTGTTCAGCAATCATATTGTTGCCTTGATAATCACAACTATCATTAGCAACATTAGTATTTTCAGTTACTTCAATCATCAACGATTGAGGATTATCGACACTTGATGATTCTGCATCATGAGCAATGCTTGGCAAATCATTTTCAGGTGTCATATCTTGAGCTGATGAACTTGTTGGATATCCAGAATCAATTATACCTGATGACCAACTACTTGGTGGACTCATTCTTACTTTCTCATTGTCAACAGGCTTTTCATAATCTTGAGATTTATCAATAGTTAATTTCAATTTTGAAGCTTCATATTTTTCATTTGACTGATCAAAAACACTATTCATGGATAACATAAATTCATCAAGACTATCAATTGACACACTTGTATTATTTGAAGATTTTCTTGACTCTTGACTTAATAAGATACGTCTTGATGATAATTTTTTACTTGTTTGACAAGCAACATCACTATCTGTTGAATTATCACACGAATAAAAATCATTTGAAATGTCTGATTCAGATACTAACATATTTCGTTCAACTTTTTCAGAAGTATCTGATTTATTATGTGGTGTGCTTGTTTCTTTTGGTACATTACAACTTGATGTTAATATATCATTATCATCAAGCTGACTAACATCAGAAGCAGTAATTGAATCATTCAATAATTTTGAACATTCAAAATCTGGATTTGTCAAATCATCAGGACAAATTTGTGAATTATTAAAACTTGAAGATTCTAAGTACATACTGCACATACTTTTTAAATCTCTACAACGAAATTCATCAGAAATAATTTCATGAGATAAATTTAAATCAATTGAATCATTTGTTTCATCAAGTTGTGCTGATTTTGATATTATATCAGAATTATCATGTTCTTTATCATCTTGATAATTATTTAATGTACTTGACACTGGTAATTCATCTCTTTCTTGAATATTTTCAACATGTTTTGAGTCTGCTGAACCATCAAGACACGATGAAATTTCTAATGAAAAATCCATAGATGGTATATTTGATTCATCAAAAGTTTGAACCAAACGAAAATCAATTCCATCAATATTAACATCAAGTGAAGAGTTATTTAAATTATTATTTAATTCATAACCATTATTATCATCATTAACAATAAAATCAGCAACATTATCACGAGCAATTGAAATTGATGAAGGCGATGATACATTATCAAAACTATTATCATCATCAACAGTAGCATTTATATTAGCAATTGAAATTGATGATGGTGATGATACATGATCAAAACTATTATTAATTTGTGATGAATAATCTTCATAATCCATTTCCCAATTTTCATTATCTTGATCATGTATTTCAGGCCATTGATAATTGATTGGTGGACCTGGTTCATCACCCCAATCATCATGATTATCATCAAAATTATTACCATCATCATACAAATTTTCACTGTGATAAGATGAAAATGTTGATAATGCAGGACAAACAACACACAATCCTTTTTCTTCATGATTTGTAATAGTCATTCCAGAATTTTCTAAAACATCTTTAAGTGTTTCAATTGTTACTTGAATATCTGTAATACGATTAGCAAGTATTTCAAGTGACATTTCTTCTTGATCAGTATTAATACTATACTGACGAATATAATATTCTGCTTCTTGAAATATTTTTACTTCATCTGGACGATTATCAACTAATACTGGATAATTTTCATATGCAACAACTTTATAAATATCTTTAATACCAGGTGATTGATAAATTGGTAATTTTGTACGATTAAATATTGCCATTTGTGAACATTTACCAAGATGTTCACTACCAGATGGACCAGCACCAATTCCATCAAATGTCACTTCATATTCTGGATATTTTTTAATAATATTATTTGCCCAATCTTCAAATTCTTTTCTTGTCCATTCAAATTTATGATCCCAGTGTCTAAAACCTTCCATTCGACCAAATAAAACATTAAATTCAGCATTTGGTGTTGTTATTATGGCAACTTGAGGTTTGATAAATCCAAATATATTTGCTGGTAAATTTGCAAGTGTATCTGGATAGAGATGTTCAATTAGCTCAATACAAATTACAGCATCAGTATTGAGTAATACTTCATCAGGATCAGTAATACTTCCTTCAAGAATTTTAATACTCAATGGTGTTTTTCGGCAGTGTAAATAATCAGCAGTTAATGGACGAATTTTATATTTATGCATGTCCAGGATGTCTCTGTCAACATCAACACACAAAATCTCTTCAATGCCTCGAGTATTTTTGAGATAATTTAAAAAACCAAGCTCTGAACAACCAAAATCAACTACCTGAAATTAAATTAATAGATTTAAAATTTAAATAAATAAAAGATTTGTTTTTTTTTTTTTTATTTACTTTTTGTATTTTTCCATTGTATTTTGTGTCAGAGATGACATCGCAAACAGCAGTGTAACGTTGAATATATGCAGGTGGTGAAAAACGAATATTACTCTTTGATGAATAAATATTCTCATTTTCATAATCATCTGGTGTCATTTGAATTGATTCAAAATTAGTTTTATTACTTGATGATTCCTCGGAATTGGAGGTTAATTTTTTTGATTTTAAAAAATAATTAGCAATTGCGTGTTTATTGTAAATGTATTTTCCAAATAAATAAAAAAATTGGATAAATACAACAAGCATTTTGAATTTTTATTTAATGTTTTAAGTCATTAATTATTATTAATATATTTTCACGAGTATTATTAGAGCGTTGTTGTTATTTTAACACAAAGTACGACGCCATTAAATTTTTTTTTAATCTCAATTATAATTGGAGGTTATAAATAAAAATAACAAACACTAATAAATGTTTTTTATTAATTAAATATAACTTTTAATTGTCATTAAAAAATTAAATTCGTATTTTTTATTAATTTACAAAAAACTGTTAGTGTTTTTTACTATTTTTTTTTTACTTTCCCGCCAATCAAATTAATCAAAATTAATAAAAAACAAATCGATATATTGATTAATTAATTTACTCGATTCTCGACAAGTTCAAATTGTAATTAAACCAAATGGTAGTCACGTGGTTGCTCAAATCAATTTTGCAATCAACAAAAATAAAGTAAAAGTAGCAAAAAAAAAAATTAAAAAAATTGCTTACGTTCTGTCAAAAAAAAAAAAAAGTAAATAATGTTCAAAAAAAAAATATAATGTGATGATTTAGAAATTACTCTTGTTTGTTTATATTTTTAGAAAATTTTTACTCGTTAATTAATTTTTATTTTTACTCCATATAAAAAATTTAAAAAAATAATAAATAAAAAACTGTGAAATTTGTGATATTTTATTGTTAATTTGTTTTTTTTTGCCACGCATTTACAATATTGTTGTGTTTAACTTTTCGAATTTATAATTTTTTAAAAAGCAACATATCATTTTATAATTGCATTTGTTTATTAAACAATAATAAAACATAATAAAAATGTTTAATTACAATAAATTTGTGTTATTGCAAATTAGTTTACTAGTCATAACCTCAGTGGGTGGTGTTGAAAATCAGGAAAAATCAGATCCAATTATTAATTCAACAAAGGTAAAACAATAATAAATAAATATAATTCAAGCATCACAATTATTATTTTGTTTTTTTAATTTCCAGGAGCTTCTTTTAAACAATCCAAACAAAAAAATTACAGTAGCAGAAGGTATACAATTATCACCTCAAGATTTACCAAAATCCAATTTAAAAAATGTCGTTAAAAAAATAGAAACAAAATTATCATCTCCAGAAGAAATACCTTCAAATTCAACAGTAGAATATACAACAAAATCAAGTGTTGTTGCAAGAAAAGGAGTAGATCAATTACCAATTGATTCATCAATAAATATTAATAATAAAAATTTAACAAAAATAATTTTAAATACTAGCAAAAATAAAACTGATGAAACAGCAACAACAACTGATAAAACTTCTATAACAACAACACCAACAACAACAACATCAACAACGACAATAAAAACAACAACAAAAAAACCATTTAAACCAAAACCAACAGCAACTGGTGATGATGATGTTGAAGTTGATGCTAAACCATTTCCAAGTATGCCAACAAAAACACCACCAATTGGAATGCCATCTAAAATAAGTTATGTTATTCCAGTTGTATTAACAATTTTAGTTGGTACATTATTTATTGTATTTGTATTATTTTTATATAGAAATGGTAGAGAATATTGGGAAAAACGTCATTATCGTAGAATGGATTTTCTCATTGATGGAATGTACAATGAATGACTAGTTAAAAAAACAATTTTAACATTATCATTATTATTAATTTTTATACTATCATTATATTTAAATCAATTGATATTTTTTAACTCACTTTGATAATTATTTTTTTTTTATTTATCATTTATTTGTGCACGAGAAAAAAATAAAATAATTAATATTTTTTTTTAGATTTTTCTCAATTTAAATTGTAAAAATATTTTTCATTTATACAGTCATATAAAATTTTTTCATTTGTTTTAAATTTGATCAAAGTTATTAGAGATTTTTTTAAATAAATTTTGAAAATTATTTTTTAATACTGATATGTGGTAAAAGATCACCAATTGTTGATGTATAATAATCAGGAATTAATTCTTTATCATCATTTGATGATGATTTTTTCCATGTATTAATATCATCAATACTATTAACACCAGTTAGTACCATAAGTGTTTTAAAACCACAACGTTTACCAAGTAAAATATCAGTATTGGCACGATCACCAATCATCAATGTACGTTTTGGATCAATTTTATATTGTGTTGATAACAAACTTGATACATATGGAGCTGGTTTACCCATTATTGTTGCTTTTCTTTCTGAGCATGTTTCAATACATCTTACGAAACTGCCAGTACCTAGAAAGCCAATAAATATCATCAATTTTAAAGCAATATTTCAATATTAATAAATAGAGCAAATCATGACTACTTGATCTTCCATTAATAATTATTATTAACATTTTAATTACCTGGTATAATCATTTTATTTGATGTTGGAAATCTTTCATCAGTATTGGTGCCAATAAATTTGACATTTTTATCATTTAAATATGTTGCTGCTTTGAGCATTTTAATGACACTAAAATGTTCATCAAAACCAACAACAACAGCACCAATATCTGCATCTGGTTTTATTAATTCACAATTTAATGGTCCAACAACTGGATCTGGTCCTACTCCAGTATGTTGAATACCAACTTTGTCCAATTCTTTGGCAATAGCTTATCATAAAATAAAGCAATAATTATATTAAATAAGAATATTGTATATATATTTTTTTAATTTTTTTTCGTTCTTGTTTTTTATTAATAAATAAATAATAATATTGATAATTTGTTTTTTTACTAACCTGGTGATCCAATGATATATACTTTTTTTTTAAAGTTCATATCTTGTAAATATTTTGCTGTTAAATATGATGTACATAAAATATTATCAGTTGTTGCTGTAAAATGCAACTTTTTACATTTATCAACCAATTCATCACGAGTTTTTGTACCATTATTTGTAACATAGAAAATTTTTTTTCCAGAATTTAGAAATGCATTCATGACATTTGCTGCATTTTCTACTGGATCATTTTGAAACCAGAGTACTCCTAAATTAATAAATGAATTAATTAGTTTAGAAATCAACATTTTAATGATAAAATTATTATTATTATCAACTTACCATCACAATCTGTCAAAATTGTATCAAATGAATTGATAATTTTACTGAATTCTTCGGGTTTTAAACTGTTTAAATTTAATCCAGCCATTTTATCTGTAACAAAAATAATATCAGCATGAAAAATCATTTGTCATTTGCGGTTTGATGAAAATTAAAAAATTGATTGATTGATTTTCTTTGTTTTTTTTTTTTATTTTTGTTTCGTTGATTAAAAATGATAAATATATATTTATTTTTAGGATAAAAAGTGACATTTTTATAGTTTAATTTTAGTTTATTTATAAATTATTTAATTTTAATATATAAAATAGGTTTCTGACCTTGAGTTATTTTAAAGACCAATAATTTCGATATCTAAAAATCCAACTTGACACTGTAAACGTTGATAAATATCTGCGCAAACTCTTTCACGTGTTACAAAATTATATTTTTTAATTTCTTTTTTTTTTTTATATTAGAAATTGCGCAGGTTAGAATTCTAATCGAAATATCCACGTCGACAAGATTATGTAAATAAAGATAAACAAAGAAAAAAATATTAATTCTTTTTTTATGAAAAAAAAAAAACAAGACAATCGTGATAAAATAAAATAAAAAAAAAACAAAAAGATAATTTTAAAAATAGATATTAATAATAATAATGTATAGATTAAAAAATTACCTGAAAAAAATTAATTAAATATTAGCTTTATAAAATAATAAAAATACTCAACATTTTAATAATTAAATTTAAAAATTATTTATTATTTTTTATTTATTACAAATAAAATTAAATAACTAAAAAATTTTTTTGTTATTCATTTTGTTATTTTGTAATTTCTTATTTGATTTTTTATTTTTTCTTTTAATTTGTCGATAAGCAGTTATTGTTTTATTTCTTTTAACAGAATCAGGATTATTTAATTTTCTTAAATAACCAAATCCACCACCACCAAGACGTTTTTCTGGTATTAAAATATCATCAGCTCCTACTTTTAAATCAAATGCAGGTGGAACAATAAATCCATAAGATTTAGCAACTTCAGCAATGTCCAATTGTTCAACATTAAAAATATTTTTCATACTGTTAGAGTCATAAACTCGCATGAATGATTTGTATGCTTCTCTTGCCAATGTATATAAAATATAATTTTCTTTAACAAGTTTTTCAATCTACAAAAAAAAATAAAATTATTTATAATTATTATTAACAAAATTACAAGTAACAATATGATATTTTTTAATTAAAAAATAATTACTTGAGGTTGAATATCAGCAATGTGATTTTTGCAATATTTTAATTCATCCATATGAACATTTAAGCTTTGTAAATAATTAACAAATTCATTTTCTTTTTCATGTAAAAATAATAGAGCTTGACTATTTTTGTCTTGGCTATTTTTTGTTACTTTAATTCGTTGAAGATATTCCTGAAAATTGAAAAATTGTTAAAGCTTGTTTAATCGAGTTAAAAATAATAATAAAAAAGTAGTATTTACCACTGGATTATTTGGAGGATCAAATTGAATTGTTAAATCAACAATTGGCAATTCAAGATCTTTGATAGAAACATGTGTACATAAAAGAACTCCTGATGATGATTTGCAATATCTTGAAAGAATATATTTACGTTTTGACTCATTATGTGTTTCCTAAATTTAATTGAAAAAAATAATTAAGACATTAAATTTTTGTATAATTAATACCGAAGGTTTTAATAAATACTTACGAGTATACTTGTTGTAGTAATTTCAAGATGAAAAAATAATTCTTGATGATACTCAATAGACTTATCAGAGCTCAAAAAAATAACAATTTTTTTATTACGATTTTTTTTAATAAATGTGTTTAATAATAAAAATTTTTTATCACTTTGACAAAACACATAATCTATATTTGTTCCTTCAAAATTAATTTCTTCTTTGACATCAATTTTAGTGTCTATTGGTATTTGTTCATCAACAGAATCTGATGAATTTTCAATCAATGATTCATTAACAATATTAATTTTTTTACTCTTTTTTTTATCAATAACTTTATTTGATATTTTTTTTAATACTTTATCATTTTTAACATCTGTAATTAATTAATTATTATTTTATTATTTTAATTAATAATAACCTCAAAAATAAACATGTCCAAACACTTACCAGTTTTATTCTTTTTTAATTGAGTTGTTTCAACTTTTGTATTTTTTTTATCTTTTTTCATTGAAATATTTTTATTAACTGCCATGATTTTGTTAGTTTTATTGTTCAACTATTTTATTTAATAAATTATTGCTCTCTAAATTAACATTTAACAACGAGACACGCACGTTTTTATTGTAGACTTTAAATAACAATAATAATTTTTTCTAAATAATCAAAAATGGCAGACTATCATATGATTGGCTAATAAATGTGAATTTTGTTTAACAGATGGCATTGACAATCCTAAAAATTGCTAAAAATTAATTTTAATTTATTTCTCTGCAGAAAAAATATATTTGCCAGGATTTTTTGAGTCTAAACTGTTTAGAATTATTTCCTAAATCATCCAGGCGATTTCTAGTACAATCTTTCTTTACATTCGAATTGTATAATCAAAAAATTAGATGATTTATTTGTAGATCTTTAATTTACCAACTCTTTCAGACAAAATGGCCGAAATTTGTTTGTTTTTTTTTCTATCGTTTCTCTCTCACTCTCTCTTTGTTTGGTTACTGTGTCTGCACCACGTGTTTCCAAATAATTATCAGATCAGCTTTTTATTTTCTTAATGTTGACTAACATCTGTCAAGTTATAAATAACAACCCAGTAAATAAATAAATAAACAACCCAGTAAATAAATAAACAATCTATTCAACTTTTAAAAAATATGGGACATTCAGAGAGTCAAAATCCTGATCCTTCATTTGAAGATGGAAAAAGTGATAAATCCATGGAAACAAATTCTGATAAATCATATAGAACAACAAGATCTGATAGAAAACGTAAATTGAATGATAAAAAAAATGAACCAACAACAAAAAAACAAAAAAATGATAATGAGGTTTGTCATGTAAATATTTATATTTCTATAATAAATTTCCAACAATATGAAAAAAATAATGATTAATTATATTATTAAATGTATACAGAAACCATTCAAGTGTACCATTGAAGATTGTGATAAATCATATGGTCAATCAAAATCATTGAAAAGACACATAATGCTAAAACACAGTGACTATGAAAAAGATTTAATGGATGACAATGAAACAATTGCAAGTAGTTTTGATGGTACATCAGTATCAAGTGACATTAATGCAATTAAAAAACATAAATGTACTTATGATGGTTGTCAAGCTGCATTTAGAAGACCATCAAGACTTGTTTGGCATATTCGACAACATACTGGAGAGGTTTGTCATTGATTACAATTGAAATTAATTATTTAAAATTGCTAAAAGCTATAATTGATGGTTTTTTTCTTGATGACTTTCACAGCGACCTTTTCAATGTACATTTGAAAATTGTGACAAAGCATATGCGACAGGATCGCATCTGAAAAGACATCAACAAACACATGAAAATCTTGAAAAATGCATTGTGTAAGTATAAATAATTTTGTAATATTTATTTATATTAATTTAATATTATAATTAAATTAATATTTTTCTTTAAAGATGCACTGATTGTCCAAGTACATTTAAAAGTCTTCAAAATTTGAAAAAACATTATTCTCGTGTACATGATAAAGAATCAAGAAAATTATGTTGTAATATATGTGAAATGAGATTTAGAAAAAAATATAAACTTGATGAACATATTGCAGCACACAATGGAATATATCATGAGTGTAATAAATGTGGTAAACATTTTAAAACACTATATTTTTTAAATAAACATATAGCTTGTGCACATGCTAAAAAAACATATAAATGTCCATATGAAGAGTGTGGTGAAATATTTGACACATGGAATGCTAGAACAGTTCACAAAATAGATTGTTCATATGCACCAAGTAAATATTAATAATTACTATAATTATGTATATATTATAATTGTATCTAATTTTTTGTTTTTTTGTAATTCAGGATATCCTTGTACAGAATGTACAAAAGTATTTAAAATAAATAGTGTTTTAAAAAAGCACATGATATCACATGAGGAAAAGGATATGGTTTATCCTTGTCCAATAGATAATTGTTCAAAATATTATAAGGAGAGAAGAAATTTAAATGTTCACATGGCTAACAAACATTTGGAACCAAAAAAATATACTTGTGATTATTGTAATGTTGTTGTAACATGTAAATCATCAATTAGACGACACATAACAAGTCTCCACATGTCAGACAGGCCATCAACATCAACAGCAACAACATCAACTGATAATAATAATAATAAAAAAAAACGTAGAGATGTTGGTGGAGTTAAAAAAAGTGTGGTTGGTAAATTAATTGGATTGGAACTTCCTCGAGGTGTTCAAAAAGAATTGCTTGATAGAATGACTGATATCAGCATTGAAGATAAATTATTTGAACCACCTTCATAAATTTATTATCATCTTAATATAATATCACCTTGATAGTCATCTTTTTCTTTATAAATTGTTAAGCTTTGTTTTCCTAATAAACATAAATCAAATAATTATGATAATAACCATCAAAGTTTAGGGTTTTTTTTTTTTGTATTTATTGTTTTTAGGAATATATATATATAATGTTTTTTGTTTCTTTTTTATTTTTAAATATATAAAACAGTACAAATATTTGCAGATATATTGCATTGAGTATAATATTATGTTTGGAAAGAAAAAAAAAAAAAACAAACATCTTAAAAACTACCTCATAAAAGTATCATTTAAATAATAAATTTTTCGATAATGATTATAATAGAGTTGATTGATTAATTGATTTAATAAATAATTAATGAAATTATTAAGCCAATATTACAGTTAATAAATAAAATATTTATAATTGATGAAAAAAAAAAACTTTTGGTGCATTGTTGATTTAAAGTTTAAAAAAATTTATTGTTGATTTATTTGGCGAAGATATTCTGGTGCATGATAATGTTGTTGTTGTGAATGTGCTAATGATGGATGAATTGGAGGTGGAAAACAACGTACATGTTCAACACTTGTTGAATCACTGTCACCACTTTTTAAATATTTATTTAATACAGCAAATATTTGTGAATTTAATACTTGAAATCTTCTAATACGATCAACCATACGTTTAAGATGTATACCTTTAACATTTTCATCTTTACCATCAACTCTTTGTACTCTTAATATATGATAACAAAAATCAAGTGCTTCAAAACGTCTTTGTTGTCCAAGTAGTACAATCATAGCACAACCAGCCCAATGTAAACCTTCACCAAATAATTCTTCAACAGTAAATTCTGTATCACCAACAGGTATACAATATACAAATTGTAATGCTGACCATAAACGATGAAATTCTGTACATTCATCAATATTCATAACACCATTTGTTGGTGGTGGTCCAACCCATATTGGATCATCCAAAAAACTTTTTAATCTACTTAATACAATTTCAAATATTGATAAACCACAACATAAACGTTCTCTTGTTAATAAATCACCTTCTCTAGCAATCATAGCTTGTTTAGCTGTACCTAATTTATCAACATTTGGTACAATTTGTAATGCTGAATATTTAGCTTCTAATCTTTTTTGTTTTGTTTCTGGTTTTTCACCTTCTTTACAATATGGTCGTGGTAATATATTTTGAAATGGTGCTGCATGTAATAAATCACATACTTCTTCTTGTGATAATGCTTGTTCCATTAATAAACAAAATAATATTGTATTACCAAATTCACGAAATGTATGAAATAATTCAGTTTTAGCATCTGGATATTGTACAATATCATTTAATTGTGCATGATAATAACCAAGTACACCTGGTGAACCATAATCATAACGTGGTAATTTACATACTTTTGGCATTGCTTCCATTAATGTTTTTGTAAATTGTAATAAACTACCTTGTATTAATGATTTAACAATTTTTAATAGCTCTTCCATAACAACAGCAATACCTTGATAACCAAGTAATTTACACATTGTACGAAAATGATATGGACCAACAAAACCATTGTATTGTCCATATTGTGTATTATATGATAAATTTAATTGTTTTGAACCCCATAAATAATGATGTGACATTTGTGGTGGTTTATCACGATGTACTGGTTGTACAAATTGTAAACCACGACATTTAACAAAACGATTTGTTGCTGCATTATAACAATAATTTGGTAAAAAATCATAATTCAACTCCCAAAAAACATGTAATGTTATTCTACCATATGGTGCTAATACATTATGATTAGCTTCACGAAACATTGCATCATATTCATCAAGTGCAAGCCATTTTGATAATAACTTATGACATAAACGATTAACTTGTAATAAACCATCAAGTTCAACAACACCAGTTATATCACCAGATTCAAATTTACTTATTGCATAATCTAAACTTTTTTGCATATCAGCATTAATTCTTTGTGTTATTAATTTATTTAAATCAATACTACGTCCAAGTAATTGTACATGACGTTGTTTTAATAATGTTTCATAACGATTTGCACGTGGATATGGTAATAAATATGCACCAAGTGCAACACATTCAACACGAAAACGTTTATCAAGTAATATTGATGATGCTAATTGTTTATAATGTGAAAATATTTGTTCACTAAGTTTATAAACAAATTGATCAAAACATAAATTAACTTCAGCTTCAACTTCATCATATAAAAATTGTTTTCTAAATATTGTTAATGCATATAATGCACTATCATTATATAAATCAAGTGGATATAATACATATTCCATCATTGATGGTTCTTTACTACGTAATATATGATCAGTTAATATCCATGGCATTGACATTTCAATTGGAAATTGTATTCTTTTTTCCATTGTTATTAAATCACTACATTCTTCATTATGTTGATGACGTACTTGACATTTATTTATTTTTCTTCCCATTGTCATTTCAAGATAAAATTCACGATACCATAATTGTGATAAATCACAACAATTTTGTAATGATTCACTAAAATTTAATAAATATGACCAATAAAAACTTGTTTTATGAAATTGATCAATTTGTACAAGATATTGTCCATCAATATCTTTACGTAGTGTTCTTTTACCACCACTTTTATCAGCAATTAATGATTCTAACATTGTTCTAACCATATATAGTTGTGTTGATGATGGACCAACATTACGTCTTGGTACTTTAATACCAAAACCATTATCTGGATCTTTTTTACCTTTTAGAGCTGGATCACTCAATGGTTCAACACCAAAATGCCAATCAGCACATGTTTCACGTACAGATACAATAATACTACGTATTAAATCTTTTTTATTTTTAATTGCTTTACGTAATGGTTCACGTAATAGCAATTGTACAAAATCTTGTAATTCAGCATAAATATTACGACGTATTGCATCAATAAATACTGTTTCCATACGTGCCATTAATACTTGTAGACCTTTTATCATTGCAATTACCTCAATAAGTGCAAATTTTTCTTCATCAGTATAATTATAACGTGTTGCACGTTCATATTCTTCAGCTTCTTGTGGACATTCTTTATTCATATGATGATCTGTTGGATGTAATAATTTCCAACTATATAATTCAGTAACAACACTTGTCCATTGTGATAATAATTGTAAACCACGTAATGCTAATTCAGCTGTATCTTGATTTTCATTATCACTACCACATTCTTTATATGTTGTTGTAACTTCATTACTATACTTTGCTAATTCACTAATATATTTAACATGATCTTCACGTATTTGTGGTAAATGTACCATTAAATCAGCTTGTGGTGACATTGAATTTGATGATGATGATAAGGGCCATCTTGATGCCTCAAAATGTTTTGAACGTTTTATATAATTAAATGGTGCTATTTGCATATCACCAAATAATGGTACAACTTCAAGATTTTTAAATATTCTATCAATTCTATCAAGTTTAAGCTTTTTTTTTTGATCAAGTTTATTTATATTACATAATTCACTGTCCATTAAAAATAAACCAAAACCCATTACTTTAACTAGCATATGTTTTTCATTTGGTGTTAAATACATTTTTGTTTCAAACATATGTACACATATATTAACAACATCAGCAAGTAATTCTTCATATCCAGTTATTTTTTCTAAATTTTCTTTAACAGTATCACGTATTTTATTTTGTGTTGCTAAAAACATTGATAAATTTTGTGATTCTTGTAATGTTTGTGAATCAGACATGACTTTTAAAAATTGTGCTGCACGACGATATGTTGAATAATCATTTTTAACTGATGATTTCATATTTTTTAATTCATCTAATACAGCAAACATATTTATAAATTTACCAAGTGTTAATAAATATGCTTCAGATACAAAATCTTTACGTTTTTCATGATGACATAAACGTTTAACTTCAGCTGAAAATCTATCAATAGCTTTTCTTTGAAAATACATAAAATTTAATAATTTATTAACTTCTGGAGCAAGTACTTCAACTGTTTTTTCATATATTTCAACACGATTTGGTTGTTCATTTGATTTTGGTTGTGGTATTGCACGTGAACAACATCTCCATGTATATAACATAACAGCATGCTCAAGACCTTCTTCAAGTAGCTCATTTAAACTAGCATGTACTGTTGCTTCTTCAATATATTTTGCAATACCAGTTACAAAACCATTTCTATCTTCAAAATTTGTATCAAAATTTGCTTGATATACAACTGAGCATGGTTGTGCCTCAATACAAGGTTGTTCATCTGGTAATGTAAATTCATCAAGTACATCGACATTTGACAGGGCATCGCCCAGTGTTACCTTGTCAGTTGTCATTATTTCTTCTATTGTTATTATTCAAATGACAACGACCTAAATAAAAAATACAAAACAATCAAATTATTATTATTTAAAAGTCTACATATATAATTTAATTTATTGTTGATAATAATCATTTATTTATTTATAAACCAATAATAATAACAACATGACAGCTAGTCGGTGAGTTGAAAAAAAAAAAATAAATAAAATTATGACAATCAAGTATTTTTGTAGATTAAAATTATTTGCAAGTAGCTGTTTAAATACCTTGGATTTTTATTCTAGTTATGTTGATACTTGATTATTGTTAAAAACTTTATTATTTATTAATTTTTATACAGAATAATTACCGTGAATAAATGACGCCTTGATAAAACTCCATTTACCCCACCCACAAAATCCAATTGACAGTGCTCTCTTTCTTTCTCTCTCTCTCCTCTCTTCAATGTGCATGTGTGTGTAATTTTTTTTTTTATTTTGTGTTTTTGTCGCATTAAAACCACAAGGTTGATTTTCAATTTTATTATTTAGCTAACTATGGTTTTTCATTACTAAAAAAAATATTAAACCAACAATTCAATTTAATAATTAATAATAATAATTTGTTCATATTTTTCAAGTGAAATTTTTGAAGAGAAAAATTAATTTTTAAAATGATAAAAAAGGCACTTATTTGTACGATTTTTAAAAGCCAATTTAACATTTAAAAAATATAATAAATTTATAATTAAAATTAAATAAATAATAACACAATTGTTAATGAATTTTGTTTTTTAATTTTTTTTTTGTTTTATTTTAAAGAATTATAATGTAATAAAATAATTACACAAAACCATAATATTAGCTTAAAGTCTGCGACCACGACGACCACCCTTTCTACGTGTTGAATCTGATGGAATTGGTGTGACATCTTCAATACGTCCAATTTTCATTGATGAACGTGCAAGAGCACGAAGTGCTGATTGTGCACCTGGTCCTGGTGTTTTTGTTCTGTTACCACCAGTTGCTCTCAATTTAATATGAAGAGCAGTGATACCAAGTGATTTACATTTTTCAGCAACATCCTATTAATAAAATCATTATATTAGCTTTGTTTTTATTATAAAAAATTAAAAATTAGTCAATTTTGTTTTTTAAAAAAATAATATTTACTTGAGCAGCCAACATAGCAGCATAGGGTGAAGCTTCATCACGATCAGCCTTGACTTTCATACCTCCAGTTACACGAACAATTGTTTCACTGTATAAACAATTAAACAATAATTAATTTATCAACAATAATAATAATAATAATGTTTAGAAAATAGAGTTATCAACTAACCGGCCTGATAAATCAGTTACATGAACAAATGTATCGTTGAAACTTGCAAAAATGTGTGCAACACCAAATACATTTTCACCTTCACGAACTTGTGGTCCAAGTTGAAGCTGGACATCTTCCTTTGGAGTCTTTCCTTTTCTTGGAGCCATGTTCACACTGAAAAAAATAATTATAAAATTTTAGGTTAATGACTATTTAACACATGAAAAATTTGCACCACAATTTTAATCCACTTGCATCTTAATGCAAAATTTATCATTATAACACTTTTAAATTACAACTTATTTTATATAATTAACAGTATATTAAAAAATTTCTATTTATTTTTAATAATTTTCAAATTTTTAATTAAATAATTTATAATAATACATACGCTTTATTATAGTGATACGTCCAGGTCGAAAACCGACGTTAAAAAAGAAAGACAAGGCAATTTTTCAAAGAATGAGAATTTTGGAATTATGGCTGCCATGTTGCGTAGCGACATTTAAAAAAAATGTGGGAATTTTCAAATGCTTTAAACTAATTTTACATTATTTTAAAAAAAATTTAATTATTAATAATAATACAATAATAAATTATTAAAAAATAATTTTTTTATAATTTTAAGGAAAAAACAAAATTTATAATTAAAATTTTTTCTATGAAATTTGTAAACAAGGATTAAGGCAAGTTTACATAACACACATACACATTGACAAGTATCACATATTCACATCATCATAATCACCATCATCATCATCATCATTTGCATCATTCCATATATATTCCTCTCTCCCCCCACTAATTTATTTTTCATTGAATAAAAAAATAAAATACGAGAAAAACACACTTATTTACAAAAAAAAAAACATTCTATTTTTATGTGTCTCTCGTTGATGAATATTAAAAAATACAGTAGAAAATGTAGTGGTATTGTTGATAATAATTGACGTTAAGATATTAATAACAATGAAAACGTGATTGATAATATGTAAGTAATTTTTTTTTTTTCATAATAAACAATACTATGTTTTATTTTAACAAGATGAATATTTAAGAAACAATAAAAAAGACCTTGAAATTTATCTCGTTGCCTTAATACGTATAAATGATTTAAAAAATTTACAGATATAATAAATTAATTCATTAAAATGAGCTGGTTAAGAAGTAGTCCATTGAGAAATAGTTTTGGTAAACAGTGGTCCAGAGATTCACCACCAAAAGATGCTGATCCAAGTGCTTGTTATGACAGTTTTTGTAAACATTGGCAACAAACATATGAAATAATTAAACAGGCAAGTGCTATATTATTTATTTCATTTGACATTTTTATAATTTTACTTTTATTTTTTTCTTTTTATCACTTAATTTTGTAGTTAGTATTTAATGATAACAAGTTACAAGGACAACTTGTTAAAGTTAAAATAAAAAGAGGAAAAAAATTATCAACATTATTCATGTTTATTATCAACTGATAAACATTTTTATTATTTTTTAAAGAAACTAAAATCAAAGAATGACCTATTTAATAAATACAAATTGAAATTTAATTTTTTTTTTATTTTTTATATTAGATAAATAATGCAGTACCAATACATGATGACATACTGGCTGTTGTTAATCATATTGATCAAATGGTAACACTATTGTTATTAGAATTTAGAAATACAATTGGTTGTAGTCATCAGCAAAATTTAACAACAACTGCACCATCACATTCACCATGTCTTGAGTATTTATTGAGTGAAAATTTACTTGATATACTTTATGAATGGAGTAAAAATGCTGGAAGATATAGTAACACATTGAGATTGGAACAAATGAAATTATTTGAAATACTTGTATCATATAATGGCTCATTACTTGCTCATGAACCAGTTGCTAGACCATTACTTCTTCTTCTTGAAGCATGTGATAATGATATACTACCATCAGATGTTGAAAAAAAACTAATAGTATTGCTAAATACACTTTGTGTTGCTTTAATGCAAAATTTAGCATTACTTGATGTTTTTTTTCATCCAACAGCTAATGGAAATAAAAAGTAAATAGTTCATTTTAATAATACTTTTTCTATATATTTATTAATGTTAATGTATTTTTTTTTCTTTTTTAGATTTATAATATTTTCATTATTAGTACCACATGTACATCGTGATGGTGCAATTGGTCAACAAACACGTGATGCAATGTTACTATGTATGGCATTGTCTAAAAAAAATCATGAAATTGGTGTTTATATTGCTGAAAATTCAAATGTATGTCCTGTATTAGCAACTGGAATAAGTGGTTTATATTCAGTAATACCGCGAAAACTTGATATTGAAACAGATGATTGGCATAGATTAACACCAGATGATGTTAATGATATATCATCACTTGATCATTTAATGCATTCATTTGAATTTTGTAATGCTGTTGCACAAATATCACATCCACTTGTACAAAAACAATTACTTGAATATCTTTATCAAGGTTTTCTTGTACCAGTTATGGGTCCAGCATTATTACAAAATTCATTAGATGATTTAGTATCAGCAACAGCATATTTTGATTTATTTTTACGTTCAGTAACTGATCCAGGCTTATTACATACATTAATAAAATTTTTACTTGAAGATAATTATGATGAATGTCGTATACTTGATAGTCTCATACAAAGAATATCATCAAGATCAAGATTATGTATTGTAACATTAGCATTATTTGAAACTTTAGTTGATTTAAATTGTGAAGATATTATGCTTGAATTATGTTTGTCATCATTAACACCATGTTCACATGTTATGTTATCACAAAGACGTCGTTTACGTGATCATGATTCATTTGGTTCAACAGCTAAAAAATTTTTATCATTACGTCCAGCATGTTGTTTAGATGGAACATGGTTACATAATTTTATACATCGTTCATCATCAAAACAAGATAAAACAACAAATAGTTTAATGGTTAATTATGGTGCTAAAGTAACAGAAAGTTTATATGGTAATTATCATGCATATTTATTTGATGCTAAACAAAAAATAATATCATGTCAAATTGGATGTTCATATTGGTCATCAAATTATGATGGTATTAATAATACAGTTGATGATATTGATGGTGATTGTGGTGTATCATCATTAAATACAAATTATTATAATAAAAAATTAGCAACAGCATCAGTTGTATTAAATAAATTATCAGATGATGATGTATTAAGTTCAGTTAAATCACTTGTTGCTGCTAATGATGATGATGATGATGATGATGAAGATTCAACAAATATAAATGTCAATATTGAAGATGATAATATGACATTTAATAATTTATTAATATCTGATAATAATGATAAACTTGATGCTGATATTGATGAATTATTAAATGAAGAAATAATAATATCAAAATTATCAGATGATATATTACGTAAAAATTGTGAAACAAATGTACAAATTGATTCAATGTTTTCATTGGATGATAGTAGTGGTTATGAAAGTCTTGCATTAAAAAATATTGATGATTTAACAATTGAAAATGAGACTGATAATAAATTTGATAAAAATAATATAACAAATAATTATTTATATAAAAAAAATAATGTTATTGATGATAATAACAAATTAAGTAAACAAGATTTATATAATGGTAAACCAACTGTTGGAATTTTTTTAGATGTTATTTTACGAAAACTTGAAACAATGTTGAGTAATAATCTTTATGTTAATTTACATTTAACTGGATTAATAAGTCGTTTAGCTGTTTATAGACAGCCACTTCTTCAATCATTTTTATTAAATCCATCATTGGTTTTTCAGCCAAGTATCAGATCACTTTTTCAGGTAAATAATTTTATATAAATATTAGTGTTTTATTTGTTTTTATTTATTGTTTTTTTTTTTATTTTTAAAATACAGATATTAGCATCATTGAAAAATAAAATTGATCAACATTTATCTAAAGTTGAAAATGTCGATGATTTAATTGCCCAAGCGAGAAATTTTCTCATTGCCAGAGAGTACAAACTTGTTAATGCCAGACGAAATGCCATTAACGTTAATACAAGTGTTAGAAAAGATACTGTTGTTACAGATCCATTTATAAGAAGTAAGTTGTTTTTTTTGTTTTCATAAAAAATATTGTATTGTGTATTTATTAATTATTATTTTAAGATAAATCAAAACGAAAAAGTTTAACAACATCATTGAGTCATCTATTTAAATGGTCAGGAGCAAGTAGTTTACAAAGTACTTTACAAAATAACAGAGAATCAGATGAACATCTTGAAAATTCAAATGACAATAATATTGAAAACAGGTATTTAATAATAATCATAAGTTTTTTAAATAATCAACAAAATAAACATCAATAATTTGTTAATATTTTTTTGTTTTAAAGGTTTAATGTTGAAGCATCATCAATGATGTCATTACAAAAAACAACACCAACCCAGCATGTTGTTATTTGTGCAGTATTGATGGATGAATGGCTTAAAGAACTTGCAGCAATAACACAGGAACATGTAATATTATCATTTACAAATAATATAGAATTTTAATATCCCAATAAAAAAAAAGATCTTTATTATTTTTAATATTTGAATTATCTTAACTTAATTAATATTGACAATTTAATGTGAATGTTTAATAATATTTTAATAATGTTGAATATTTAATCTAATTTTATTGTTGTAAATATATTATAGATATTAATTGATTAATTAAGGTTTTAAATAAACATAATGATGTTTTAGTTTTTTGTCTTGATATTTTGTAGATATATATTTTTGTTTTATTTTTTGCTTGTTGAATGTGAACGATTTACTTTATTTAGTTTTTGACTTTCTTTTTCGTTTGTTTATTCTGTTTTAATTTATGAATTTTAGGTTTTATTTGTCTTATTTTTTATAGATAGAACCAACTTGACAAGTGTATGTTTTATTATTAACTTTGATTTTATTTGTCTTTTGATAATTTAATTGTTTGATATTAAATTTTATGATAAATTTCTTTATTTTCTTATTATGAACTAGCTGAGAGACTGATGGATTTTGAATTCAACTGATGTCAATTATCTAACGCACCATGGAAAAATTAATGGATCATCAAATTATTCTAAAATTAAATACAAAAAATATGTTGCACAATATTTGTTATATTTACAAAATTTATAAGAGTATATTTAGTGTCTTCCTTCTTTTTTTTATCCAACGAATTATTAAATTTTTAAAATACATGAGTGATAATGAAGCCAAATATTATTTTAGTTTTTACAAAGAGGCAAACCCCAATTGAATTTCTGGATCTAGAAAAACAATCACCTGATTAGAAATATTTTTCATCAAATAAAAAATATCATTGTTAATTTGAATAAATGAAAATTAATTTAATAAAAATAAATATATTTGAAAAAAAAATTTGGAAGAAATAAATAATAACAATTTATTATAATTATTTTCTTTTTAATGCATATATATATTTTTTAAATATATATATAATAATTTTTTTTTTACTGTGATTATAAATTTCAGTGGAATGAAATTACAGGGTTTATATAATTTATTTATTTTGAGGTGTATGTGATTTTTTTTTCTTTAATTATTATCATTATTATTATTATCAATTTCTACATTTGACATAAACAGTCAATAATTATCATAAAATGCAATTTTTTCTTACTTGAAATTATTTACATAAATTAAGTATTAGAAATTATTATTTTTTATCAACTTATTATATCAATTAAACTGCTGTTTTTTTATTCTGCCAAGATTACATTTGTTTTTTCATCTAATTAATATTATTTTTTACTTAAAAAAAAAAAAAAAAAAACTATTATTTGTCATAGACACTGGTGCACAATATTTTTTCTTCAAAATTAATTTAATAAAAATTACGTATATTATTGTGCTGGATACCTGAATGATTTTTATTCTTCAAAAAAATAATTTAATTGAATTTTTTAACAATGTTTATTTGCCACTTTGGAATGTAAAAAATTCAATAATTTTAATTGTTTAATTTTTGTTTGATTTTTAAGTAAAAAATAGTTTTAAAATGAAATATTATTTTTTACGTATATGAGAATTAAAGCAAGAGTAAAATAAAACTCCATTGTGACATTAATAATTTATGTCAGTTTAATAAGAAAGTAATTTAATCTAGTTGATTTTATTTTTACGTAACAAGTGTTTTCTTAACCGGTATACATATTGATATATTATTATCTTAGTAAAAAATAATAATTTTTATTTATTGAAAAATCTCACTAAATAGGTATATGGCAGAAAAATTTCATACTTAATTTACACTAAAAAAAAAAAAAAGTTATAATAATATTACAAAAAAAAAAACACAACAAAAGAAATAAAAATACAAAAATTAAATATTATAAAGATAAAATTAATCGTCTAAAAAAAAAAAATTAAAAAATAATTGTTCATTATTTTTTAAGCTTTTTTTTTTCTATTTTATTTTCACATTGACTTTTTTGTTATTTAAATTTTCTAGTGAGTTAAAGAATATAATATTTGTAAAACGTAACAAAAATCTAACAATTAATGTCTTCCAATAATATCAATAGTTTTTTAATTCTAATTTATAATTTCTATTGAGTGTGAGATTTTAAAAAGGACGTTTTTGCGACGGACTGTCTTGTACATGTAATTTTGTTTTTTTTTTTTTTCTTCATCAATTGAAACCATATATTTTTTAAGGTGTCTCATCCTTTGAGTTGTTTGATGAGAATTGTGGACAAGTTTTTTAAATTATTAGAACAAATGTTTCAATGCTCTGTGTCAAATAAATATTCCCTGATTTCACCTGAAACAAAAAGAAAAAACAATTGAATGGATAAATAATAATTTTTCTTTTCCATAAAGACAAGAGCTTTATTTAATTATCACGATAAGATAATAATAATTATTTTACATTTTATCAAAAATAAATACTGTAAATGATTAATAAATGATTTTTAATTCGAAAAAATATTTATTATTTATTTTTCAGTTGTCATATATAATAAAAAAGAAACTTGATATTGTAAAATAAGAAAAAAGAAAATTTATAAATAAGAAAAAGTATATTATTTACTTGATCAAACAGCTTCTTTGATGCTGTCTCGACTTTGTGAATGTATTGCATGTCTCATTTCACCTCCAGGCGCACTTTCACGTCTCACTACACCCGGGGCAATGGCATCACGTTTATTTGCTGCTTCTTTGATGCTTGACAAAGTTTTACTAAGCCATGGCCATGTGTTTCTAGCTGTTTGAAGTTCAGATGCAGTTGCATGTAATTGATGTGTCAAATCCTGATAAATAAAATATCAAATATTAAATAATAATTTCATGATTTATAAATTAAATAATAATAATTTTTTTATTACTTGATTTCGACATTCTGCTTCAACATGAGCTAATTTTGTTTGTGCCAATTCAAGTTCCAATTCACGTACACGTTCTTGTGCACGATAAAGCATTGGATCTGATCGTGACTCAAGAGGATGTGATATTTCACTTGGTACTGTTGATGGCTCAACAAGATATTCTTTACATTTATCACATTTTGATATTTTTGACTGTAAAAAATTTATATACATTTATTATAAAATTTTTTTTTTATATTATTAATAAATAATACTTACTCTTAATTCTGATAGAATATTTTTTGATGTATTGTAATCATCTTCTAATCTTTGACAAATCTAAAATAAAAATATGCAACAAATGAATATTAATTCTTAGAAAGAAAAATATAATTATTCGTTAATTGAACAAGAAAAAAATTAAACACACTTGTTTATATTCAGCAATAATAACAACACTTCTACGACTTTCAGTATCAGCTCTTCCAACTTCTCTCTGCAACATTTCCTTCACCTGTACAAGCTCAACTTCAAGTCTCTGTTTTTCTTCTTCAGTTCTTGTAACAACTCCTCGTAATTGTTCCACTTCATTACTATATTCATCAGCATTTTCTTGTGCCACTAAATAACATTTGCAAAAAGAAAACAATTTCACCAGATCAATATTAAATCAAATAGCAAATAATGCATATAAAAAAAATCTCACATTGCATAGAAATTTTAGCAAAATGACTCATATTTTTTGTACAAATAAAAATATATATAAAATTAGCAGTATGTGTTTAATTGAATAACGATACTTTCGTTATAATTTTATTTTTTTTTCACTTGGCAAAGTGTAATTTTGAAATGAGACAGTACAACACATTGACACATTTTAAAACCAAGTGACTGCCCCCAAGTTGTTACGATTGCATATATGTTTTAACATTCCAAACACATATTAACACACATTTACAAATAGCCTTGAACAAGGACAGATTATTATTATTTATCTATATAAAATATAATGACAGATAAAACAGTTAAACAGCTGGTTTTATTGTCTTTATTATTATACCACGTGTTAATAAAAAAAAAAGTTATCATTTTTCCTTATGAATTGACAAATGATTATCAACTGGTTGAGTTATTTATTTTTGTTATCATGTATTTTATGCACTTGATGTATTAGTTTGTTACCCGGAAATATATTTTAATATATATTTAATATAATTATCATTTTTTAAAATTAATTTTGAATTAATGAATTATTAAGTAATAAGCAGGACTCAGTGGGTAACAAAACATTGAATAAAAACTATGTGCAATTTTATTTTTTATTTATATTTTTCTTTCTTTTAAATAAGTATTAATTATTATTTTTTTTTTTTTAATATACAACAAAAATGGAGATTTAAATACTGGATGAAAAAAACAATTTTTACTAATTTTAATTTTTTTTTTTTACATGTTGATAATTATTTTGATTGAATTATTTAATTATTTATTGAATAATAAATTTAAAAATGAAATATTTTAACAACTGTTCAAACAGTAGAACACGTTTTATATTTAAAAATAAAAAAATTCTCTTTTTTCGTGCAAAAAGTATGTTGTATACTTTAGACTAGACGGATAATTTTAATTTTATTTGTATCACGTTTAAAATAAAAAAAAATTTAATTCAATTGAAATTTCAACTAATTGAATGACAGAAAATATAATTGAAATATATACTTTATATAAATTACAAGCACCTAATGAAATAAAAAAAAAAAATCTATTATCACAACCAAAAAATAAATCTAATAAATTTCGTGCTGTTTAACAAAATAAATAAATAAAAAATTAAAACTGTTTTTTTTTTTTCGAGACTTTGAAATATAAGAAAAAAAAATAATACTATATAAAAATTGATATATTATCGTAACTATAAAAAATATTGTAATATATATTATCAATATTTAAACGTAGAATATAAAATTACCTTTGAGAGCCGTGAACTCGGCCTCGTATTTCTTGAGTTTTTTGATTGTTATTGAACAAGCAAGTTTCATCAAATGACGTGAAGTTTCCTCATTTCTGCATCGTTTTGGCAAATGTACACGAAAATATTTTAATATTGATTCAAAATCCAGCTGTAAAAGTTCCTTTTTACATAGCTGCAATAAAAAACCAAAAAAACAAATGTTAAACAATTAAATTATGTTGATAAATTAATTAAATAAATTACCGTTAATAATGCAAGAGCAACTTGAAAAATAGTATCAAGTCCTTGTAATAAAAATACATCAAGTATATGAAATACAAGATAAAGAGGAAATCTTGCTGTAAATAATGTTAAAAACCATTGTGCAGCAAACATATGTGTTTCAACTCCACGATCACAAAAATGTTTATACAATTCTGGTAGTTGATCTTCAAGAAGTCTATTTAATTGATAAAAACGCATATGAAGATTATCAAAACGATCTTTGTATAAATCACGAAGTCCATAGTCATACATTAATTTAACCAATACACAAAATGCTTGTTCCTCTGGCATCTTTAACAAATAAAAAAATTATTATAAATATTATTTTTTTCAAATTAAATATAATTATGCAAAAAAAAAAAAAAACATACATGTAAAAGAAGACTGGCAACTAAAAAACTTAATCCTTGACAGTATCCAACTTCTTCATCAAATACAGCATAAGCTTTACTAATACGATAAAGTGAATCTTGTCCAAGACCACCAGCTTCTTTAAAAAAATCATGTGCTGGAAATGTTCTATTAATATCACGTAATATAACACTTTCACATGGACTTTCTTTAGTAATAAGTATTCTATATTTATCCATCATATCTTGTGAATTATCACAATTACTTAAACGTTGCCAAACTTCACCTCTTAATGCTTCTGGTATACCTTGTCTAGCTAATTTAACAAGTAATTTTGGACGTTGTTGATTAATTTGCCAACTATCAATGACTTCTTGCCAATTAGCTAATTCATCAGCTGAACAATCTTTTGATACTTCACCAGTACCACTTAACATTGGCTCATCACCATCAGAATCAATATCATCTTTTGGTGTTAATGTATCAATTGATGTTAATGATTGTGATTTAATTAATGATGATAAATTTAATGCTAAATTTAAACGATTTCTATCCAATTCACCAGATGTATCAATACTTTGTACTTCATAATGTACATCATCACAATGAATAATTTCTTTTGAATTTAATTGAAATTGTTGTATTAAATAACGTTTATTTAAATACCAAAATCTTTCATTTTGTGGATATACTTTAACAGCTGTTTCAATAATAAATCTAACTGGTTCACGTATACCACGTATAACTAAATCAACAGCAATTGTCATATATATTTTACCATCTTTTGTTTCAATATTTAAATTATCTAATGATGGATCTGCTGGATCCCAACGTCCACATATATTATAACATTTTTTATCATGATTTATTGGTATTGTATTTGTTTGCATTTCTAATAAACGCATATCACTATGTTTAACATTTCTACCAGGACTAACTAATACACCAAAACATCTTTCAACATCAAGTATAATACCACCTTCTTTACTTGATACTTGTTGGATTGTTAAATATATTTGTTTTGATATATTACAACGTAATTTAAAAAAATTTCTATCTTTTGGTACTGTACTATATGTACCTTTACCATCTTCTTCTTTTATTTCCATTGTAACTTCAAATAAAAATACACGTGAATTTATTTTTTCAACTTGATTTATACCATTATTCAATTCATTTGATGTTTGTGAATTTGTCATTGAACGTGAAAATCTTTGAAATGCTTTTGCAAAACATGATGATACATGTCCAACTGCTTCAGGTATATCACAACGAAATACATGACATTGAAATATTGCTGATTCTAGTGTATCACCGTGTGACCAAGTGAAGGCAAAACATGCTGAACAACTACCAGTACTATCACCACGTACATAAAATAATATCCTTTGTACTTCATAGTATGCTAATGGCTGTTGTGTTGCTGCATCATATACTACAACAGATCCATGTGAACTACTTGGAACAGATACAGATACTTTAATTTCAAGATTTTGGGTTTGTTCAGCTGATAATATCGCCATATTTTTTTGTATTTCAACTTCTGATTTTGGTGCATTTATATTTGCAGCACCAAGATAAGTTACACCATTAAATATTGTACAGTCTTGTTGAACATCAGCAAGTGAATTTAATTCTAAAACATAGAAATGATTATTTATAATTTAATTAAAATATAATTAATGATTTTGTTGATTTTTTTGTTTACCATCATCTTCGTAGTCTTCTGGTTTCATTTGATCCTGCTTTTCTGATGATAATACATCATAAAATTTACTTTTACCAACTGTTTTAGTTTTTTGATCAGCAACAATTATTTTAACATTACCAACATTCTCCATTTTAGTTGTGTCTTCAGTCAACACCTTTAGATATTTTAAAAAATTTATTAATTTATTATAAAATTGATAATTAATTATTATCAATTACCTCGCGTAAATTATTTTGTAGATCTTCTAAATTACCGTTGTTTGCTATTTTTAACATTGGTGCTTCAAGTACAGACTGTTGATTTTTACTGGTTCCTTTGTCATTTACAAATTCATATTCATCACTTGTCGCCACTGATTCCATTGACTTAACACTTACACTATCCTCCATAACTGATTCCTTTAAAAATCAATTAAATAACATTTTAAATAATTTATATTTTATATTTTTTCGAGAAAAACAATATATCAGATAAATCTATTGTATTTTAAAAATGGTGTCATGTTTACAAACAGACTTTTTGATTATGTAATCTCAACACTCCCTACTGTCATTCTCAATATATAATGATAAAAATATATTTATAATAAATTAATTATGAAAAATAATAATATAAATAATCACCACATTGTAAAATGGAAACTCTTGAAATTATATTTAAGAAAAATTTGATAATTTTCCTTGTAAAAACAATCGATATATAAAACATGTCTGATTGTTATTATTATTTTTTTTTTCTTAGCAAATGATGATGATTATGAGTGGGGGAAAGTAGATAAAGTTGTTATTGTTTTTTTTTTTTTTTTGACAAGTTCTTTTTTTAAGTCTTATTGGAGAGGTCAGTTATTCTGACAATATTATTTTTGAAAAATCTTACCAGTTATTTTTAGAAAATAAATTATCCTCGATATTTTAATTATCTAGGTGCCATTATAGCCCCGCCTAATAATTCACAACAATCGAAATAATAAAAGTTAATTTAGTACATATTAGAAAAAAAAGAACAAAAAATATTACAAAAATTTAATTAACAAATTATTTTTATTATTCAATATTAATTTACCACAAATTATGCAGCTTTATTTATTTTTTTCGAATGATAAAAAATATAAAATAGAATAAAAAACAAGAAATTAATGTTGGAATAATAATAAATTTAAAAAAAAAAAAAAAGTAAAATTCTTGAAGTAAAAAATTCACTTGACAACGACCTCACGAAATTGTTGACACTCGTTGACGTGACATTTTTAATTTTTTTTAATAATTACATAGTGCTTAGAAATATTTTTTTTTTAGTCTTTTTATTGTTAAAAAGATGCTTATAATGATTTTATTTTTAAATAATTATTTTGACGTTCGGCGAAAATGATAAGTGAACAATCCGCGGCGTCAGCCATTCGACTTGTTTTTTTTTTATTTTGTTTTCTTTATCATGTCTCTTCTTGTTTCTCTCTCACACGCCGGATACTTAGATTAACGCGGGGAAAAATTATAATTTTTAAATACTCGATTAAAAGATCATCTTGTTATTGTTAATAATTAATTGAAAAATCATATTAATTAATTATTTGATACCTTATTAATGAACTTTAAAACATACATAATTATTTTCTCTAGAAATTCGAAAATTATTTCCATTTTTTTCGAAATAATATTAAAATTATTTCGAAATTTTTCTATTCATTATATTTTTAATCTTCTGAAATTTTTTTTTTTAATTATTAATATTTGAATAATTAAATACTAATAATATCTACGAATCTCTTTTTTTGTAATTTTTAATTTTTTTAAATTTTCGTTAAAAAAAAATAAAAACAAAATGGTTTCTAAAGTTCTACAAACTTCTGGAAGATGTCATGACATCCCAATTATTTCTCTGTTATTTCCCCCCTTTCCCCACCCTATTTTGCTATTTTGTATCTATTTTTTTTTTTTTTTTTTTTTGGAGTAGTTTGCTGACAACCGTTGCGCAGGTTTCGCGTCTCTGCAATTCATTCGCGTCTATTCGCGTGACAGTGTCAAGCTTCCAAAAAAAAAAAAAAACTTCTAACAATTGGAGTATTAGACACATAAAAACATTGACAAGCTCATAATTATAACCAAAGAGTAACAAGTAAATAAAATAATAATACAAATTACCATTAAATATTAACAATAATAATTACAATATTAATATAAATTAAAAAAAAAGCAAATAAATTTAATAAAAAACCAGTTAAACAAGAATGAAAATTAGTAAGTTAGGTTGACGAACGAAATAATATAATACACATACACTGGGAAATATAAAATAGTTTGTACATGGTGAGTTTAAGTTTTATAAATGTATTGGTGAAATTTACAACTAGAATAATTTTATGATGCTGATAAATTTATTCGTCCATCCTTGGACGTAATTGAGGGTCAATTGTTGATTTAAGCCAAAAAAAAAAAAAATTCATTTGTTTAATTAATTAAAAATATAAATAAATTTATTATTAATTATCAATAACATTATTTTTTTTTATTTATTTTTTTCCTCTTTTTTTTTTGTTGACATTTAAAGTATTATTCTCTATTTATTTTTATTTTTATTATTATTATTTTCATTTGTTGGATAAAAAAAAAAAAGTAACAGAGAGGTTATCTTACGTTCTACTTATTATTATTTTTATTATTAAAAAAATGCACCTGTTATTTTTTAACAGCTGTTTTTTTTATATAAAAATTTCATTAATTTTTTTATTGCAAATAAAATTTAAATAATAATAGTGTAAAGTTCATTTGAATTGTTTTAGAATATGTATTTTTTTTTGTTATTATTATTCGAACTTTAATCATGGAGTAAATAATAACTTGTGTTTAATTTTATTGTTAATTTATTTATTAGATTTTTTTTTTTTTTTTTTTGACGTTTACACGTGAGATAAAAAAAATGATGGTATGTGAATTTGCACATTGACGTCATTGATATGTTTATTTTTTAAATTAGAAAAATAAATTTTTATGAATAGTTTTTATTGTTAATAAATTGACAGTGTAATTATTTATTTATTATTTTTTACAGATTGAAAAAATGACGAAAAAAACAGAGAGAGAAAAATTATTGGATTTTACGTGATTTATAAAATAATTTTTGTCATAAAAGTTTGTAAATAAATTAAATATTTGACAAGATGCTGACTGATATATTTTTAACCAAATAATAGAAAAAAAAGGTGGTAAAATATTACTTAAATTAATCATCATAATTTAGTTTTTTTTTTTTTTTTTTGTTTATTTTTGTGATAAAAAGTTTGTGTCATTATTATTATTTTTTGGAGTTATGTGGAGGTAAAAATTAAGGCTGGATGGGGGTGGGGCTTGATAAATTGTTTTAAGTGATTAATTTTAAAAAAAAAAATATTTAAATGATATATTTATCAGTTTGATATTATTGTTGGATGATAAGTTTTAGTGTGATAAGACAAAGTGAAATGGCATTCATGATGAAAAAGAAAAAATATAAATTTTCGGTTGAGGTTGGCCTTGAAGAACTCACCGCAGTGCCTTTCCTCAATGCTGTACTTTTTGCTAAATTAAGATTACTTGATGGTGGTTCATTTGTTCATCATTCAACAAGGTAAAAATAAAAAATAAATTCAATATTTATTTGTTTTCTTTTATGTATCTCAAAAAATGTTTATTTTTTTGCTCCAAATTTGATGTTAAACAAAAGATTTAATGATAATTTTTAATCGAAAAAGAATTAATGATTTCGAATCGAAATTATTTTTAACTTGATAAACACAAACTAAAATAATAATTTTAAATTTATTTATAATTTTTTTAGTTAGTTTTCTATGTTATTGGAAATTTTTTATCTTGAATGGTTTTTTTTTTGATAATTATATTGTTTTTTTTAAAGAAAAAAATATTAATTTTCTGGACAATCTATAACTTGTAAATTTCCACTGACACATTTTATTTTTTGAGTAAACAATAAAATTTCGAAATAAATTCATTTGTCAATATAATTTTTGGGTCGAAATCATTAAATTATTATTACTATTTTTTTATTGATATTTAAATCTAAACATTGCTAATAACTTCCTCGTATTTTTCTGGATAACTAAGCAGTTTATTACACAAAAAATTTATAAATATATTTTTAAAAAAATAAATAAAATAATTTATATCCACGTGGTTTTGAAATATTTCCGAGTTTAGTTGATTTTGGAGTATTGCCAAATAACGCTTAAATCAGGAAATGAAAAAAAAAAAAAAAACAAAATATATATAAATTAACATAATATTTATTTTTTTACATATTGTATATTTTTTATTTTTTTGTCATTCAGCTTATCAAAAATTGTTTTATGGATTTATCGGAGCATAATTGACCTCAATGTTTTTACTCTAATCAAACAAAAAAAAAATATAGCATAAACACAAAAGAGAGTTGAATAAACTTGTTGGAAAAAAAATAATTATCGTTCAACAAAATAGTCTATAAATTTTTACAAACAGATTTAAATAAATATTTTTTTTTTGAAGCTTTTATTTAACATTAATAAAATTAATAAAATATTTGGGGAAAAAGCAAAAATTTAATGGAATTTATTACCTTGAACTTTAGTGGTAATATTTAACCGGTTGCTTCAATTTGTAAATAATATTTCATATGGTGATGATGATTAGGGACGTATGTGATAATGGACAATGTCCTGTTAGCCTCATGGCCACTTCATATTCTGATGAGGAAGCGTCTGATTGTTAAACAATTTTTTTTCATTTTTAATAACACAAAATAACACACTGTTTCTTGGTAATAAAAAAGTATTATTATTGTCATTTTTTAATAGCAAAATAAGAGAATATTTAAAATAGAAAAAAAAAAGTCTCAATCGTTTTTATCTGGTGGAATATTTTTTTATTTTTTTATCTGTTGAGATTGCTGGACTGATGATCGTCGTTAGGAATAAAAATAGGTCACCTTAACATTGCCAAAAAATATTCTATAACTGATATTTTTTTTACTAATTATTTTCTCATTTATTGATTTTGAATTTTAAAATATTTTTTTTTTATATCAGAAATTTTAACCTCTGATCAATTGGTTTTTTTTTTTTTTTAAATTTTATTTATTTATTAACTCGTTCTTGAATTCGTCCTTGACCGATTTGCAAATGGATTTAATTTAAATATCAAAAAAAGAGAAAAACAATAATAAATTCGATTTTGTTTATATATTTTTTTTTTTCTATTACTTGCTATTTTTTATTCCTGGAAAATTTCATTTCACTGTTGAACTAGAGAAATGTTCAATTTTCTCTTGAGATTAAAATTGCAAGTAAAAGAGAATTTTTTATTTTTATCTAGTCTATGCTCGTCGATCCATGCAAATTGTGGATCAATTTCTCGTTAGGAAAGCTCTTTTCGTTTTCAATAAAAAACAAATTTTTATTTACCATTATTCTTTCTAAAAAAAAATAAATAATTTTCAATTTGACATAAATTTTTTTAAAGCATTATTGCAATGTAATTTTGTAAAAATAAATTACACATATTTTTTTTTTAATTAACAAAAATGATAATGCATTTTCGAAATGCAAGTATATTATTTTTCTTTGAATATTTTTTCGATCGAAATATTTTTTTTTCTACAAGAGATTTCTAGAATTAATTTCCGGATTTTTATTTCTATAATTTCTCTATAAAAATACCAAATTAATAAAACTTTCACACAAGATTTTTAAAATAGCAAATTCATAAATTATTCAAACAATAAAACAATCAATTTTTATTTTTCAATTTACAAATAATTTTAATTATAATTTTTTTTCTCAATTCAATTAAAAATAAATAATATATATTTTAATTTTAATTGATTTATTTATCAATCAAAATTTGACATTTTTATTAATATAAAAATTAATTATTCATAAACAAGTATAAATAAAGAGGAGTACATATTATTGATGATGATAAAGTGACGTTTTTTCATGACGTTTATATATATAAGGGTTATTGATCTAAAAAAAAAAATTGTATGTAGGGGGTGTGTTTGTGGTGTTTGTGTGTGTTTGTTTGTGTGTTGTATTGTTGGGGGTTGTAATATCGTAGACATAGATTTAACAAGCTGTCGTAAAGTCAGACAGAATGGCAACTTGTGATCTACATATACCTATATAAAAAAATAAAAAATACAAATAGAAAAATACACAACACAATTCAAACATACACCTATCACGTGTTAACAATAAAATAAACATAAAAAAAATAATAAAATATTATTTTTAAATTAATAAAACAATAAAAAAAATATATTTTTAAATTTTGGTAAATTAAAATGACAATAATTATAAAATTTTACTATTTTTAACTTGAATTATTAATAAATTTGTTAAACAAAAAATTTTATGATTTTTTTTTCATTTAAAAAAACCCAAATATTTGTATTTTTTTTTTTTTAAATCTTTTTCAACAAGACACTATAATTTGTTCTGTATGTTCTCTAAATTTTTATGTAAAAAAAAATATAATTTATATATGTTATTTTATAAAATATTTATTTTAATATAATCGATCTGGAAATAATGATAGAGACGTAAACTCAAGTGCTCCTTTTTTACTCCCCTCATAATCAACGCTATTCTTGAATATATTTTTATTTTTTTTTTTTTATATCTTGAATACTCGACACACGACATTTGCGTCCTGTATCTCGATTAAATCCCCCTTTTGCACTTGGATGAACAGACAAAGAATGTGTTGTTTAATCCAAAGGGTGGATCAGCTACATATGCAATGACACGTTTTACAAACTTTTTTTTTTAATTATTATTTATTTTTATTGACATTATTAATGCTATCATTTAATTTTCTAATGTTATTTACTCAAAAAACCAATCTTATATTTTTTTTCGAGGGTTAAATAATTTATTTTTCGTATATTTTCACTCAACCCTCGAAAAAAAAAATTTTTTAAAAATCAAACTCACCTACTTTTTAAATTATTAATAATAAAATATTATTATTATTATTTTTTTCAAATTAAAAACAATATAATTTTGTTTATAAATAAATTTAGTTAATCGTTATTTAATGTACTTATGTATATTTAAAAATAAAAAAATATGATAAAATTTATTATTAGAATTAGACCTCAATTTAAATATTTAAATCGTATGATATTTTTAAATTAAAATTTACTAATGATTTTATTTTTTTACTGATATTTTTAAAATTAAAAATTTTTTATTTAAAGAAAAAAAAAATACCATTTGGTTAAGTAATCACAAGTTATCTCGTCATTCTTAGCGAGATCTAATAATACGTTTCTTACGTTTTGTGTTGTGTCTTTTAATAATAATCTTCTTTGTTTTTTTATTTTTTCATTATTACTTTGCTTTTATGAATTTTATTATTTTTTTTTCTATTGACGTGTAATTTTTTCATCGTTAAAATGACGGTCATGGTTTTGTCATAAACGCCAACGCACATTGACAATGAATTTAATTTTATTGAATTCTTGTGGGAAGAAGCTGGTGCATAATATTTCTGGACAAAATGTGGCTTATATATATTTTTTTTTTTCATTCTTGAATTAACATCTGTTAATAAAATTCCAACTGACACAGTGAGCTATTTAAAAATGAATAAAAAGCCACATGATAAAAAAAAAATATATCAATGAATTATTTCTTTATAATTGTTCTAAAAAATATACAAAATTAATTTCTAGACTTTTTTTTTTTTTTTTATAAATAACTATAGTAAATTTTAAGGAGAAATAAGCAGCAAATTTATCTACTTTTTTTTTTTTTAAATAAATAAAGTTTATATTATTTTCCTAAATTTTGTAATTGTCATTTTTTTTCCCCTGATTTTTTTTGTCTTTTAATTTTGCTATAAGTATTTGTGAATTTTAAAATTAAAAAAAAATTTTTTTCGTCAATTAAAGCCAGATGATTTTAGAAAGTGGTCTTTGCAATCAGTAAAGTTGTCTGTTTCACGTAACATTAAATTACGAAATAAAAGTGTCTAGCCTTGAACAGCCTTGCCCACGGCAATACATATATTTTTACTTGTATTTATTTATCGTAAATTTGATTACAAATTATATACACCTCTATGAATCACATAAGCGTGAATTAATATGAAAAATAAATTTTTTTATATCTTTCATAATAATTATTATTCAATTATTTTAATAGTAACATTGAAAATAAAGGGCCTCAACCTTGGCTTCAATTAAATATTTAAAAACTATTTGCTTAATTTTATTGTATTAATTTTTCAAGGATTATCAATTTTATTTTAAAATTTTTATATTTTTTAATTTATAAAATGTGTTGTTAATTTAAACTTTTTTTTATAATGGAATTTTAATTACTATCGTCTGGTGGTCGTTGAAAAAAAAAAAAAACAAATGTAAATTAATTTAAAAAAAAAAACCAATTAAATATTTAATTTTTATTTGGATTTTTTTTTTCATTCTAAACGATTTAGATGAACAGTTTTCTTAAAACCTGTTGCTAAATTAAATAAATAAATAAAAAACAAGACAAACCAAGGTTTCTATATAAGTATAAAAATCAATTGAGCTAAATTGTGTCGAGACTATGTACAAAAGTCAAATAAATCAAGTCAACATTATTCGTACTCTAAATTTTTCCATGTCACATAGTTTTTTTTTATTTTTATAAAATGCACTATTGTCACGCAATATTATTTTAATGTCGAATTTATTTTTAATAAAATTATGTACAAACCATTATTGCATGTTTAAAATATCGAATTAAAAATTATCATTTATTTTTCCACCAAAAAGGTCAATTTATAATAATTAATAATTGTTAAAATTATTATTATAAAATTTATAATAATAATATTTAAATAATTCAAGGTCACTGATAAATACTTGTACGAAAAAATTAATTTATATTAATTTTTTTTTATTAATAACTGATGAATATTATTAACCACTTGACCTTTGAAGACAAACGTGATAATAATAAAAATTGATCGATATCATTAGATATTTATTTCATTCTCATGTTAACATTTGGCTTCTTGACATTGTTATTATCTTAATTAATTATTCTTCTTATTTTTTATTTCATCAATAATATTATTATCAACATCAATTGTATTTGTTAAAATTTAAGATTATATTTTTATGTTTTTTTAAATATCATTGAGACACGCATGAATACATGTTAATAATCATGTAAATTGCTTTATCACATGACATGAAAATTATATTTTCATTTTTCCTGGTTTATTTTTATTATTATTACAATTTTTTTTTTCTTCATTTTTCGATTTTTTATTTTTATCTTTTTCTTATAATTTCTATTTTAACACGCAATTGTTAATAAAGGGTGTGTTACCCTCTATAATATTAATTTTTTTTTTTTTCATTTTTATCATTAACATAATGCAATGTTTATTTTTACTGCATAATAATTGTTTTGTTTTGTAGGTTGGCAGTAGCAACTGTTGATGAAAATTGATAAAAATTAATAATTTAATTTTTGTTTATTTTCAAATAAATATTTTTTAAAAATTTAAAATGTTTTGAATCATTTGGTTAATTAAATTTTATGTATATGTGTTTCATACATGTCAATCATTTAATTAAAAAACTCTCCACGTGTTGAAAGTTACTCGATACTTTTGTAAAAAAAAACCACTTAAAAATTAAACTGATAAAAATCTTTATATAAAAAAATTAAATTACAATTTTTTTAAGGAAAAATAAACAAGTTAGCTTCATAAAATAATACTTGTTAAAAATATAAATACAATATGAATAGGTAAATTAAATTTTCTGTACATAATATTTTCTTTTGTTGAGTGTAACCTTGATGCAATATAGACACTAAAAAGGTCCTTGAATAGCTAGATCGTCACTAGCTTCCTTGGCCCTTTAAACTTGCATTTACCCCTTGCATCCAAAAACTTTTTCCATGCCAAAACAACCCGGACTATCCTTGACCTAAATTTTTTGACTCAAGTTTGACACAGTTATCAGCTTAAATTCTTTTTACCCTTTTAAAATTCTCGTGATAGGTCATTTTTTTATAAATTTTATTATTTTTAAAATTAAATATATCTATTATTATTATAACATAAAATTAATTGACTTTAGCATAAATAAAATAGAAATTATATAATTTTAAAAAAACTTTAATTAGCTTTACAATATTTTTCAAGCACTTATTATTTTATTTATTTTTTTTTCTATTGCTTGTTTATTTTAGATTATTTTTTTTTTCTTTTTAATTTGGATTAAAGGGTGTTTTGTTTGAGGACAAAGACGAGGACATTTTTCAATGATAAATTATGCCAATGTAATTCACGTAATAATCCCTTTCATCAATTTAATTTATGGAATTAATTTGATATTAAAGCCCCTAACAGTTGTAACAGCTTCAAATCTTTTTGATATATGCAAGATCAGGTAGTTGTTTGTGTTGATAAAGTAAATCTAATTTACCAATTGATCAAACTTTGGATAAGTATTGTTTATTTTATTTATTTTATTTATTTTATTTATTTAATATTTATACAATGAAAATAATAGTACTCTTTTAACTTTTAAATATAAAAATTTCTATTAATTTTTGTTTATAAACATTGCTTTACAAAGTAACTCTATTTTCTTTATTTTATTGTTATTAGATTTTTTTTTTTTTATATTATACCTTAATAAGTTACGCCCAAGTATATAGTTCTACTTGTCGTATTTTTTTTTCATTTATTTCGACTCCCTACTCTCATAAAACACAACAACTTAACGATACTTTTATGTACTGCAATTAAATGTTTAGATTCGTAATAAAAAAATTGAGAAATTACATACTGCAACATGAGAATTGTGTTCCATGCCACTCAGTCAAGTGTATTTCCGTTTTTTAAAATAATATTAAACACAAAAAACAATTAATACATATATAGTCAAAATTTTTTTAACACTTTTATTGAGCAAAAAAAAAAAAAACAGCCAATTGAAAATTCAGCTGATATCTCTCGGTTAAATTGTATATTTATGAAAAAAAAAATTTTTAAAAATTTAGATGATTTTATTTATCAACATTTAAATTTTTTATTTAATTTATATTTTTCAGGGAAGAAGTGCAAGAACACACTGTCAGTTGGGATGCTAAATTTGAATTTATTTGTAAAATGAGTGCAAATGCATCAACTGGTGTACTGGATCCTTGTATTCTCAGGATATCTGTAAGAAAGGTGAGAAAAACATAAATTTCTATATTTTATTTTTAAATATATAGGCTGTATTTAAATGACTTGGATATTTGCACGTAATAAGAATGACTTTTATTTTTTATCGACAAACACAAAATTATAATAAATGCTTCTATTATATATTTTTTTTACTTAAAAAACAATATGAAAAATCTATTTTATTCACTCGATTAAAGCTGAATTTTTAAGTAATAAATTTGTAGATTGTTTAAATCATTTTTTAATTAAATTCAGTATTATTAAACCATCACTAAATTTTTTTTTTTCATTAGAAATTTTATTTATAAATGTGAATCTGATGTTAACTTTCGATAATTTATTTTTGAATAAATGTGAAAATTAGTAATGGTCTTAGAATCAATTAACAATGCTTGCTTTAAAAAAAAAATAAAATTAAAAATAATTATTAACCAGTTAACAGAGTCAATAAATAATAATAATAAATATTTTAATTATTGTAATGATTGTATTATTAAAATTCATATAATATTGAGTATAAAAAATATTAATATTTATTATTTTATAAATAGGAATTAAAGGGAGGCAGGTCCTTCCAAAAGCTTGGCTTTACTGATTTAAATCTTGCTGAATTTGCTGGTGCTGGTATTTGTCGAAGAAGATGTCTACTTGAAGGTTACGATGCTCGTCATAGACAAGATAATTCAATGCTACGTGTTACAATAAAAATGAATATGCTCGTTGGTGACATACTTTTTAAAGTGTAAGTTTTCAATCACCATTCACTTACATATTGTATTTTTTTCTATTTTATTTTTTTTTTCTCTCCCTTATTCGTTTTTTTCTCTTGAAACTTTTCATAAGTTGAATAATCATCAAGAGCTCATTCCTCTCATCAATAAACATACCTAACCCATTCATCAAACTCTCTTCAATTAAGGCCACTTGACCCAGCTCTAGATCAAATCACACATAAGTACAAACATTTACATTATTTACAATTTCTATCATTATTATTTGATAATAATAATAATAAAACTTTAATACAATATTTATTAGAATTATCAAGATTATTTTCATTTGCCTTGATGATTTACTGCTAATAATTATTTTTAAATAAATAAATCTTATTTGTATTTAAGAAAATATTTATTAATGATTTAATTTATTTATTTTTAGACCATCACCATCATTAAAACAAACTCAATTAGCTGTACCAGGTGTACCAGGTGTACCGGGTGTACAAAATGATGAAGTTGTTGGTTCAGAAAGATGTACGAATCGTGATGATTATGTATCAAATGGTTCACTCGGTGGAGGTGGTGGTAGTAGTGGCGGTGGTGGTGGTGGTGGTGTAGGCAGTCTTCCAAAAAAAAGACCACCATTATTTAATTCTGGTATATTATTATTATCAAGCCATAATAATAATTACAATATGTACTTAAATATATATATTTTAATATTTGAATTATGTTTTTTTTTTTAGATTTATTTAGTCCAAGTGATACATATGATCCAATGACAATTAATGAAATAATATCATCAACAGTGCCTGGTGAAGCACTTATTGAATCACATCCAGAATCTGGACACTCAAGAAATAGCTCAAATACAAGTCAACATAGTAAAGGATCTGGCTATGGATCATTAAATTCACATAGTCAACATAGTCGTCAAAGTAGCAGTGGTGATAGTGGACATATCAGGTATATATTTATTAATTACATTACTATCACGATGACAATTTTAAAAATATTCATATATTTTTTTTTTTTTTAATCAAAATATATCATATCAATGGCATTCATCACCAACTATTAACTAAATTTATCATTAAATTATATATTTTTGCTCCTTCAATGTACTTTTAAAAAATCCTTATAATTAAATTTTAATTTTAATAATTATAATTTATATTTAGTTTTAATTTAAGTAGATATTAATTTAAATATATTTATTTATTTAAAATAAAAGTTATTATAATTTTGCATGAAAAAAAGAAAAAAAAAAGAAAAGAAAAATATGTGTTGTGATATTTATAGGTCACCTTCCTGGCCAGTATGGGCTCCACGCCTTCCCACCTTATCCCAAAATGATTCAGGAACAGATACAAGTTTAAATGAAACAAATATATTATCACCAATCCAATCACCATTAAATGGTTTGATTGATAATGAACGTTCATGGTCACCAGCGAGTCCAAAAACATCAAAATATCGTGATGTTACATTACGTGTACCGTCAAATTTAATAAATGCATTAAAATCAACAATGGATAATAAAAAATATAATGGAAATATTAATAATAATATACAAAAAAATAATGATATATTTAAAGTACCAAATAATCAAGATATATCTAAATTAAAAAAACGTAATATTGAACGTGATTGTCAGAGAAAAAGTTATCAGGGTAATGAACATAAAAATATTAATTCAAAAATTGGACAATTAAGTACACGTAATATATCAAAAACTTGTGATTGTGAATGTAAAACAAGTCCGGTATTAGGACTCGCTGATCAACCAAGAGCTGTATCCTCACCAGATCCTCTCCATAGGCCTGATACTCCTCGTTCATCCTTGCTTCAATCCACAACGGCTGCTCAAATCCTCAGGTAGGTTTACCGAATTAAAAAAAAAAACAAAAAAGAAATATAAAATTTAAGGTATCTCAATCACTCAATCAAAAATTAATTAGCTTTAAAAAAAAAATTACAGTTCATATATTTTTAAAACAAAATGTTCAAGTGCATTTGTTGATTTTTTTTTTCCATCAACTAGCAATTTTAACTAACTAAATTATTACATAAAACAAGTTTAAATTTAAATTTTTAAGCTAAAAATTAAATCAAATTGTCAATTATTTCTTGAAGAAAAAAAATAAATAGAAACAGATATTTTAAAAAAATTCTAATAAAAGTTTTACTAGAGAGAGATAAAGGTACCTTAAATGCAAAATTTTTTTTTCTATTTAGTTATTATTATTTGTTTATTATTTGTTTTTCATTTTTTTTTTTTGTTTATAATTTATTTGTGAATGGCTTTTTAAAAAAAAAAAGTTTCATCTGCTTTTTTTTTCCAATTTCCTCTAGTCGCTTCAATGATACTTCCTTTTCCTCTACTATTGAAATACTTTTTTTTTTTTTATATATACAACAATAAATTGCTTATTATACAATTTTGTTTGTTTTTTTTTTTTGAAATTTTTTTTATCTTGTTTGGGGTGGACGTGGTGAATGTTGATTTGCAGGGGAATGGGAGGTGGACATCGTAAATTACTGGATGGTACGGGTTTAAAGCTGGCAACAGTTACAACAACATCTGAAAATGAGGATTCAAATCTACCTATTATCGAGATAACAACGTCATCGCTACCACATCATCGTAACAGCATTACCCCACCGTCAGTTCTTGCTTCTGTATTTTTGTACGTTTTTATTAACCCCAACAAAAAAAACAACAAAGAAAAAACAATTGCACTTTTTAATATTTATTATTTAATTATTTATTTATTTAGAAAATTTATTAATTGAATAATCTTTTAATTTTTTTGTTATTTCGAAAACTCAATAATTTATCTAAATTATAATTATTATTTTATTATTTTTAAACCATTGTTATTAATTTTTTACTTTGAATAACAAATTGCTTAAATAATAATGCTTGTTATTTTTATAAAAATCCTTAAAATAAATCACTGCATTATCATATTTAAATATTATTATCATTTATTCTTGTATAAAATGGAAATTGGAATATAACACTGCACCTATTAATAATAAAATATTTGTGCTTTGATATAATTAAAATATTTTATTGATAAATTAAATTAAATTAATTTCGTTGTTATTTTATAGAAATCCATCTGGTGGTTCTGGATTGAGTGAAACTGGCTCGCTGGATCGAGCCAAAGCAGCACTTGAAAGAAGAAAAAAAGCTGAAGATGTTAGTAGTAATCCTGTACAATGTAGAGTTGAAGTAACACGACCAAATCCAGATTCACTTATTGATGAATTGTTTAAAGCAACAAATCTTGATCAACCTGATTTAGAATCAGCTGAGAGTAACTATTTTTATTTTTGTAAATTAATATACACAATATTCTAGACATAATATCTAACGAAATGTTTTTTAAATTTTTATAGCAACTGGACTGCAATTATTTATTGCTAAAGATGGTACAACAGCACTAGGAAGTCATGATGTTAAAAGTCAAATGCCATCTGGTGTATTTAAACAAGTGGTTATGGAAGAAAATAATAGGTAACACGAAGTAATAACGTCACGTCGTCAATATCCAAGACAATCGACGACAACGACATTCTCTCTTGCCCTTGTGCCCGAACTCGTTTACGAGTCATATGAGCCACGATAGTGATAAAAATACATCATCAAAAAATAAATCAATAAAAACAAAAAAAAAACTATTAATTAATTTTAAAATAATATTATTTATATTTTATAAAACACCACGAAAAATAAAGGTGTCAAATCATCAACAAAATTTTTTAAAAAACACAAAATAAATATTTATTTTTTTTTTAAAAAATAAAAAACTTAAATTAAAAATAAACTGAAGAAATCACCGTCCGTTATTTACACGCACATAAGACGAAGACTTCTCAGCTGATTGATTAATTCAATTTCGCCTTGAAAGTTTTAAAAAATAATAATAGAAAAAAAAGCGAAATAAATAATATATAAATTTAAATAAATAAAAACACCAGAAAAAATAAAAAAAAAATTATAAAATTGTGATTTGATTTATCCTTTTGTGGTTTTTAAATAAAAAAAAAAAAAACAACTGATATTAATAATTTAAATTATTGTAGATTATTTTGTGGGCGTATCAAAGATGTGCTTAAAACAATAATAAAAAAAAAAAATTGAATAGTAAAAAAAAACAAATAAATTATAACTCGATATTTTCTTCCGAATAAATAAAAAATAAATATATATATTAATTAAAACGTGAGGCACAAATCGTTTTGATTATTAAATTGCGTTGAACGACTTTTTAAAAATGATATTAAAACTTGGCTCATAAAGGCTACTATAATAATTAATTATAGTTACTGCCGGGTCAACACCGACTCCAGTATTTTTTGTTGAAGAAATATATATTATTTTAAAGCTGAATTACAATGAAAGTTTAACAGACTTCTGATAGTTAAATAAATTGATCATTTTTAGTTTTTTTGCTAGTAACGCATTCAATGTAAAAAAAAATGTATCAACATGTTTGAGTGTATGTTGATGCAGCCGGTCCTGTGTATGATATATCAATTTGTAAATAAATAAAAAATGTAGCTTATTGTTATGTAGCTAAATGACCGATAATGTTCTTTCATCATAAATCATAATCAACAAGTAAATAGTGATAATTATATTGAAAAAAAAAAAAAGAAAATTGAAAAAAATAAATGTTAATGATGAGTGAATTTATTATAGGCTGTACAGATTATAAAATAATGAATGGAAATTTGTTTTGTATATTAAGAAAATTGCGTGCCAGTTTAATGAATAGTAATTTCTTTTTTTTTTTTTTTTTATTGCCATAATTGCAAGGAATTGATGAGATGAAATAATTATAGTATGAGTGTGTCTGTGTGAAGAAAGTATTTTTGTTTTCCTTTTTTTTTGTTTTCGTAGACCGTACTGAGATTAGGCTTGCCAAAAAAAAAAAAATTTAGGTCGAAAAATGATTTTCTGTATGGTAAAATTTAATTATTATTTTATTTTTCTTTTTTTTTTTTATTCTGAATGTAGTTAATATTTTAAAAAAAACAAAAATGTTTGCTCGTTTTGAGTATTATTTTATATCAAACGACTGACTTATTATGGTATTAATTTTAAATACAAGTGAAAGAAGAAAAAAAAAAAAAATAATACAGTATATATCGACAAAGTGTTTTTTATTATTTTATTTTTTTATTTTCATTATTATTGTGATAATGAGATATTTTTGTGGTTTTTTAAAAAATTATTTGATATAATTTGAAGAAGGCATTGAAAAATAATTTTTATTTAAATTTATATATTATTTAAGAAATTTAAAAACAAAAAATTGTAAATAATAATTAGGCTCTTTTTTTTTTATAATGTATTTTTTTTTTTTTTGAGTTCTTCACACGAGTCGGATATTAATGTTGTGATATTTACAATATTGTAATATAATTTCAAGTTAAAAAAAGAAAAAATTATAAGATATATATAAAAAGTAAAAAAAAAGAAAAAAATATTAAATTAATTGCATCATTCAAAACTGATTTTATTTTAAGTATATTTTTAATTTTAATATCAATCAACGATAATATGAGTAACTATTATTATTTTTTTTTTCTATGAACGTGACAAGTCAAGAAAAAAATGATCAAGGAAATATATGGATTTAAAATTTAAATTATGAAGGTAAGAAAAAATTGCAAATTGTTTTTTATAATTTATTTTATAAATTTTATTCTGTTAATATAAAAAACTATTTATCAAGTTATTTATTGAATTAAATATTCTCAATTTTACAGAGAATATAATTTTTTTTTTTTTGTTATCTTATAGTCACGCATTTTATTTTTTTCTTTGAAAGAAGGAAGACTAATTTTTTTTCGAATCTACATAAATAAAAAAATAAATAGTTGAATAATATATTTCATAATTATTACACATGCAAAATATATTTTTTCTTCAATGATAAAGTTTGTCACGCAATAATTTTATCAATACTTTAGAGATTTAAATTTTCTTGTACATTTGTCAATCAGCAAGACAACAAACCAGTCTAAAAACAAAACAACTTATTTTTTGAATTTAATATTTATTTATTATGTTTAAAAAAATGTGATGTTATTCTTTTTTTAAACCTTTTATTATTCAAAAATCAACAACACCATTTATAAAACAAAAAAAAAGAACAATTTCAATATGAATTCACCGAGTATTAATTTAAAAATGCGAGGAAATTTTTTTTTATTATTTATATGTTATTTTTCAATAAATAATTTACAAGTTTTTGCTGATAATTTGAAGCTTAATTATCCAGCTTATACTGTTGCAAGTGAATCTTATATTTTGGAAGAATCAAATGCTTGCAAAAGACAACTTGATATTTTTAAAATTGCTGTTGATAATAAAATACTATGGAGTTTAAAAAGTAAGTATATTACATTGCCAAATAACAAAATTATAATATAAAAATTATAGAAATTATTTTAAATTATTTATAAGCAATGTATTTTATAATTTTAATATAAATTTCAAGTGTTGGATTCAAGTGGTCAACCAAAACCAGGTTTCATTTATGGAAATAATTTTTGGCTTGGATCAGAAACCCAATGTAATGATCTCTCTAATAGAAAAGACTTTGACATATCACCTGGTAATATTAAAAATAATTCAATTTACCGTAATATCAATGAAGAATATCCACCATTTAAAGTTAATTATTTTGCTGCTCAATTTCGTCATAACAGTACAATTCAATATCACATGGGACTTCCAAATGACGTAATGTTATTTTTTTAAAATTCTTCTATTGATCTAAATTCATAAAACAAAAAGTATTTATTTCTAAATTAATATTATTTTCATAGAAAGAACATGCTTTTTAATTTTTCTAGGATATTATGATAATGGGCCTTTGTTTACCCGACATTTGTACCACCAAAGAATTATCAGAATTAATTACAAAAATATTTAAAGATCGTCTTTTAGCTGTTAATAATTTATACAATGCTGATTATGAACTTTTAAATGTCAAAAATCTCAAGGATAATTATGACTATCTTTTTAAATGGAATAATATTACTGTAATGTATGAAAATATTTTTAAAACTATTAATAATATACCTACCTAAAAATTAATAGTCCACATAAAAATTTACAATTTACATTTTTTAAATTAATTTCTTATCGTGTCTTATTTTTTTTTTTAGAGTGATTATTATGCTGACAGTTGTAATGATGATTGTTGGTACTGTCTATGATGTAACTGTTTATCAAAAAATACTTGAAAAAAAAAATATCTTCCGGATAAATAATAACGATGGTAATATTATTAAAAAAAAAAAATTAAAAATACTTCAAGGATAAATTTTAATTTAATATAATATTATAATTTTTTTTTTTTTGTCTATTTATATTTAGGTAAATCAAATTTAGAAATTGACGATGATAAAAAAACAATTGAATCTAAAATAAGTATTATTGAAAAAATATTATTATGTTTTTCATTGTATAAAAATTCAAAAATAATATTTTCCTTAAAAACTGGAGAAGATTCAGTTCATGTAATTCATGGACTTAAATTTTTTGCAATGTTTTGGATAATAATGAATCACACTGTATTATTTGCCAAAGATTACATAGGTTTGTTGATAATTTTTGAAATTTTTCAAATATTTAAAAGCTAAATTGTTAATATAATAAGTATTATTATTTATTATTATTATCATATTATGAAATCCTGATGAGAATGTGTGAAAATTTATCATCATGATGGAACATTTGCTGTCACATACTATATACTGTGTATTAATATTTTTATAACATTTTATGCTTTAAACACAACAAATAAAAAACAATAAAAATTTTAATTACATTTGATTTTTTATCAATCAAATGACACACAGATTTATTAGGTATAAAAAAAAACTTTTATAAATTAAATAATCTCTGTTTAATTTAAAAAAAAAAAATAATAATATTACAGATTATCACCTTCTTATTTTATGTCAATGGCAATATTACCAATGATTTATTCTCATTTTGATAATACCTCGGTATTTTATATGAGTGAAAGACCCCAAGACACTTGTGATAAATATCTATGGAGAAATTTTTTGTTTATAAATAATTTATTTACCAGAAACGAATCGGTAATATATTCAAAATAAATAAAAAAAATTATTATTAATTTATTTAATTATTATTAAATAACATTTAATTTTTTTTAAATATTTTTTTAGTGTGCAACTTGGAGTTGGTACGTGTCAAATGACATGCAATTTTATTTGATCGGTACAATTCTCATTGTCTCTTCTGTAACGTAAGCATAAATTTTTAATTTTTCATAATATTATCAAATTGAAATAGATCATTGATTTATTATTATTTAATTGTTATTTGTTTTATTATAATTTTTTTTACAGATATTTTTATATCTGCTCTGCAGTTTGGATCATTTTGATGGCAATGACAATTTTTGCTAGTGGATATATATCATATATGATTGAGTACACACCAACGTGAGTTTTAATAAATAAATTTTTAAAAAAAATACAACAATTTTTAACTTGATAATTGAGTAATTGTATTTTAATTATTATTTTTTTTTTTAGTATGGATATACAGTGGGCTACACAAGATTATTTGTACGATCCACCTTGGATGCGAATTGGTCCATATTTGATCGGTATTGCTGCTGGATATATTTTTGCTAAAATTCAACGTAAATGGAAAGCTAATAAGGTAATTAATATTCAATTTTTTAAGCTCTAATTTGCACTATAATTAACATTTATTATTTGTAACGGTCTTGTTTTTTTAATTTATTGTTAGATTAAAGTTTGGATCGTTTGGATGCTGGCTTTGTTGGCTATTGTTGGAACATTATTCAGTTTGCATGATAAGAAATTATCTGTTCTTTATCTAGCATTTTACAATGGATTTAGTAGATCAGTTTATGGAATAGGAATTGCATTGATAATTATTGCTTGTGAAACTGGACATGGTGGTATGATTATTAATAATTTCTATGAATTAAAGAAAAATCGAAATTTATTTACATATTTAAGTATTGTTATTTTATTTAGGTTTTTTAAATTCAATATTATCCTGCAAGTTTTTGTTACCATTGAGCAGATTAACTTATTGCGCTTACTTGTTGAATCCAATGATCATAAATGTTATCTACTTGGGCAATGAATCATCTGTTCATATGAATTTTTTACTCAATGTAAGTCTTTAAAATATATATTTCGATTTTATTTTTATATTGAATTTGTGATTTATAATTTTTAAATTTATTTTTTAGTTTATAACGTTTTTGGGAATTTTAATTACATCTTTTATTGGAGCTTTTGTACTATCTGTTATGTTTGAAATACCTTATATTTCAATTTTTAAAATTATAACAGATCGATCACAAAAAAAATAAAATTTATATTTATCATCATTTGATTTGTAATGTAATAAATTGTGATAATTATTTTCAAATTGTTTAATACCTAAAATTTTTTTGTTTTAAAATAGACAAAATATTCCGTTACATTATAATAAAAAAATATAAAAATTTATGTTAAATGTTTACTTGATTTAACTGATAATTTTAATGATAAAATAAAAAAATTATTTTAAAATTTTGCATGTGTATAAAAATATTTTTACAGTTCAATGACATGATCTAAATTTCAATTGTGAATAACAACTTGTTTTCGATTTTTAAAAATTTCCATGACTCTTTTGTCTGAAATATTTATTATTCGAGATTATAACACGAAGTTTCTGCGTGATAATTTCTGCAATGTATGTAAATAATTTAATCATCAAAAATCTGCCAGCGAAAAGGATTTAAATAGGCCCAATTTTAATTTCAAACAGCAGAATAAAAAAGCCATAGTATACACTGTAATTTTTTTTTTTAATTGGCAAATTATTAAATTTGATTAATCAATTAATAATGATGAATTTGGCAATATTTTTATGCACATTATTGATCATCATATCGATGGTAAGTAGAACGAGTTATTTAAAGTAAAATAATATATTTTTTTTCTTTATTATTAAAGATAAAAGCAGATAATTTAAATGAAAATCGGAATAATCTTTTAAATTTGTATGAAAAACAACATGATATATTTAACAATATTTCCTCTAAACAACAACAATATCTCAACAATTTATTCGACACTTCAATACGTAATTATTTAAAATCAAAAAATAGTTCAATAATTAATGATGAAGAATTTAAAATTTGCATGAACACATCAATGAATAATGCATTAGAAACAATAACAAATGCTTTCGAAAAAAATAATAATTGCCAAGATAATAGTACATTGAACTTTTATAAATTTATTAGTTCAAGTGTAAAGGTAAAAAAAATATTATATAATTAAATTTAACTATTTATAATGATGGTTTTATGATATATTTTTAGACGAATAATTTAATGCAGACATTTCCAATTTGTTATGACAATATTTATACAGTAAAAGAAATTTTAAATTGCTTAGATCGAATTATTAAAACAAGGAAAAATGATAATCGACAGATTTATGATAATTTAATTAATTTATTGATGGATAAACAAAATATATTTAGTAATTTATTGATGAATTGTATTGATAAGTCAAATAAAATTGTTGATGAAATACTGATGACAACTCAAAATAACTTATCAATATGTGTTTTTAAAAATTCATTTTATACAAAAAAAAAAGTATAAGTAATTATTATTTTAAATTTTATATATATTAACATTGAAATTACATTAAATTTTAGGCAACCAGTGAAATGACAAAAAACAAATTGAGTAATTTATTTGATGCAAAAAAATCATATTTAGAAATAATAAAATTGAAAGGTCAGTTGTTAATAAAAAAAACTGAGTCAACAGTAATATATAATTACAATGATAATAATGAAAAAAAAAATATCCATTTTAATATTACCACTGATAAATTAATTATTAAAAAAAAAATACAACAAAATGATGAATGTTTTGATGAGAATTTATCTGCATTAAATAATATAACAAATTCAATTTTAAAGGTATAATAATTTCGATTTATTTATTAGCTTTAATTGTCAATAATAAAATTATTATAAATTTTTTATTTTTTTGCTTTTAGAGTAATGATTTGAGATTGTCATTTGACAAATGCTATCAATTAAATTCACCTCAGACGATGATTTTAAAATGCATCGATCAAAATGTTAATAATAAATCTGAGATTGTTAAAAAAGTTTTTAACAATGCTGAAAAAAATTTTTTAATTCAATTGGAATCAATGGAGTCATCAGTTATTAATTGTAGAAATATATCAATTTTTTTTTTCGATAATACAATTAAAAATGCAAAGATGAAATTTAATCAATGTATGGATGATAAAAAATGTTAAGATTTTATTTTCAAATATGTAGCCATCAATGATTTCCATAAAATAATTATACCGCTAATATAATGAACAAGTATAATATAATTAATTACCACTTAATATTACATGAGTTGAATTTTTTTGTAAACTAATAGATAAATTATCAAACAGCTCGTAAATATAAAAAATGAAAAATAATTAAATTAATCGATAAAAAATATTTAAATTAACAGAATAATATTATTATGCAATTAAATTAATGTAAAAAATTAAAATTAATTGAATTAATAGATTAAATTATAGTTTTACTGTAGCTAAAAAAAAAAAATGATAAAAAAAAATATAATAAAAAATCAGAATGGTCAACGCATATCTTGTTTTATATAAATAACAGTGGAATTTTCTGACTCCTTAATTCACTCATATCAAGGTTTCATATTTTATTTTTTTTTTCTTGATTATTAAGCTTTAAAAAATAGACTCATCCAGGTGTAAAAATACATATTACGACAGTTCATATTTGATCATTCAACGAGTGACAATCTCACTAATAAAACCTGCACTTTTTTTTTTTTTTTGTTTTTAATTTCTTTTATTTGATTGATATAATGACAATTTTACGTATTGAATTTTTCTTATTATTTATAATATTGTTTATTGATAAATATAGAGTATTTGGAAATTATGAGAGTGATATTTTAACGAGAATTTATCCAGCTTATAGTATTTCTATGAAATCTGGAGTATTAAATGAATCAAGTGAATGTCGAAAAGAACTTGATACTTTTCGTGATGCAGTTGACAATAAAAAATTATGGGGTTTAAAAAGTAATTTAATTTTAAATAACAACTTAAAGATTTAATAATTATAAATACTAAATAATATATTTTAATTAATTTAATCAAGTGTTGGATGCAAGTGGTCAATCGAAACCAGGTTTTACCTATGGAAATAATTATTGGCTTGGAGTTAAAAGTCAGTGTCTTGATTTTGGTAATCGTGATCCATTTGATATATCAATTAATACGAAAAATAAAAATTTAATTTATCAACATGTCCACGAAGAATTTCCACCATTTGAGGTGAATTATTTCTCAGCACAATTTCGTCACAGTAGCAGTATGCAATATCATACTGGCATGATGAACGATGTAAGCATAATTTTTTAAAAATATTTATTTTTTATTGTTTAAATAAAATTAATGTAAATGTTGCTTTAATAGGAAGATATTATAATACTAGGACTTTGTTTACCAAAGTCATGTATGACGATTGAACTGTCAAGTATTTTGATTGAAATATTTCAAGCAAAAATTTTGACGGCTAGTTATATTTATGATGCGGATTATCATTTGATACAAGTCAAAAATCTTGAGGATAATTATGATTACTTGTATAATTGGAAAATAATCACAATTTTGTATGACATTATTTTTTTATTCAATTATTGTATAATGTTTTTTTGCATTCAATTGTTGTATAATGTGTTTCTTTCTTTTTTTTATGTAGAATAATTGTATTTGTAACGTTATTAGTAGTTACAACTGCAACAATTTATGATTTGGCTATTTTTGAGAATCAATCAGAAAATAATGATGAGAAAACGAATGCTCAAAAAATTTTAAATGGTATATTTTTCTTTTTCATTTAAAAAATAAACAACATTGAAATATAAAATGTATATTTTTTTTTTAGATAGTCCTGAAGAATATTCATTCGAACAAAAAATAAATACACCAATTAAACTGAAGAAAAATAAAACAAGGAATTTTTCTGACATGTTACTTTGTTTTTCCATATACAAAAATACAAAATTACTTTTTGATTCAAAACAAGAATCTAAAAAGGATGCGATTCAAGTTTTTCATGGATTAAGATTTATTTCTATGCTATCGATTATTTCAATTCACATTCCATATTTTACATCTCACAACATCGGTATGTTTTATATTGTTTAATTAAATTTAAAAAAAAAAAAATTATGATAACTGTCCTTTTTATATGAGGATGAATAAATTAATAATATTATATTGATTTCAGATAATTTGTCAATGACTTTGAGAATACTTCATAGTATTCATGGACAAATTATTACAGCTAATGGACTATTTGCAGTTGATACATTTTTTTTTCTAAGTGGTTTTTTAGTTGCCTATGGTTTTTATAAACAGGAAAAGAAAAAAAATGATAATTCACCAACGAAATTAACTGGACACTTAATTATTAAAGCAATTATCAAAAGATTTATTAGGTATGAAAATTAAAATTTGTAAAATAATTAAAACAAATGTAAATAAATTAAATTTTTATTTTTTAGATTAACACCTGCGTATATAATGACAATAGGATTATCATTAATTGTATTTTCACATTTTGGTAAAACAACACAATTTTATGTGGGTGAAAAAATTCAAGATAATTGTGAAAATTATTGGTGGAGAAATTTATTGTATATTAATAATTTTTTCAAGATAGACGACATGGTTAATTTAAATTATTAATTTAGATAAAAATAGCTAATTAATTTACACAATAATATAAGACTTTATTAAACATTTTTTTTCATTTTTTATATAGTGTTTATCTTGGAGTTGGTATCTTCCCAATGACATGCAGTTTTTTATAATTGCAAAAATTTTAACAGTCTTGTCAATAACGTAAGTTGTTTTATATTTGAAAAAAAATTAGTTTAATTATTTTATTTGTCAATGATTGTTTATTGAAAAATTTAAATAGGTATTTTAAAACTTGTGCTGTAATATGGACATGCATGTTAATGTCTACTGCAATTTACAGTGGATATTTATCGTATTCACTTGAATTAACATTTACGTAAGTTAATAATGAATGTTAATATTAAATTTTGAGTTTTTTAATTTTTATTATATTTAAATTAAAGACTGGATATGTTATGGGACACCCGAGACTATTTATATTCATCACCTTTTGTAAGAATTGGTCCATATTTAATTGGACTTGCAGCAGCCTATCTTCTTGTTCGAATAAATCATAAATGGAATGCAAATACAGTGAGTTTTTTTTCTAATTACAAAAAGTCCTACTTTAATTTTGTATATAAAAATACAATTTTTGTTTTAATTTATAGATTACTTTAGGATTATATTGGCTTATTGGAATTGTTCTTGGTATTGGAGTGATGTTTTTTACATATGACAAACAAATATCTATTTTTCAAACCGCAATTTATGTTGGATTATACAGAATAATTTGGGCATTGATTATAAGTTGGATTGTTGTTGCTTCTTCAACTAATCATGGAGGTAATATATATATATTTTTCTTTGCAATATCAATTACACAGTTGTTAAATAAATAATATTATTATTCAAGGATTAGTTAATAAATTTTTATCTATGGAAATATTTATACCACTTGGTAAACTTACCTACTGTGCTTATTTGATCAATCCAATTATTGTAAGTATGATTTATCTTGGAGCTGATGTATCACTTCATATGGAATTGTTTCTTTTAGTAAGTTGACAGTATTTCTAAACAAATAAATATCATGTTAATAATTCTATTTATATTAATATATATTTTTTTTTAATTTTTAAGGTACCTATTTATTTGGGAATGATCTTCTTGACATATTTTGCTGCATATATATTCTATGTTCTATTTGAAATACCTTACATACATCTTTTTAAAATTTTAAATATTTAAATTTTTATCATCAACAATAACTTTTTTTTGTTTTTTATTTCTTACAATTTTAATTTAAAAAAAAACAGTAGTTGAAATAACAAAAAATTCAGTCAATAGTCAACATAAATATCTCGTAAATATAAAAAATTAAAATTTATTTAAATAATAGAATAAATTATAGTTTTACTGTACCTAAAAAAAAAAAATGATAAAAAAGATATAATAAAAAATCAGAATGATCAACACATATCTTGTTTAGTATGAATAAAGTAGAATTTTTTGCCTGCTTAGTTCATTCATATCAAGGTTTCATATTTTTTTTTTCTCTTCTTGAGTATTTTATACTTTATAAAAATAAAGTTATCAAGGCGTAAAAATACATAGTACGACAGTCATTTTTGATCATTTAACGAGTGACAATCTCACTGATAAAATCTGCACATTTTATTGTTTTTGTTTCTAATTTTTTTTATTAAATTGATATAATGACAATTTTACGTATTCAATTTGTCTTATTTTTTTTAATATTATTTATTAATAAATATAGAGTATTTGGAAATAATGAAAGTGATATTTTAACAAGAATTTATCCAGCTTATAGTATTTCTATGAAATCTGGAATATTAAATGAATCGAGTGAATGTCGGAAAGAACTTGATACTTTTTGTGATGCAGTTGACAATAAAAAATTATGGGGCTTAAAAAGTAATTTAATTTTAAATAACAACTTAAAGATTTAATAATTATAAATACTAAATAATATATTTTAATTAATTTAATCAAGTGTTGGATGCAAGTGGTCAATCGAAACCAGGTTTTGCCTATGGAAATAATTATTGGCTTGGAGTTAAAAGCCAGTGTCTTGATTTTGGTAATCGTGATCCATTTGATATATCAATTAATACGAAAAATAAAAATTTAATTTATCAACATGTCCATGAAGAATTTCCACCATTTGAGGTGAATTATTTTTCAGCACAATTTCGTCACAATAGCAGTATGCAATATCATTCTGGCACGATAAACAATGTAAGCATAATTTTTTAAAAATATTTATTTCTTATTGTTTAAATAAAATTAATGTAAATGTTGCTTTGATAGGAAGATATTATAATATTAGGACTTTGCTTACCCAAGTCATGTATGACAATTGAACTGTCAAATATTTTAATTGAAATATTTCAAGCAAAAATTTTGACGGCTAATCATATTTATGATGCGGATTATCATTTAATACAAGTCAAAAATCTTGAGGATAATTATGACTACTTGTATAATTGGAAAATAATCACAATTTTGTATGACATTATTTTTTTGTTCAATTATTGTATAATGTTTTTTTCTTTTTCAATAGTTCTTTTATTTTTTTTTTATATAGGATAATTGTATTTGTAACATTATTACTAGTTACAACTGCAACAATTTATGACTTGGCTATTTTTGAGAATCAATTAAAAAAAAACGATGAAAAAACAAATACTAAAAAAATTCCAAATGGTATATTTTTCTTTTTTTTTTTTTAATTAACAACATTGAAATAAAAATCTTTTACGTATACATTTTTTTTTTTTAGATAATCCCGAAGAATATTCATTAGAACAAAAAATAACCACATCAATTAAATTGAAGCAAAATAAAACAAGTATCTTTATTGATATGTTACTTTGTTTTTCAATATACAAAAATACAAAATTACTTTTTAAAGCAAATCTAGAATCGAAAACAGAGACGATTCAAATTTTTCATGGATTAAGATTTATTTCTATGCTATGGATTATTTCAATTCACATTGCTTCTTTCACATCTTACAGCATTGGTATATTATAATTTCAAAAAAAAAATTCATGACAACTGTCTTTATTGTATAAAGATTAATAAATTAATAATATTATATTGATTGTAGATAATTTGCCGATGACTTTGAGAATACTTAGTAGTATTAATGGACAAATTATTACTACAAATGGACTATTTGCAGTTGATACGTTTTTTTTTCTAAGTGGTTTTCTAGTTGCCTATGGTTTTTATAAAGAGGAAAAAAAAAAAAATGATAATTCACCAACAAAATTAACTGGAAAATTAATTATTGCAGCAATTATTAAAAGATTCATTAGGTCTGAAAATTAAAATTGGCAAAATATTTAAATCGAATGTTAATAAATTAAATTTTATTTTTCAGATTAACACCTGCGTATGTGATGGTAATAGGATTATCATTTATTGTATTTTCACATTTTGGTAAAACAACACAATTTTATGTGGGTGAAAAACTCCAGGACAATTGTGAAAATTATTGGTGGAGAAATATATTATATATTAATAATTTTTTTAAAAACGACGACATGGTTAATTTCAATTATTAATTCACAAATAAATAGCTAATTAATTAACACAATGACATAGGACTTTATTAATCGTTTTTTTTTTTCATTTTTTATATAGTGTTTATCTTGGAGTTGGTACCTCCCCAATGACATGCAGTTTTTTATAATTGCAAAAATTTTAACAGTCTTGTCAATAACGTAAGTTGTTTTATATTTGAAAAAAAATTAGTTTAATTATTTTATTTGTCAATGATTGTTTATTGAAAAATTTAAATAGGTATTTTAAAACTTGTGCTGTAATATGGACATGCATGTTAATGTCTACTGCAGTTTACAGTGGATATTTATCATATTCACTTGGATTAACATTTACGTAAGTTAATAATGAATAATAATATTAAATTTTGTGTTTTTTAATTTTTATTATATTTAAATTAAAGACTGGATATGTTATGGGACACTAGAGACTATTTATATTCATCACCTTTTGTAAGAATTGGTCCATATTTAATTGGACTTGCAGCAGCATATCTTCTTGTTCGAATAAATAATAAATGGAATGCAAATACAGTGAGTTTTTTTTCTAATTACAAAAAGTCCCACTTTAATTTTGTATATAAAAATACAATTTTCGTTTTAATTTATAGATAACTTTAGGATTATTTTGGATTATTGGAATTGTTCTTAGTATTGGAGTGATGTTTTTTACGTATGACAAACAAATATCTATTTTTCAAACAGCAATTTATGTTGGATTATACAGAATAATTTGGGCATTGATTATTGGTTGGATTGTTGTTGCTTCTTCAACTAATCATGGAGGTAAATGTATATTTTTTTTTTGTAAATAATATAAATCACACAGTTGTTAAATAAATAATATTATTATTTCAGGATTGGTTAATAAATTACTATCTATGGAAATATTTATACCACTTGGTAAACTTACCTACTGTGCTTATTTGATCAATCCAATTATTGTAAGTACGATTTATCTTGGAGCTGATGTATCACTTCATATGGAATTATTCCTTTTAGTAAGTTGACTGTATTTCTAAACAAATAAATATCATGTTAATAATTTTATTTATATTAATACATATTTTTTTTCAATTTTCAAGGTACCTATTTACTTGGGAATGATCTTCTTGACATATTTTGCTGCATATATATTCTATGTTTTATTTGAAATACCATACATACATCTTTTTAAAATTTTAAATATTTAAATTTAAAAAAAAATATACAAATTATTTTAAATTTTTGTAATCAACAATCATTTTTTTTTTTTTTTTATTAAATTATCTGTATTAAATAATATAACATACTTATTCAATTTTGAAGGTTTAATAATTTTGATTTATTTATTAGTTTTAATTGTCAATAATAAAATTATTATACCTATATATTTTTTTTTTTTGTTGCTTTTAGAGTAATGATTTGAGATTGTCATTCGACAAATGCTATCAATATAATTCACCTCAGACGATGATTTTAAAATGCATCGATCAAAATGTTAATAATAAATCTGAGATTGTTAAAAAAGTTACTGAAAAAATTTTTCAATCCAATGGGAATCAATGGAATCATCAATTATTAATTATAGAAATATATCAAGTTTTTTTTTTTGATAATACAATTAAAAATGCAACGATAAAATTAATTCAATTTATGGACGATGAAAAATGTTGAGATTTTATTTTTATATTTGTAGCCATCAATTATTTCCACAAAATAATTATATCACTGCGATATAAAAAACAAGTATAATATAATTAATTACCACTTAATATTACAAGACTCAATAATATATGTTAAATTTTTCATAAACTATTAGATAAATTATCGAACATGAATATCTCGTAAATATAAAAAATCAGACTATTAATTTAAATAATAAATTAAATTATAGTTTTACTGTAGCTAAAAAAAAAAATGGTAAAAAAAATATAATAAAAAATCAGAATGATCGACACATATCTTGTTTGATATAAATTAAGTAGATTTTTTTGTCTGCTTAGTTCATTCATATCAAGGTTTCATATTTTTTTTTTCTTTCTTGATTATTTCATGCTTTAAAAAATAGACTTATCTAGGCGTAAAAATAAATTTTACGACAGTTCATTTTTGACCATACAACGAGCGACAATCTCACTGATAAAATCTGCACATTTTTTTGTTTTTGTTTCTAATTTCTTCTATTCGATTGATATAATGACAATTTTACGTATTCAGTTTGTCTCATTAATTATAATATTGTTGATTAATAAATATAGAGTATTTGGAAATTATGAGAGTGATATTTTAACAAGAATTTATCCAGCTTATAGTATTTCTGTAAAAGCTGGAGTATTAAATGAATCAAGTGAATGCCGAAAGGAACTTGATACTTTTCGTGATGCAGTTGACAATAAAAAATTATGGGGTTTAAAAAGTAATTTAATTTTAAATAACAACTTAAAGATTTAATAATTATAAATACTAAATAATATATTTTAATTAATTTAATCAAGTGTTGGATGCAAGTGGTCAATCGAAACCAGGTTTTGCCTATGGAAATAATTATTGGCTTGGAGTTAAAAGTCAGTGTCTTGATTTTGGTAATCATGATCCATTTGATATATCAATTAATACGAAAAATAAAAATTTAATTTATCAACATGTCCACGAAGAATTTCCACCATTTGAGGTGAATTATTTCTCAGCACAATTTCGACACAATAGCAGTATGCAATATCATACTGGCATGATGAACGATGTAAGCATAATTTTTTAAAAATATTTATTTTTTATTGTTTAAATAAAATTAATGTAAATGTTGCTTTAATAGGAAGATATTATAATACTAGGACTTTGCTTACCAAAGTCATGTATGACAATTGAACTGTCAAATATTTTGATTGAAATATTTCAATCAAAAATGTTGACAGCTGGTCATATTTATGATGCCAATTATCATTTGATACAAGTAAAAAATCTTGAGGATAATTATGATTACTTATATAATTGGAAAATAATTACGATTGTGTATGACATTATTTATTAATTAAATTATTATATAATGTATTTTTTTTTTAAATAATTATCTTATTTTTTTTTATATAGGATAATTGTATTCGTAACATTATTAATAGTTACAGCTTCAACAATTTATGACTTGGCTATTTTTGAGAATCAATTAAAAAATAATGATGAGAAAACGAATACTAAAAAAAATTTCAATGGTATACTTTTCTTTTTCATTTAAATAATAAACAACATTTAAATAAAAAATGTATATTTTTTTTCAGATAATCTTGAAGAATATTCATTAGAACCAAAAATAAATGCACCAATTAAACTGAAGAAAAATAAAACAAGTATCTTTATTGAGATGTTACTTTGTTTTTCAATATACAAAAATACAAAATTACTTTTTGATTCAAAACAAGAATCTAAAACAGATGCAATTCAAATTTTTAATGGATTAAGATTTATTTCTATGATATTGATTATTTTATTTCACATTCCATATTTTATATCTTACAACATTGGTATAATTTTAAAAAAAAATTTACAACAACTGTACTTATTGTATTAAGGATTAATAAATTAATAATATTATATTGCTTCTAGATAATATGTCAATGACTATGAGAATAATTGGTAGTATTAATGGAAAAATTATGATTATCATTGGACTATTTACAGTTGATACATTTTTTTTTCTAAGTGGTTTTTTAGTTGCCTATGGTTTTTATATACAGGAAAAAAAAAAAAATGATAATTCGCCAACAAAATTAACTGGACAATTAATTATTAAAGCAATTATTAAGAGATTCATTAGGTATGAAAATTAAAATTTGTAAAATAATTAAAACGAATGTAAATAAATTAAATTTTTATTTTTTAGATTAACACCTGCGTATATAATGATAATAGGATTATCATCAATTGTATTTTCACATTTTGATAAAACAACACAATTTTATGTGGGTGAAAAAATTCAAGATAATTGTGAAAATTATTGGTGGAGAAATTTATTGTATATTAATAATTTTTTCAAGATAGACGACATGGTTAATTTAAATTATTAATTTAGATAAAAATAGCTAATTTATTTACACAATGATATAAGACTTTATTAAACATTTTTTTTCGTTTTTTATATAGTGTTTATCTTGGAGTTGGTACCTCCCCAATGACATGCAGTTTTTTATAATTGCCAAAATTTTAACAGTCTTGTCAATAACGTAAGTTGTTTTATATTTGAAAAAAAATTAGTTTAATTATTTTATTTATCAATGATTGTTTATTGAAAAATTTAAATAGGTATTTTAAAACTTGTGTTGTAATATGGACATGCATGTTAATGTCTACTGCAGTTTACAGTGGATATTTATCGTATTCACTTGGATTAACATTTACGTAAGTTAATGATGAATGTTAATATTAAATTTTGTGTTTTTTAATTTTAATAATATTTCAATTCAAGAATGGATATGTTATGGGACACCAAAGACTATTTGTATTCATCACCGTTTGTAAGAATTGGTCCATATTTAATTGGACTTGCTGCAGCATATCTTCTTGTTCGAATGAATCATAAATGGAATGCTAATACAGTGAGTTTTTTTTTTTTTTTTATTTACAAAAAAGCTCCAGTTCAATTTTTTATATAAAAATACAATTTTTGTTTTGATTTGTAGATTACTTTAGGATTATTTTGGATTATTGGAATTGTTCTTGGTATTGGAGTGATGTCTTTTACGAATGACAAACAAATATCTCTTTTTCAAACAGCAATTTATGTTGGATTATACAGAATAATTTGGGCATTGATTATAAGTTGGATTGTTGTTGCTTCTTCAACTAATCATGGAGGTAATATCTATATATTTTTCTTTGCAATATCAATTACACAGTTTTTAAATAAATAATATTATTATTCAAGGATTAGTTAATAAATTTTTATCTATGGAAATATTTATACCACTTGGTAAACTTACCTACTGTGCTTATTTGATTAATCCAATTATTATAAGTATGATTTATCTTGGAGCTGATGTATCATTCCATGTGGAATTAATTCTTTTAGTAAGTTGACGGTATTTCTAAACAAATAAATATCATGTTAATAATTTTATTTATATTAATCTATATTTTTTTTTTTTTTCAATTTTCAAGGTACCTATTTGTTTGGGAATTATCTTCTTGACATATTTTGCTGCATATATATTATATGTTCTATTTGAAATACCTTACATACATCTTTTTAAAATTTTAAATATTTAAATTAAAAAAAAAAAAAAAAATGTACAAATTATTTAAAATTTTTATAATCAACAATAATTGTTTTTTGTTTTTTATTTTGTACAATTTAAATTAAAAAAAAAAAAAAAAAATTGAAATAAAAAAAATTCAGTCAATAGTTAAATTAACATTTTTTTTTGTTTTCTTACAAATTTTAATCTCTCGTTATAAACGAAATTGTTTAATATATTGTGTGTCAATTAAAATATATATATATTTATTTTTAAATTAGCTTATATTATTATGAGTGTACTGGTGATTGTATTCTTGGTGGAGCTGATGATGTTATTGATCTATTTGCACGTGTTGCCTGTTCACGACGACATTCTTCTACTTGTTTTTCCAATTGTTCTTTCAAAACTAAAAGTTCTCTTGTTCTTTGATAAATTGGATCCTATTTTTTCATCAACAAAAAATAAAATAAATAAATAAATTGCTTTAACAATAAATTGATAATATATAATTTTAATTTATTACCTGTTGTCTCATGCTAGGATTCCATCTACAGTATAAACTTTTCCAAGGTTTTATATACCTCATACTTGCAACTGGAATTAAAACCAACTGACTATTTGAACCAGCCCAATACAATGGATTTTGATACAATGACAATTGACTGTTTGTATATGACCACAATGAAACAGTTCTTTGTTTAACTTGTTCCTGTACTCTTTCACGTTCACTAAAAACCAAATTAAATTAACATACATATTATATCAAATTATATATTCCCTAAAATATTATAAAACAAACAACTAACCTGCTAAATAAAAATGTACCAAATCGACAAGAATACAAATGATCAATAATAGTTATTAAAAAATGTTCATTAAATTGAAATGCATTTGGAAATTGTTGACTTATTTGCCAAACACAATCAATAAATTGTAAAAATACTGGTGATCTATCAGCATCACTGTGATGCTCATCACCATGTCCAATTCTTTGTTGAAATTTATGACCAAAACTAAGCCATTCTTTTTCAATGAGAACTTCGAAACCTTTTATTGTTCTGTAATATGGATCTAACATTAACATTGCAAGTGCTGTTAATTGTACTGTTCTATCCCAACCATCTGAACAATGTACTAAAACAGATGTTTTATGATTTTCAACTTTATCAACAATTCTAATAGCACCAGCTAATATACATTTAATATGTTTTAACCACATTGTTGATTCAATACCAGTTAACCATCTAGCTTCATCAATTTTTGGAAAACATAATTCTGCAATAATAATAAAATAAAAATTAATATCAGCAATGTTATTAATTAATTAATTAATTACCTTTAAGTTTTCTTAAACTTTCACGCATAACATGAATATTATGTATATCTAAAAAAACAAATTCAGCATTTTGATATGCATCTTCTGATTCATAACCACCACCTTTGGCTTTATTTGCAATAGCATTTGCCATTGGACGTGCATCCATTATAAATAATTTATGACTTTGTGCATTTGCATCCATAATTAATTGTACATAACGTTCATCTTCACGACTTCTTCTACCACTAACACCAACAAGTGGTTGTGCACAACGTGTTATTGTTGCTTGACTTTCACAATGTATCCATGATAAAATTGGTAATCTACCACGACTACGAAAACCAGCTGATGATTGTATATCATCATCAGTTGCTGCTGCTGGTACAGCCCATATACTTGGATAACTATCACATAAATTATATGTATCATTTATTTTAGATATTTTCCACATGTCATTATTAACACCCATTCTTTTTAATTCAGCAATTGGCTCATAAACATTCCATCCATTATCAGTAAAATTATCTGTATATTCAAATGCAAATAATGGCAATTGATGAGACAATGGAAATGAATAATGTTGTAGCTTTTCAAATACATCACGACGTGAATGATTTTCTTGTTTATGAGCAAATCTAAGATTTCTCATATCTTTACAAAATACTTCAATACCATATGAATTTTCACCACGACTTGATGCACCACCAACTTTTTCAATTCTACTAACAACACCAAGTGGTACCTCAACAATATATGCTGTATCACGATCAGTACTACGAAAATATAATTTATAATTTGTCACAGTTAATATACCACGTGCTGGACCAGAATAAGGACAAAGATATGTTACATCACGTGCTATTCCTTGACGTCTTTCACCATTTAATAATGGTGGTCCAGTATCACCAGATGAATTCTAAATATTAAAAAATAAATATTTTATTAAATTAAAAATTAAATTATTTAACATTATGCATTTATTTCATTAGTATTTTCGTTGATTTTTTTTACCGGACTGACTTTTATATCATTATCTTTTTTTGCCTCAAGTGCTGATATGATATTATTGTCAGTCGATGTTGAACTTGTTGAAAAACTTTTTGAATTTGATGCTTTTTCCCAGCATTCCTTTTTGTTTGCATGTTAGTAATTTATTTAAATATTATTGTTGCTTATTTTATATTGTTTAAAAATATATTAATATAACTTACTGCTTCTTGTTCTATTTTTGAATTTAGTGATGAACTTTTACTGTCAGAATTTAAAGAATCTGAACTTGCATTTTTAGAATTTTGATCAAGTAGCTCACTGCTTCCACGTTTATCCATTGTTTTGATATTTTTTATACTTTTATTATTCAATAAATTTACATTATTTGGTGGAGCATCAAAATGCTAGAATTTATTTAAAAAAAAACAAACAAGTTATTAGTTTAATCTTAAAATTGGATGAATAGATATTTTTATTTCTAGTGTAATAAATTAACAAATAGGATGGTTGGATATATGGAACCTACATTGTGCAAAAAAACAAGATTTCCACAAGATGATTTATCAGTATTTTGCGTTGTTGACAACTGGGAAAAGGACTGTATCAAGCTCGTATCAGATTGTGAACAATTATCATTTATATCCTGATCAATAAATAATATGTGACTATCGTCTTGTCCGTTTTGATTACTTAGTGTGCTTTTGTTCATAATTATCGAAAAAAATATATGTAATATCTAGAAAAAGTAAAATAAATAAATATTGTTTTGTTTTTTTTTGAAAATTAATAATACAATATAACCTCAAACGTCAAAATTAATAATTATTTTTTTAAAAATACAATTGAAAATTTTTTAATAAAATAAATAAATTATTATTATGAAAAATTATGATGATTTATTAATAATTAATTTATATTAAAATAAGATAAATTTAAAATTAAAAAAAAAAAACAAAAAAAATATTTATTTTACATTTATCAAGACAGTGAAAATTAAAAATAATAAAAGTTTAAATGAACAAAATTATGTAAAAAATATGAAAAATAAAATTATAATCTGTTATGTTCTGTTATGGTTCTGTTATTTTTAATGCCACGCCCTTGTTAATTGTATTTTAATTAAATAATTATATAGATAAAAATGTAAAATTAAAGAGGAATTTAAAATTAATTTGATTATTTAATTTTTTATGTACCTTTAAATTTATATCTAATTATTAATCACTGAGAATTTCGATATTTATCAATACAAAAACACACTTCTGTCACTTGAGCACTGTCACATACATTTTTATTATTTATTTATTATTTATTTGACATTGACATTTTGACAATAGCCGCCATTTTTTTTATATCATAATTTTACGCAAGGTGGCGTTCATTTCTTTTGCGCGCTCTTTTTTAAAATTATTTGAAAGTCAAATTGGATGGCAACTATCATCCAATGTCTTCGTGACTTCCCAAATGATAAAGGATTAAATTAAATTATATATAATGTTGAAGAGAGAGAGAGAAAAAAAAGAGATAAATTATTTGCTAAAAATTGATCTAAAAAAAATTACACGTGTACGCAAATAACATGTCAAAAATATCAAAAAATATTAGATTATAAATTTTGTTTTAATTCCTATGTAAATAGGAGATAAAAAAATATATATTTTTGATTGTTAATCTCAGTTTTATATGAGAAATAATAAGGATAATTTTTTATAAAAAATATCACGTGTATTTACTTATGAATTAAATATAAAATATATAACTCCACTGACGATTATATAAAGAAGGGTTGCAAAATTATATTACTCACTTTTAAATATTCTGTTAATACTTACTGGCAATTTTTTTCACTAAAATTAATTAAAATTTAACTTTTTTTTTTTAATATTTGGAAAAGAAAAACCTGTATACGATGAAGTTGGTTATAACTATTTTTTTCATACTCGTAGTATCATCAAAGGTATGAAAAATTAAAATTAAATTATATTGGTATTATTTAGTGAATAAATAAGAGTTAGAATAATTAAATTTTTTTTTATTGTAATAATTTTTTAACAGATACATGGAGAAAGATTTTTCCGAAGCGTAAATAAACAATTAGAAAATAAAAATGATTTTAATGTTAGTAATTATTATCAACATACTGTCAATTCATTTTCGAAAAAATCAGACATACATTTTAAATTAATAAATGCAGTTTTTCAAGACACTCTTGACAAGTATCAAACTTTCGTATTTTCTTCAATTTCAGAAGGTAAAAATGTATCAAGCCTCTTTGAAATTGAGGAAAATAAATTAACTAAAGAATTTACTCAAGCATTAAAAATGAGCGATGAATGTTTTATCAGTCATACAAATGCTTTTGGTAATAGTTGTCATTTAAAAATTTGGGTAAGAGCTCATTTATTTGTACAGTAAACACGATAATCAAATTAATAATAATAATAATTTTTTTTTTTTTTTTTATCATTTAGTCAAAAGATATAAAATCAACATTTGAACACTGTTACGATGATAAAATTGAGACTAATGATATTTTAAATTGTCTTAATAATAATATAAAAATAAATAATAAAAATGAGACAATTAAAAAAGCTTACAATGATATTATAAATGATTTGAAAAAACTTAACGAAACATTGACATTATCGATAGATAAATGTTATGAGAATTTACAAACCAAATTTAATAAAGAAATTGTTCATCAAAGTGACATGTTTTTGTTACGTGTTATATCACATCGAGTTAATTTAAAAAATTCTTCTCGTCCAATAAATGAAAAAAATATTAAAATTGTTAGTCATAATCTTACGAATTTGTATAGATCTTCAATAGACATAATAAATACATTTTATGTCCGGCAATTTGATATATTACGATCACTTGAATGGAAATCAATTAGAAATTATCAAACTGTTCAAGAAGTTTTTCAAAGTATAGGTGTTAATATAACATGCTGTGAAATATATTCAGATAAATATATTACAAATTTAACACAAACTATGTTATCTTTTAACGACAAATATTTTAAAAATCAAACATCTATGTACACAAATTTTATCAACACAAATATTCAGGTAATAAATATTAATTTTTATATATTTATTTATATCAGTAATAATTAATTTATATATTTTACAGAGCAATACAATCCACTTAGCATTTCCAGATTGCTATAAAAAAAATTCTGTAATTGAATTGAAATTTAAATGTATTCATACTGAAATTTTGAAAAAAAAAAATAGCATGAAAGCTGTATACGACATGATTGAAAATGATATGATAATGCAATATAATTATATAAATTCAACAATTAATTATTTTTTTAATAAGACAATAACAGAATATAAAAATAAACTTACACAAGCAACTGTACCATTTTATGAATGTGTGGGTTATAAAAAAGAATCTGGTAAATGTGTTAATTATTATGTTTGAAAAAAATAAATTCATTATGGAATTTGGCTTCTGGAAAATGGATATCACAAACTCATCATATTTTGAATGATTGGAAATTATAATTTAATAATCAATAGTATATAAATTTATAAAAATATAAAAATAAATAAGTAAATAAATAAATAAATAAATAAATAAATAAAAAATATGGATAAATAAATAAATTGACCAATTTTTAAATAATTGTTAATTGATAAAATAAATATCAAAATAAATTTAATAAAAAATTAATATAAATAATAAACAAGATAAACGATATTTGAAAAAAAATTAAACCATTGATTCATGTTTTAATTATTAATTAAAAAAAAAAGAAGATGTATATCATAAAATTTTTATCACATTATTATAACTCAAAAGTAAACGACCTTTTTTTCCCTTTAAAAATGCCAATAATATTATTTTGATCACTTTTTTTTTGCATCGAAATTTATAAAATAAACAAGATAAATAAAATAATATCAGAAAAAAAAATATATATCGATCATTGACTTAACATTTTCATTGCAATTGAATGTTTTTTTTTTTTTTTTAATAATTTTTATTTCAATGAATGTCTTGGTGATAATATTATTTTTTTATTATCAATTCTTATCAATTCTTGGATAGTCAGTAATCCTAATCATACCTGAAAATTAAATTTATCTAGCTAATAAAACTATAATTTCCAAGAAAAATCCATTATCCAATTAAAATGGGACAGTCTGTATATTGATTTTTGCGGCAAACCACAAATTAAATTTACTTGTAAAAAGAAAAAAAAAATATAAACAAATGTGTCAGTACTATGACTTCTATAATAGCTAAATCCTATTAAAAAAACATTCATTAAAATGACATATGTACTCTTTTATACTAGTATCTACTTGAATTATTTATTTATTTATTTTCTCATTTTCACCTCGATAATATTGATTCAAATTCGAGGACATACTTCAACACCCACAATACTATCATTTATTTTCATATATAAAAATTATTATTAATTAAAAAAAAAAATGAAAAACTCAAAACACAATTTAATCAAGATGAAATTTTCCATTTATTTATTTTTTTTATTTTTTTTTTTTTTTAAAAAAAGCGAAAATTTTAAATTTTCGAAATAGATGCAAAACAAAATTTACAGGCATAAATGTGTCAACTTCTAAATATACATATATTTATTTATTTTTCTTTTCTGATTCAAGCTTCGTGACTTTATCATTAAAATATTATAATTATTGTGATTATTATATATTATTTTATCAGATCACAAAAACAATGATAAGATAATTTTTCAAGTTTTTATGTTTCTGTTTTTTTTTTTTTATCAATTAAAATTTGTATGTTTTTTTTTTTTGTAGTTTTCGCCGTTTAAACACGGTGAATATATAGAAATATACAATCACGTAAATTATATTATAATTGCATAATTTAAATATACAGCGATATTTTTTGTGTACAATTAGAAGACTTGTATGGTTTTTTTTTTTTGTTTAAATTTTCAAATATTTTGTATATAGTTTTTCTTTGATTTTACTTACAACATATATATCTTTGATATTTATAATAATAATATTAATACATTATGTATATTATTATTATTTATATACATAAAATTATTATTTACAGCAAAAAATTCCCAACTTGTTCTATTTAAATTATCATTTGTGATTTTTTTTTTCATAAAGTTTTAGGATTTTTTTACTGTACATCGATGTAACCCTCCACATTTCGCTAATACATTTATACAAAAATTTCGTTATTTAAATTTCATTTCATCTACAGTTTAATAGATAAACATATATTTTTTTTTATATTTATAATCTTCTTCGTCGTCCAGCGCACGATTTCATTAATTTATCTTTTACCATCATCAATAATGTTTTTACAATCTTTAAATCAATGACTCTCTAGTCAATTTTTAAATAATTATTTCTGTATTAATTTAACTGTTATCTTTATCATCTTTGAATTTTTTTTCAGCTTTTATTTTTTTTAGATAAATAAATTCGTACAATCTCAGTTATTATAACAATCTCAATAATCATGTGACAGAAGAATATTCATCAATATAATATATATAAACAATAAAAAAAAAAAAATGTTCAAATTTGGCACTTTAATTAATAGCCATTAATTAGGCCTTAAATATATTGACCAAATCATACTCAAATTATGAACATATACAAATGTTTTACATTATTTATCTAAAAATTTTTCATATATTTTATTTTTTCATTTGAATTTTTATCTAATTCACTGTGTTTTTTCTTTTGATAAAAGCCAATATATTAATTAATTTTATTATTTATTTAAATTAAAACAATTAAAAAAATTGGGAAAAAAAAAAAAAACAGTACATCAGTCTATTTATCTCGTAAACCGATAATAAATTACCGGTCACGTCATTTGTGCAGTATCAAATGCACGTTTACGTCCATTAAAATGTTGTTGATTTGTTGGTATTGATGACATTTGAAATTGTTGTACATAATTTGTATTATTTCTTAATGTATTTGGACTTTGATAGGCTGGTTGTACTGCTATAATACCAGTTTGTTGTAAATATTGTTCACGATAAATGGCTTGTTGTGTAACATAATCATTATTAACAAATTGTGTATTTGTATTATTTTGTGAATAATTATTATTTAATTTTTGTGTATTATAATCATGATTATTATGATAATTTTTATTTGTTGGTGATGTACCAGGTGATGTTGTATTTTTAAATGTTTGTGTTGGACTTTGACTTATTGATTCTAAAACATGTCGTGGCATATTTTGTGGTGGTAGTAATATTTCTTCAAGACCATCAACACGATTTGCATTACGTACAAATACTGGTGCACATTCTGGTCTACCACCAATAATATTACGCATACCTTCACGATCTTTTGCACTCATATAACGTATTGATTCAATACCATGATCATCTGTTTTTGTTATATATTCAATATTATTTATATCAGTTACACTTGACCATGTCATACTTGCTAATTCCCATTGACGTAATAAATCACTTATTCTTTCAGCACGATGAACAGCATCCAATGATTCATCATAATCTGGTCCCTGAAAATTAACAAAATTTCTTTGTTTTTTAATTTTATTATTATTTTTTTTTTTTCATGGGATTTATTTCAGGGACACTAAAATATAATAAATTTTATTTATTTTTTAATTTAAATTAACTTACGTTTTCAATTTTTTCATCAAGCATACGAAAAAAATCTATTTGGCTCGATGACATCTCACTGCAAGTAGAATATAAAAATTAAAATTTTGTATTATTTATTTAATTAAATATTGTTGAAATATTAATGGTATATTTATTAGTAATTTTTACATAGCTAATTTGACTCAAGATAAAAATTTCATATTAAATTTGTAATGAAAAATAAACAAAAAAAAAAATGTCTTATCTAGAGTCAAGCTTTTCAATTTAAAAATAATTAAAAATACTTACGCTTGTTGTAATAGAGGTCCATGTCCAGGTCCACTGCTTGTTTTTTTTTTTTGACTTTTAATATCAATTGTTCCATTTTCTTCATTTCTTGTTATTTCAATACCATTGTTGTTTGTTTTAGTCTTGGTATTGGCATTTTTTTGTTCAATCGATGCTGTACCTGTAGAAAAAAAAAAAAAAATACATGCATAAATTAAAAATGTAATGAAGTAAATAATTTATTTAAAAATAGAATCAATAAAATTATTTCATTGAATTGATTAAAGTATTTATTTATTTTTTTTATTTCGATTCTTTGTTGATAGAAAAATATATACGAGGCCAAGATCTTGATGACAAGTATCACGTGGAGTCTCGTCACATTGTTTACGTTATAAATTTACAATGATATTTAATTTTTCGTTAATTTTCCTGTTCTATATTTTTACATACAATCAAATTGCATTATCATTAATTTATCTAGTTCATCTATTATTTAAATATTGTACAGAAAAAATTTTATTTTTACTTTATATCCATATTATCGCACAAATATTTAGTTTTAAATATTTAATTTTCATTTCAATATTTTCAATCATAAAACGCAAAGATTTATAAATTTTTTCCTCTTGTTTTTTTTAAATATTTTTTCCTGTTCTACATTATCTAATATTTTATTGATAAAAAAAAAAAGAAGGAGAACCATTTAAATTGAGATATTTTTACATTTATAAAACAACAAAATATTAAATGTTTAAATAAATATGTTAATTTAATTAAAAAAAATTATCAACAGGATATTAAGTAATAAAAATGTGTAATATTTTAAATAATATTTATGATAAATTAATTAAATGATAAAATACAAATATGTCAAGTAGTTTGGGGTTTGAATTTATTATTGAGGAAGTCAAAGACCGCAAAGAAATATCTAGGTCAATTTATAGATACGAAAATCTATCTGGACACACAATTCTGCGGATATAAATTCCCCTTGAACCCCCTCGTTCATTCACCCTTTGCTTAATCCCCTCCAAAAATACAATATCGATTCGAAAAAAAAATTCACATCTGCCTGAGTTTGTTAAATAAATAAAAAACATAAATAAATATATTTCAATGATAATAAATAAAAGTATAAAAATACAAGAGAAATTCAATGAAATAAATTCAAATAAATTAACTCGGAAATGCAATTATATCATGACCTTATATGATGTTTTAATAAATTATTTATTTATATTTTTTCATGATGATCATTACCCTCAATTTCCGGTATGTAAAATCATGCCACTGTAAAATTACTTGTATTATTGTAAAATTCTTAACGTTATATTTTTATATTATTTGAATTTATTTATTTGACGTTTTATTTTTATTATTAATATATATTTTTAATAACTTTATTTATGAGTGATTTGACCTCGAGCAGAGACAGACATTCAATATCAAATGATAAAAAAAGCCACACGTGCAAAAAAGGTGTCAATATAATAATATCGTCAGACTAAAAACATGTTACATGAGTAATTAAATAAAAATAATAAATAACACTCTTTTGGCTTTTATATTTGATTAATAAAATAATTAGTTTTATAAAAATTAATATTTTTAATTAACAAATAAAATAAAATGAAAAAAATACGAAGGTGAAGCGAAGCGTCCTACCTACGTAAAAAAAAAAAACGAATTATTTATTATTTTTTAATTCAAAAACAAAAAATATTTATCATTTAAAAATAATTAAAATACTATTTTCTTTTTTTTTTTTTAATTTTCATGTTTTACAGTTAAATATTGTTGATAAAATAAAAAATTTTTAAATTATATTATCGTTTTTATAAGATAATAATTTTTTTGATAAAAAAAAAAAAAATATTATTTTACTAGCGTTTATTTATTATTAAAAAAAAATAAAATATAGAAAGTTATTTTATATAAAAAAAAAAAAAAGACAACAACAAAAATAATTTAATGATGTTATTATTTATTTTAAACGCGGATGTTTAATTATGGTATACTATTTTATTGTAAACAATAATTTACAAAACAATGTAATGGTGTTGATATTGTTTATTGATTTATATTTCAATGTATTATGACAATATCAAGATACTGAATAATTAGCCTCGGTGCTTCGCGTTAATTACCATGAATAAAAATGTGTGTCGACGACACATAACGTCACAAACTAAGTCTGCAATATACACATACGTCGCGTGACGTCGTATTGAGATTTATAAACAGAATTAAATCTATTTTTACAATTAAGTTGCACAAATTAATTTACATATGAATAGTAAAAAAAAATATTTAAAAAAAAGATGTTAAAAAAAATTATAATTATATGTTTATAAAGTTTATTAACTTTTGTTGTTTATGATTTATAAAATTACCATAAATGTAAAATATAAAAATAGAATTTAGAAAAAAAAAAAAAATATACAATCATTATCATCATAGGTCAGTGTGCACTATATTTAGAAATTAATTTCTTGATGATTTGAATGAAATAATAAAACATTGATGATAAAAAAAATTAATTTTTTTAATTTATTTATATTCAATAGAGATATTTTACACTGACACGGTTTCTATTTTTGTTAATCCGACGTCAACATGTTACTCCGAATCACAGTGAGTAATAAAAAAATATAAAAAAAAAAAATCGTATATATATATCGATTGAAAACACACCTGTTTAAACTAATCAGTACACATCTGCGTTATCCATAAACAATTTTAAAAAATACTTAAAAACTTAATGAGGAAAAAAAAATGAGTAAAAAAAAAAAAATTTACCTTTCGCTCGTCTGGCTAAATGGCTTAAATTCTGCCGCAATATTTTAAGCCACATTCTTGCTTCAATTTTTTTTTTAGGATTTTCTAAATTTCCACCAATTGTGGTGGAAATTAAAAAACGCGACAGTTTGATATTTTTTTAATGACTAATTAATGAATAAATATAAATTAAATTTTATAAATCCATATATATATTTCGAAATTAAATTTAAAAAAAAAATTAAATTATTATTAAAACTTTCACTTTAATTAACACAAAAACTTTGTAATAATAATTTTTTTTTAATTAATTTTTTTCACTTTGTTTATATATCACTGATAAATAATTATGTATATTATTGATTAAGTAATAGAATATTTATATATATTATTTAAAAGAAAAATTATCAAGATTTGTGCGATACACAGTAGTCAAGTAACTGAGCCCGGAAAAAGTTGTGTAGCACGCATTTATACGATTTATAACGCATATACGCGCTTGATCACGTAGGCCAAAAGGCGCCACGCCGACAAGTAATCGCACACACAAAATATATATTTTTTATTTTTCATATACATGTATATTATATTCACTAAAGTATAACGTCAGATTATCTACTACCGCGAGTGATAATATTGGTCTCAAAAACCTTGAAGTTAATATCAATGTGTGTTTGTGTATATGTATTTCATTTTTTCATTTATAAAATACACAGTGAAAACATTAAATCGCGTGGGTATTGTATATCGCGAGTTGTTTTTTTGTATTTTTTTAAATTAACAAGCGCATGCGTACAAAATAATAGCATTCTATTGGTTTAATTATTTAGAGGGGCTCGTTCAAATATCAACGCGCGCATATAACATTTATTTTAGAGGAAAAAAGAAAAATTTTTTTTTATGTTTTTCTCTACAGCCTTGTTGTATTTTAATGGGCTACATATTTTTTTATTTTTTTATAAAGCGGGGTTAACAACATGCGTGCGCATATTTCTCCCACTAAAAAAATTTCAAAATTTAAAATAAAAAATATACAAACAGAAAAATAAATAAAAAATATGGTAATTTAAAAAAGAAAATAAAAATACGTGGTAAATATTATAGTATTTAATTATTTAAAATGATAATTTAAATATTTAAAATTAATGATTATTTTTAGAATTAAATTTTAATATGATAAAAATGTTAAACAGCTTAGTATTTAAAATGATAATAAATTAAGTATTGAATAGATATTTTTTTTTTTCATATAAAATTAATTATGACACGCGTAGTTAAAAATATAATAATAATACGTAGTTATTTGTCTATTTTTTATTTATTATTTTTATAAATAATATTTTTTCTATTTTTAAGGACGAAGGATGACAAAGATTAGAACCTTGTTGGCTTAATTTATTTTCTAATAAATTGATGAAAATTAAAAATATATAATATAAAAAATAAAATTTATAAACAATAATAAGTTTATATTTTTTTATTTCTATCAATGGTATTTCAATATCCTTGGTATGTTGAATGCCCTTAAAAAGTATGACTGACATTCCATTTTTGTTCTGACATGTTCGACAAGAATTCAAGAATCAGAGTAAATATAAATATTGTATGTACACATAGACACGTGATGGCCTCATGATTTTGAAAGTAGAAAAAAGTTCAATAAATAAATATCTATGATAAATAAGAAAATACAAAAATTACGTATACAGAAAAAATAATAATGAGAAAAAATAAATAATAAAAGTAAAGAAAAATCATCACGTGGAAATTAAATTAACAATACATAATCTTTTATCAATGTCAGTTAAAAAAATTAACTAACTAGTGTAAAAAAAAAAAATAATCATTTAGTACAACAAAAAGTATATGACGTAAAAGGGTATTAAGTGTCCAAAGCATTTGCGATAAAACATCGACGCATAACATTATGGATGAGACAGTAAAAAAAAAAAAAAATTAAAAAATTATCATATCAGTCTACAAAGATACGGAATTTAAAAACGAAAAATTTAAATAGTCATAAAATAATTAAACAAAGTATAAAATAAAAAAAATCATCTTTATTTAATTTTAAAAAATTAATTATTAATATTTTTTTTCTTTCGATGACTTTTTTTTTTTATTATGAAATTTCGAAAAATTTAAAAACCTAAATTAAAGCCAAAAAATAATTTAAAATTATAAAAATTCTGAGTTAAATAGGTTAAATAAAATAAAAAGATAAAAAAAAATTAATATAAATAAATATATAAAAAAGTAAAAGGAGGTAAAAGAGGAGTAGGACTCTGAACCTTATTAGAAATCCTCGAGGAGACGACAAATCGATGGTCCTACGCTTGCGTATACGTAATCCCTAAATATAATCATAATAGTATTTATATAATCATTGAAATTTACCTTTATAAAGGAACTTGAAATTAATTGGATAATTAATTTTCAATTTTCATAATAAATAAAATAAATATATATAATAAAAGAGAACCAAAAAATTGAGAGTCAATATATAATTAATTTTATAATAATTTTTAAAACAATTTATTTGGATTTAATTAAAAATAAATATTGTAATAAAATTAATAATAATGAAAAATAGTTAATTGAAATAAACTAGATAAAAAAAAATTAATTTAATTGATTTATTTTTATTTTGTTTTTTGAATTATTTAAATTTTTGTTTTTTTTTATTTTTTTTGTATGAAAGATATTGAATTAATTTTATTTAATTAGTTAAATAATTCAACGTAAAAAGATATGAGTAATGAAATGAATAATATATTATTGTTTTTTTGCAGGACAGTATTTTTTTTTATTAAAAAAAATTAACTGTCACGAGATTAGAGATGATTAGTAACAGCTGATATTTGATGATAAGCTTCTTTCTTATCAATATGATATTTATACACAATTTTATTTATAGCTGTGTATAAATTTAATGATATAAAAAATTATATATATATATATGAAAATTAGTACAGCATACGTGATGGCCAGCACGTTTTATTTTTATATAGAAATATCTAATTGTTTATTTGTTTTAATTAGGGAATCAATGGAAAAGCTCAATATTGATGATTTAATTTTGATAATATAATTATGATTGTTTGATGAATTATGCAAACAAGAAAAAAAAAATAGAATCTAAATTTTTATAATGTTTTAGATTGTTTTTGTTATGAAAATTTTATTTTTTTATATCAAAAAATAATATTTACATTTGATAGATTAAATTTATCGTATCCTTTTCTTTTTTAATTAATTTTTTTTTTTTAAATATCATAAATGGGTCATTAGTTTTAGACAAAATAGAAAACAATATTTTGGTAAACATTTTTATCACACATCATTAAACAATAAATTTGTTTTTTTCATAATTTATATAACATTTCTATTGTTTTTTATTTTTTTATTGAACTTTGTTTACGAATAATAAAATTTTTAAATTAAGAATTTATTTTTATAAAATTTTACTGATATGGAAATTTATTTATTTCGATTTATTTGTTTCGATGTTTTTATAATATCAGAGTAAAAATTTTTCCATAAACAAATGATAATTGTATAAAAATATTTCCACATAAAAAAACATAAACAAAATTAATAATATAAAAAAAATATAAAAATTACTTACGAACAGAATCACTGCTTTTTTTTCCATTATTTTTATTTTTTTTATTTTTCGAATATATTGCTCCAATTCTACTTTGTCCACAACCCATCCTGTCTTCTTAAAAAAACTTGTAATATATTTAAAACAAATTAAACTTTTAATTCCACAAATTCTCTTGAAATAATCCTCAATCAATAAAACACCATGTGAAAAATAAAATTCACTTATTATTATTTTTTTGTCAAACTTAAAATTATTTATAGCAAAAAAAAAAAAATAAAACTCAGGTAAATTTTTTATACCAATCCACCATTATGAAAAATGATGGACCTGTAAAATATCCAAATTTAAACCACATTATTTAAAATAAAATATGTGGATTTAATAAATAAATTAGATATGTTATTTAAATCCATGAAAAATATACTGATTATTATAATCAGTCTTTAATAAAATTATTATCAACTTTTTTTTGTATTTTATTTATCATAAATATTTATGTCTCTTCTGAATCTCGTGAAATGAAGATATGCGTTTTTTAAATAATTATTTTTGATTTTCAAGACCTTTTTTTTGCTGCAATTTATTTCTTTTTAGTTCTTTTTTTTTGATGAAATATATCAGATGACGATTGTCGTTTAGTTGGCTTCATTTTTAAATAATCATTAAGAAGTTTTTTTTTTTGGTAATTTTATCATATACATTTTTGATTTTTTGTTTATCCTGTTTCCAAATATTTTTCCAGTCCAAACATTTTTCCTTTTAATCATTCACTAAATAACTGAGCTTTTTTTATTATTATTATTGTTTTTAATACTGTTTATTGATGTTTATTATTTTTTTTTTCAAATAATTTTTATCACAATGCATTTATCATTTTAAAATTTATTATTTGCATTATTGTTTAATTAAAATATATAGATTTTTAATTGAAATGTTAATTTGAATTTTTTTTTTTTTGTTTATTTTATAATTATCTTTAAACAGATGTTTTTGAATTTTTAATAATAATAAAACATAAATAATAATAAAAGAAATAAAATTAATTTTGCTTTTTTTTTTTACTCAATTCTTGAGAAAATTATTCAAATGATTGAGGACGGATTTTTATTTGATGTTATTATTATTAATTTAAATAATTATCTTTATTTTTTTAATTGTTAAATGTATTTATATGTAGATTTTTTTTTTTTGTTATTTTATGAAAGAATTATTATGCCAATGTGAGCAAACACTTTCGAGAACTTTCAATATTTTATCTTCTTCAATTCCTCTCTTCTCTTTGATATAAGTTCGAAGGTCAAAAGTTTAATTCAGCATGATTTTTATTGTATATTATTTATTTTAAAAAATCATTAAATAAAAATTTTTTTAAATTTTTTTATTTTTAATTATTTTTATCCTTATTTTTATAACTCAAACTTGTATTGTCTAAATCTGAAAAATAAGAAAAAGGAATAATAATTAAAATTTCATATTTCAAATTAAATATAAATAAAAATTATAAAAACAATAACAAAAAATATTAAATTACCATTTTTCATTTGGTGGAAAATTTTTTTTTCAATTGCATTAATTGACTTTTGATTTAATCTGACTTAATCAACAAGTCTGATTGAACAAATAAACAGATAAATTTATCATCATTATACAAAATTATAATGATTAAATAAATATTTTTCATAATTTTGTTAATGTACCATCTCGTGAATTCTTCTGATCAATAATTTTTATTTTTTTTTTTTTTTGCTTTATGTCTTTATTGTTTATTTATTCAATCAATTCATTTGTGATTATTATTTTTTTTTTTTTGAATTATTCTAGACAATTTCAGGACAATATAATACGACAATAAATGTCAACGAACAAATTGTCATTCACATTGATACAACTATTTTTTATTTGTGCAATAAAACCGCGCATTATTATTGTTAAAAAATATACACACACAAACATTATTGGCATAGATGTGCTCTAATTTTTGTTAAAATTGTACTCGAATTTTATAAATCACAACAGTATAAATTACACTGACAATTTAAAACTTTTATAAATTATAAAATAATAATTTATTTCAACAAAAAAAACATCAATCAATATTTAATAATTTATTTAAAAATTATTTTATCAATAAATAATTATCCAATATAAAAAAAAAAAAACAACTAACAATTTAATTTGATAAATAAAAATATTTAAAATACAACAAACGAAACAGAAAAAAAAAAAATCAAACAAAGAAAATTGATTGATGTGATAACAAGTGATAACAGTTAAAAAAAAATATTATATTTGTTAACATACCCAATTAAAAAATATCATATATCACTTTGTTAATCTGCATGTGTATTATCTTCAAAAATTTCGAAATAAAAAATTTCTTTTTTAAGAATACACTTCACTTTAATAATAAATAAAATTAAAATAAAACTAATCACAATATTATAAATAATAATAATTTAAAAAAAATGATATTTATACAGTTAAAATCATAACGAACATATTTTTTTATAAACAATAATCCTTGTATCGATAATTGACGTCATAATTCATTTCACATTTTATAAAATGTGACACACATCATAAATCAATAACTATTTATTGTCAACATAATTTGAAAAATTTAATTAATTAAATTTTTTTTTCATATAATTTAAATGATAATAATAATAACAATAATAATAAGGTCAAAAAATGGAGTCAAATCGAAACTGTTCCAGGACAAATCTATATGTATTTTTTTGTTTCGAATTATTTTAAATAATGGACGAGGGATGAAGAGGCTTGGAAAGGAAAAGGATAATTTAATTAAATAATTAATATATAAAATAATAAAAATAATGTAATAGTGTTTTTTTTTTTGTTTATAATAAATATATTGATTAAATTTAAAATACGTCTTTTCGTAACAACGTTCCAGCATTGACTGAAGAAAACTATGGCGCCAGTTAAATAACTACGCATGTGCAAAATTTTCTTGTTACAAATTTCATTATTTTGGATATGTACATGAAAATTTTATTATATTTTTTTGTTGTATTATTGAGAGAACATTTACTTGTCAATATTTATATTTCTTTTAGAGTGCTAAAATTCGGTAGTTTGCTTATAAAGGGTCAAGAGTCTTTGATTTTTTTTTTTAGGGTTGAAAAAAGCTTTTATATATATTTTCGAAATAAATTATATATTTTTTGAAATAAAATCAATATGTTGATTGTAAATTTTATTAATTAAATAGTAGATTAAATTTTAAAAAGAATAATACTAATTATTTTGATTAATTGTAGTTTTTTTTTTTTTCGATTTATTCATTTCGAATTTCGAAATTTTAGGGTATCTCCTAATCTCACCTATATATTTCTCTCGGGATTTAAAGTCCCCTGATATTCTTGAAGGTTTGATTATAAATTTCAAACTGATTAACATATAAAAACATTTTTTATAATAATTCAATTTTTCTATAGATTTTTTGTATACGAAAAAAAATAATATTTAATCATTATTTTTGTTATTTTATTCTGTCAACTTACTGATGATAAAAGTAATGAAAAGAAAAATCAATTAAAATAAAAAAAAGATATATACAATCAATATTAATTAAATTATTTAATTATTAGCAAAGTTTGATAGTAAAAAAAAAATATAGAGCTTATTTGAAGAGACATAGAGCTTACTTGAAAGAAAAAACAAAAAATATATATATACATTTTTTTTTAAACGATAATATATATTATTAATAAATAATAAAAAAAAAAACGTACTTGAAATATTTAAATACTTCTATAATTAGATAATTTTAATTATGGCCTCGTGATTATTTTGCGAATTGTCTTGCACAACTATCTTTATTTTTAGATACACAAGTCCGTTAACGTATTAAACACTTGTTTGCAAGTTTTCAATATTTTTAAAATTCACGTGACATGTAAATTATAACAGATAAAAAAAAATTAAATATGTTTTTTTTATCATCAGTATGGTCATACGTGTAAATTATACATTATAAAATTTTATTTATTCCATTTATATGACGTAGATAATTTTACATGACACACGTCAAGAAGCCTTAATACCCAGCTCATCTTTAAATAATTTACTTTTTTTTAAATGATAATTAAAATAATTAATTACTGAAAATATAAAAAATGTTAATTTAATTTTAAATAATACTACAAATTATCAATTTAATATTTTTTTTATTTATTGTTTTTTTTTTTTTGCTTTTTTGTTATTTGTTTTTTTCTTTTTTAAATTTTATGTTTACAGTATTTTGGTTTTTTTTTTTTTTTATTTATTCTCTTGATATAACTGAAATTATTTTAAGTAACTCATCTTTTTTTTTCGAGGGCACACAGAAATTTAAAAATATCATTGATTAAAGTAGATTTTATTTTAGAAGATAATATATATAAATAAATAAATAGATCAAACAGAAAAAAAAAGAAAATAGTAATTTTTCTTTCGAGTATTCTTAAAATCTAAAAATTTTCATAAATTAGTGTCTTAAAATTAGTATAATTATCGTGATATACATTGTCCTTAGGCCCTGTGTTTTATTATTATCAACAAAACATATTAACAACATGAAAAAATAAAAATAATAATTATCGAAGATGTTTACCTCGATTGTCACGCGCACGCCACTCAACTGACGGCATTTTTAAAAATCAATACTTTACAATAAAAAAAAAAGAAATTAAATTAATTATAACATGTTCACTTTGTTTATAATCAATTTATTGAAAATAATTAGTTTTTATAAAATTGATTTATCCACTGACACAAAATAATTCACTAATATTATTTCTACCTTTTTCTTTTAATAAAAAAAAAAAATTTCAATTTGTCTATTATTTATTTTGACGTCACTAGAATTTTCTTTATTAAACATAATGTTTTTTTTTTTTTTGTTTATATTCTAACTATTATTAATATATGTATACTATTTTAATCGTTTTTTTTTTTTTCAAATTATATACACATACTTCTGGTAATATTCGTTTCAATACCTAAATTATTAAATAAATTTAATTTTCAAATTAATTATTATTTATTTAAATTAATTTTTCTATAATATTTAAAAAGTAGTATTAAAAACTGTTTTAAATTTATCATTACAATAATTTTAATTATTATTTTCAAATTTGTACAAATATATTTTACTTGGAAATGTAAAAATTATATATTGAAAAATTAATTATTATTTATCAATTATTTATTAATAATAAATTATTATTATTTTTAAAAAAATTTACATAATTAAATATTACAAGTTAACGATTCAGCACGACAAAAGGCTTTCATTAAAATCGGCACGTGGTAAATTAATTAAATTTAATTGTTTGAATCAACAATTAATTATTTCACGATGAACTATATCGAAATCTAGATACAACGAAATTTATTAAATCAGTCACACTTACAGATGATTTATCAAATCATGTGGTGACAGGCATATTCTTGCTAGAAATGCTGATTAAATAGTACAACCTTCAAGTGGCTTATTACCTCAACAATCGCACTTGCATTTCGAAATTGATTGACATTACTATTACTACCAATCGAAATGCAAACTTAAGTGATTCACGAATACGTTCAACACACTGGAAAGCTTTTGATGATGATTGTTTTAAATCATGGTACTTATTATCATCACTAAAAGTTGATGTGTATGATGGCACAAGCAACAACAATCAACAATTGTACTTGTATCATGAATTGTTTTCATCAACTGTACCATTTCTTTCATGCCATTGCATCCATGGTTTTTGCATTAATTCCAAATTTAATTTCACTATAAAAATAATTGTAATGTTACCAAGTTGTGTTGAATGTAATAAAGGAAAAAAAAATCTATACAACTTACTTTGAGGCACTTGTTTAAATATTACCACCAGTTGGATAAAATGGAAATGCACCAAATTGAAAATTAACTGGTGTTTTTGGTGATGCACAAGCATAAAGAAAATCATCTGATTGTAATTGTGTACGATTTAAATTTGGTTCTGATGCTGATCTTGTTATTTTAGGTAAACCACGTATAAGTCCCTCAAGACTAGCAAGTATTTGACGAAATATTGGTCTATCATCTCTTGAAAATTTAATACAATTTTCAGTTAATCTTTCTAATGCTTTTGGTGTATCTGATCTTAATTTATTTAAATCAGGACGTAAACGACCACGTCCAACCATAAATAATATTTGATCTTTATTATTAATATTTGAATATGGTAATTGTCCAGCTAATAGTTCAAATGATACAACACCAAATGCATAAACATCTGATTGAAAACTATATGGATTTTCTTCTTGCATTCTAATAACTTCTGGTGCCATCCATAATATTGAACCAGTTGGTTGATGAAATTGTTGTGAACCAGACCATCTTGTTTTAGCTGTTGCCAATCCAAAATCACCAATTTTAACAGTTAAATCATCATGAAGAAATATATTATTACTTTTTAAATCTCTATGTATAATATTTTTAGCATGTAAATAATCCATTCCTTGTGCTGTTTGTCTACCAATTTCAATAAGTGTTAATAATTCAAATTTTGATTCAAATACATGTAAATGTTTATATAATGATGAACCCTCACACCATTGTGTTACAATAGCTAATTGTGGTTTACTAACACAACCCATAAATAATAATATATTAACATGACGTGTTTTACGTAATACAGCAACTTCATTTTTAAATGCTTGTAATTGTGCTGTTGTTGGTATTTTAACATTTAATGTTTTAACAGCAACTGGTCCATGCCAATGTGCTTTATAAACAGTACCAAATGAACCAGAACCAATTCTTGGTCCAACTAATATTTCATCAGCTGGTATTTCCCAATCTTCAATTGATTCACGTGGTGCTAATAAATTTTTTGATGATTCATCAGCTGATCTTGCTCTTGGTCTTTTTGGTCTTAATGTTGATGTTGGACTTGCTTGTGTTGATTGACTATGTTTTGTTGGACTATTACCAGGTGATATTGGACTTTGTATTATACCAATTGTACGATTTGAATTTTGTGTTTTATTATAATCATCAATTGTTGTTAATTGTTCACCTAATTGTTGTTTATTAACCATATTAAAACAAACATTTGGTGCTGAACTTGATCTATCATGTTGTCCAAGTGTACGTGGATGTCTTTGTTGTTGTTGTTGATGATGTTGATGATGATGATGATGAGAATGATGTGAATGTGAATGATGTTGATTATTATTATTATTATTACGTGTATGTGATACTAATGATGGTGACATACTTCTACTACTTAAACCATATGCACTTGGTAATTCTAATATACCAGCTGATGTTTCTGGATTATGTGCTAATAATGCTTTATAATATGCATCTTGTAATCTAACTTGATGACATAATGCTGGTACACCACCAGCACATCTTTGATGAAATCTATAGTTACATGTACGACAATAAAAACCTTGAAATAATAATTTTCTACAACATTCACAAAATGATAATGAAAAAAATGTTTTTCTAACAAAATTATGTGATATTGATGTTGTTATTGGAAATTTATCTGATATTTCAACTGATATTTCATCACATTCAAGCAGTGATATATCTGTATCCCATTGTATTGGACATTTTGAATTGTCATTACGAACAGTATAAACAACACACATTTCAGTTGTTAAATTACGTAGTTTCATAGCTCTTGCAAGTGCATCACGTAGTGCCATACCCTCTCGTACCTTTTTTTTTTTTATAAAACAAACATTTATTAATTATTATTAATTTTAAATACCTATAGAATATATAAATTTATTTATAAAATTATTAAACTTACTTGTACACTTGTTCTTTGTTGATTTGGTAAATGTGCACGTAATAATGTTTTAAGTGGTGTTCTTGGACAATTAAGTAATGCATTTAATTTTTGTTCTTTACATTCTAATTCATGTAATTTTGTTGTTAATTCATTATATTCAATTAAATATATTGATGATGGATTTGGTTGATATGATGATACAAATTTATTATTTAATGCATCAATATTTTGACGTGTTACATTTATAACACTTTGTATATTTTTTAATTCTGATTTAAGTGGATCACTATCATCATATGATGAATCATCTGGATCACTATCACCCTGTTGATCAACTTCATTGTTTATTAATTTATTATTTGATGACATTGAAGACATAATAATGCTATTTTATTTATTACATATGTGTATATATAGATATACACACAATTATTTTATTAAAAAAAAAAAAAGAAAATAATTATATTTTACAATGAAAATTTTGTTTTATTAACAATACTGATTTTTATATTTTAACTATTGATAGATTTAATATACACCATGATTTTTTTGTTTTCTGTTTTTTTTTTTTTAATTTTAATAATTCAATTTTATGGTTATCATTGACCGGGTTTAATTTTGATATGCCGACTACGGCCATATTACAATTTCAGAATACATTGTTGTTATTGTTATTATATATTTATGTGTGTGTGTGTAATTTTATAGAAGAAAAAAACACAAAAAAAAACACGAGACTGCGTCGATTTACGCGCAGCTGTCACTGCAAGAGAGAGAGAGAAATAAATTTTATTATTATTTTGGTGGTGAAATATTGAAGCACAAAATTTATCGACTATTGATAAAACAGATTTATTTTAAAGTGTATATTTTTTTAAACTATTTTTTATGATTTGAATTTGCAGCATATATATACGAAAAGTTGTATGATTATTATTATTTTTTTATTAGAATGACGTAATTGATACTCGTTGAGTTGAGGAAAAAAAAAATAAAAAGGATTTAATTATTCATTGAGAAGATCGAATAGAATTGTATATACACTCAGTTTGTTGAAGTCAACCGATTGAGAATGTTATGTCATTACGTTATCTGACTGTCCCGCGTATTTTTTTTTTATTATTTTTTTTTTTTTACATGTGATTATAATGCTGTGTGATTATTCTGAATAGTATATAATTTTAAATTACATTTTTTTTTATTTAAAAATGCAACAGGAAAATGAATTTAAAGTGAGTATTTTTATGTAAAATAATAATTTTAAAAATATGAAAATTTAATGTACAATATTTTGTTTAATTTTTAATTTATTTTTTAAATTAAAGTTTAGTAAATAATTAAATATTCAAATGGAAAAATTGTTTTTAAAAAATAGCATTTATTGGTTTTAAGTTAATTAATTTATATTTATTTAAAAAAATTATTTCTCTAAAATATTTTACAAAAAATAATTGTTTTTATTTATAATAATTTTACTAAATATAATTTTTAAAATAATTGATAATTTTATCTTGAATTTATTTGATGTTTTTTTTTTTTTTTAGATGGAAGGAATTAAACTAACGTATTCTAAAAAATTTTTAATAATTGGATTATTAATAATAACAGTATTATTTTTATTATTTGTTGGAATAATAGTATTATTTCATTTTAATAATAATACAGTTGGATATAAAAAATCGGGTATCACGATAAATGAACTTGCTCAAGGTCAATTTTATATAAAATTATTCAATGGTACCTGGATTGATGGTTAGTATATTGACTATCAATTAGTAAAAATTAATTCCTGTTGAAAAAAAAAATACATAAATAAATAAAAATAGAGTTCATTTTATTTTTTTTCTCATCTGATTTAATTCAATGCCATGTTCATTACGCAATGAACCACGTTTCCATTTACGATTAATTTTTATTTTTTTTTTTCTTCACAGATAATCAAATATTGTTTAAGGATGAAGACGGAAATTTATTAATTTATGAAATTGATAAAAGTCAATCATCTGTTTTAATAAATTCGGTAAATTAATGACTAAATTTGTTTACTTGATTTTCAAATTTACCATAATGTTGTTTTTATTTTATTTTAATTTAATATATCCCAAGGCCAGTAAAATAAATTAATAATATTAAAATAAATATTTAGAAAAAAAAAAATATAAAATTCAAAAAACAAATAACTATTAAAATTTATGTTAGAAAATTATATTTTATTTTCAGACAATCGCGTCTGATTTCGATGAATTCGAAATCTCAGCCGACAATGAATACGCGTTACTATCGAAAAACGTAAAAGAAGTAAGTTTGCAATATTAAATTAAAAAACTATAAATAATAAATATTATAATTTTTTTTAAATACAGGATTATGAAGTATTCAATTCAATCGAGTGTCGAGTTATTAATTTATCAACATTGTAAGTAAATAAATTGAATTATTAATTAAAAATAATTTCCATGATAAAAACGACATTTTTTTCTTGTTTAAATAATTAGCGATGAAACATTGTTAACTATAAATAATTCGACAAATCATCAACATGCAAGATGGACACCAGAAGGAAATGGATTAATAGTTGTTCATAAAAATAATATATTTTATCTTCCAAAAATTGAGCATGAAGATTTTTATCAAATAACAAAAAGTGGTCGTGATAATTTAATTTACAATGGTGTATGTGATCCATCTTATACCGGTAGCTACATTATAATTTATTCAATTAAAAAAATATACAGTTAACATATTTATAAATATTAAAATTAATATTATTTAGCTGATTCGTCAAAGTGGGAAACAGTTATATGGCTTTCACCGAGTGGAAAATCAATGGCATTTGGATATTTTGATGATTCAAAAATTAAAAAAATTAATATTCCATATTATGGTAATTTAAATGATGATTTAACATATCAATATCCATGGTTAAATTCATTTCACTATTCAAAGGTAAAATAATAATTTTTTATGAAAGCTTTAAGCTGTAAAATAAATAAATTATTGTTTAATTTTAGGCGGGAAGTATAATTCCAGTATCGAAATTATTTTACGTTGATTTGGAATTGGTAGCTAATAGTGATGGAAAAAATATAAAGCTAATTAGAATAAAACAACCAAACAAACTTGCAATTAATAATACAATACTTAATGATGTTGAATTTCCAACTGAAAATATTATAACAATTAATTGGAAAAATAGAATTCAAAATGAATCTTATATTGTGGCTTACAATATTGAAAAATCAATTGACAAAATAGTTTGTATTATTTTATTTTATTGTTTTTTAAAAATATAATTTATAATGATATAATAATAATTTAATTTTATTATTAAGGTGTTTAAAAATTATCAAAAAAATGGCTGGATAATTGAAAATGGTGCTCCACATTTTATCAACAATGCAACTGAATTTTTAATAATATTACCACAAAAACAAATCGATAATGATTATTGGAATCATTTGGCAATTGTGAAGATTAATAAAACTGATGGTAATACTGTAACAAATAATTTAACATCTGGAAGATTTGTTGTTACAGAAATTATTGGATGGGATGAAAAAAAATCACTTGTGTATTATCTTGCAACAGTATCTGATGATCCATCTCAACAACAATTCTATCGTTTATCAACATTAGATATAGATCCAAAACCAGAGTGTCTAAGTTGCAATATTAAAAGTAAAAATAAAGCTTCAGCTTGTTTGTACAATGAGGCATCAATGTCACCATTTAATGAAAGATTTGTTTTAACATGTGGTGGTCCTGATGTTCCTCATATTTCCATATACAATAGTGTAAAAAACAAAAAAATATTAATTTACAATATCATTTAATTTAAATATATAATTTTATTCTATTATTTTAAAAATTTTAATTATAAATTTCAGAATGATTCTACTGAAATAACAACTTGGATGGATAATTTAAAAATTGCAAAATTAATTAATGAAAAAGCTCAGCCTATTGAGATGAAATTAAAAGTACCTATATCAGCTGATTTTAAAGCTGATGTTAAATTACTAATTCCACCAGATGCAGATTTAAATGGCTCAATTAAATATCCTCTAATAATTTATGTGTAAGTATTTTTAAATTGTTATATTATTTTTTACACTTGTGGTTTTATTTAAATTTTTTAAAAATAGATATGCAGGACCAGAATCATTTCAAGTTACTGAAGAATTTAAAGTTGATTGGGGAACATATTTAGTAACAAATAAAAATTTTATTTATGCTGTAATTGATGGACGTGGATCTGGAAGAAGAAGTAGTTCAATGCTATTTTCTGTATACAAAAATTTAGGAACTTTTGAAATTTACGATCAAATTAATGTTACAAGGTTAATTTTTAATTATTTATAAATGATGATTGATGAATAATAATCAAAGAAACATGTGTTATTTTGCAATAATATTTATTGTTTATTAAATCAAAAAAAAATTCCAGATATTTGCAGAATAAATTGCCATTTATTGATGAAAAAAAAACTGCAATTTGGGGATGGAGTTATGGAGGATATGCTGCTGGTATGAGCATGGCATTGGATAAAAAAAATACATTCAAATGTGGAATTTCAGTTGCTCCAGTAACTGATTGGAGGCTATACAGTAAATAATTAAATAACAGCTACTCATTAAAAGTTCATTATGGCTTTAATAATTATTTTAAATTTACAGACTCAGAGTACACTGAAAATTACATGGGTCTTCCAACTTTAGATGATAATTTCAATGGTTATGAGCAAGCACAACTCATTAATAAAGCTAAAAATATCAAATCAAATAGTTACTATTTAATTCATGGTACTTTTGATGACAATGTACATTATCAAAATTCTTTATTACTTGCTGATGAACTAGAAAAAAATAATATCATTTTTCGACAACAGGTATATATTTTTTAAATTAATATCATGTTTATTTATTTATTTATATTGTTAATATATTTTTTTAAAATTATTTCAGATATATACAAATGAAAATCATGATATTAATAATCTTGCTGCACACCTGTATTTATCAATGGAAAATTTTTTGAATGATTGTCTTAATTAATGATGATAAAATAATGAATAATAATAATAAGACAATAAAAATTAAAGATTAATTTAATTTAATATCATATTTTTGTGATAAAATTAAAAATGAAGAAAAAAAATAAAATTGTCAAGCGTTCAAACATTCTGTTTTAGATATATATATATTAATGAAAAAGTACTTATGAATGTAAAGATTATTTAAATAATAAAAAATAAAGATAAAATTTTATAAAATTTTTATACATTAACCCAAAAAAACAAGTATCAAAATGACGTTTGTGTACATAATATTAATATCTTGATAAAAAATAATGTACATTCAAGAATAAAAGTAAAATATTTTATATTTGCCTAACAATTGATTAATAACAAAATTTTAAACACATTTAAATTACTGTGCTCTGTAAATAAAAAATTTTAGTCGTCTAAGTCTAGTATAAATAAGAAAAAAACTGCTTCACGTATTATATTTAAAAAACAATCTCAAGGATTATCATCGGAACAGTATAAAAGGCAACTTCAATTTCAGAATAACGCCCATTACAAATAATAATTTTTTTAAATATATAATTAAACTTTTCTGTAAAATTTTTTTCATTTATCAAAATGAAGATTATTATAATTTTTCTTATTGTATTGTCTCAACTGAAAAAGGTATGTAATTTAATTTAATTTAATTTAAGGAAAATTTATGAAATATATTGAATATTTTATTATCAAAATAGGGACACGGACTAAAAATTGATTCGGTAAAAAATTCATTGCTATCATCAACTAAAACAAATATTAACATTGATGATATTCGTAATCTTACTATGTTTTATCATAGTTTAGAAGAATCACTTCAAACAAAAAATGTAAAAGAACTGCTAATATTAAACGAATTATTTTATTATACCCTAAGAATATATGAAAATTTAAAAATTCATAAAGCTGACAAAATTAAAAATATAGCTGAATGTCAAATAAAATCGAATAGTTTAATTGTTGATGCAATGAGTGAGGCACATGAAAAAATTTCTAAATGCTTTTCAAACAATACAATAACTTTTGGAAATATGTGTCATCAATATTTATGGGTAACTTGATTTATATATATTTTTTTAAATTTATAATTAATCTATTGAGTATTAAATGTTGATTTTTTTTTTAAAATGTATAGTCTCTCGATTTAAAATCAAAGTATCCAAAGTGTTATGAACCCACATCAGTGGAAATTCTTCAGTGTCTTGATGATAAAATAAATAATGAAAATGTCGATAAATCATATAAAGATTTAATAAGCAACTTTTACAATAGCTATAAATCTGTAAATTTATCATTGGATGATTGTAACTACAATGTTAGAGTAGCTTTAAATAAGACAATTTTAGAAGTATCGAGAAATTTCGATTTATGTATGTTATCACTCCCTGCAACTTTAAAAAATGATTCTAAGAATGAAAAAAATCATTTCAATTATGGCAAAAATTTGACAAATTTATATCACAATCAGCAAGATATAATTAATACAAATAATTTCAGAATGTTTGATCGTATAAAGACTATTGATTGGAGAGTTGCTATGAATTATCTAAATTATACTTTTGTCAAAGATAAAAATGTTACTTGTTGTATAAATTATTCAAAAGAATATTTTCATAGAATAACAACAAACGCTTTAATCGAGAGTGATAAATTTTTCAATAATCAAACTACAATTTTCACAAATTTCATCAATGCAATTATTCAGGTATAAATGTTTTTCTTTAACAATAATTTATAATTTATCAAGTATAATCATGTGTAAATATACTATAATAAATTTATTTTTATTTTCATATTAAGAGAGATGATGTGTTATCAACATTCAATTTTTGTTTAATATATAAAAAGAACTCTATAGCAGATATTGTATTTGGATGTATCGATCGATATATTGTTAAAAATCCTACCAATAAGATGATTAATTTATATCAAGAGTTTGATAATAGTATGAAGAAAAATCTTGACCTGATGCTTTCGAAATTTAATGATTTTTCACAAAAAACAATGAATACCTTGGAAAATGGTATAAAACGTGCAAGGATTTCATTTGATTCATGCCTTAATTACAAAAAAGAAATAAAAAATTTGTGTAATTAATTGGTTGTCCAATTGTTTATCGAGAATAATAATTATTCAACTAAAGGTTTATGATCTAATTTTTATTTACAATCTGTATGAGTATGCCAATAAAGAAAATAAATTAAATACAAGTTTTAAACATTTTATAATTTCATCTGTATACCCAAATTCACCGCAACATTCACATGCTTCTTTGCACTAATTTATTTTAAAAAAATATATAATATATTAAAAACAAGTTATAGAATTGCCAGCAAAAAAATCGAAATAATTGAAAACAATACATGAAACTTTCAGGATAATAATATTAAAGTGTCGTCTAAATGATAAGGGGATATATAATTCCACAAACATTTAATTTAGAAATATACGATCTAGTCTTATCTAAAAAAGAACATAAAATTAAAAAATAAATAAATCATTTTAAAAAACGAGTAAAGATAATGGTTCGTCAAATATTCTTTGTCTGACTTTTGTTGACTTTCATTTTTTATTAACTATATATTTCATAAATTAAAGATTAATTTTTTTCTCAAGATAAATGAATTTTATTATTTGTAATTTATGCAAATAAAACATGATAATTACTTGTATTATTTTTTCTTTAAAAAATATATATTTTATTAAATATATTCGAAGAAAGTAGGTTTTAAATTTATTGAAATTAAAAATATTGATTGGAAAATTAAACAAAAATAAATCAATTATAGTAACAATCAATTTAAAACTCATTTTTCCGATTATTCCAAAAACTAATTGATACATAAAATTATGTACAATGATTTTATTAATATAAAGTAAATATAAAATTTGAAAAAAACATGGTACATTGACATCAAAATTATGAGATAAAACAAATATCTAAATAACGATTGTGTAAATCATATCTCTTATTTCGTGCTGAATATAAATTTAAATAAATATAAAATAAAAAAAAAAATAGCGTTTTATAAAATCTGCACGCGAAAAGGATTAGTAAAACGAAAAATAAAAAAAATTCCATATGTATCTAACAATTAATTTATCACAAAATCTTTAACACGTGTCCATTACTCTTTCGTGAATAAATAATCAATTTCAGGCACCTAATTCTAGTATAAATAATAAAATAATATTGTTCTACGTTTTTTAAAAAATCACGTAGCAAATATAGGTAGTAAAAATAATCTTAAAGATATCGTCACAGCCCATATAAAAGGCAAGTGTAATTTCGAAATTATTCACTTATTAAATTATAAAGTTGTAGATCATTTAAATTCAACACCGAATATCGAAATTTTTTCTTTACAATTGCTTTTATTTTTAATTTATAAAAATGAAGATTATTATAATTTTTCTTTTTATATTGTCTCTTCTACTGAAAAAGGTATGTAATTTAATTTAATTTGAAGAAAATTCATAAGAGAAATTTTATTATCAAAAATAGGGTCATGGAGAAAAAATTAATTCGGAAAAAAATTCAATGCTATCATTAACTAAAGCAAATATTGATGAAATTCGTAATCTTACTAATTTTCATCATAGTCTAGAAGAATCTCTTCAAATAAAAAACCAAAAAGAATTGGTAATATTTCACAAATTATTTCATTTCGCCATGAGTTTAAATGAAGATTTAATGACTCACCCGATTGTTAAAAATAAAAACACAACTGAATGTAAAATTCGATCGAATGATTTGATAGTTAATGCAATTGTCGATTTATTTGATAAAATTTCACAAAACTTTTCAAACATTTCAATAATTTTTGGAAATATGTGTCATCAATATTTATGGGTAATTCATATTTGATTTATATGTATATTTTTTTAAATTTGTAATTAATCTATTGAGTATTGAATTTTAATTTTTTTTATAAATGTATAGTCTCTCGATTTACAATCAAAGTATCCAAAGTGTTATAAAGCCTCATCAGTGGAAATTTTTCAGTGTCTTGATAATGAAATAAAAAATAAAAATGTCAATAAATTATATAAAAATTTAATAAGCAACTATTACAATAGCTATGAATCTGTTAATTTGTCGTTGGATAAAATTTACTCCAATGCAAAAGTGGCTTGGAATAAGACAATTATGGAAATAACAAGAAGTTTTGATTTATGTGTTTTATCACTTCCAATAACTTTGAAAAGTGACTCAATGAATAAAGCAGCTCATTCCAATTATGGAAAAAATTTGACAAATTTATATCACAGTCAACGAGATATAATCAATACAAATAATTTTAGAATATTTGATCAAATAAAGACTATTGATTGGAAAATTTCCATGAATTATCTCAATCATACTTTTAACGAAGATAAAAATGTTACTTGCTGCATAAATTTTTCAGAAGAATATCTTCATAAAATAACAACAAACGCTTTAACCGAGAATGATAAATTTTTCCATACAGAAATTGCAATTTTTGAAAACTTCATCAATCAAATTATTCAGGTATAAATGTTTTTCTTTTTAAAATTTTTGTAAATATATTATAATATATTTATTTTCATTTTCATAATAAGAGAGGTGATGTCTCATCAACATTCAACTTTTGCTCGATATATAAAAAAAACTCCACTACAATGCACATGGTATTTGATTGTATTGATCGAAGCATCGTAAATCATCCTTCAACAGAGATGATCAATTTATACAAAGAGTTGGATAATATTATGAAGAGTAATCGTGACTTGATTGTTTCAACATTTAAAAATGATCATTCCCCGAAAATATTAAATGTCATAAAAAATGCTTTGAAATATGCAGATACATCATTCAATTTATGCATTGATGACAACAAAAAACTCAAAAAATGTGTCAATCATATCAATTCTAAACATCTCAATTAATTAATTAATTAATTGTCCAATTGTTTATTTAGCTTCATGAAATAATGATAATGACTTTGTGTAAAACGATATTATTCTGTGTCCACTTGATATATTTTTTGTTCATATAACTCAAATAACGTCAAGTTTAAATTACAATTATGAATAAATAATAATTTTAGATATTTCGAATGTATAACTTGGTACTGGTAAAATAATATATAATAAAATGGGATTTATGGTATAATTGTTATTTACATTAAAATTTGTAAACGTATATTTAAAAATAAAAAAAATGATAACATATTTGTTCAAGCTTTTTATATTTATTTTTTCAACCTTACAATTACATTATTTATTATCACTATTATTTTACTTAAATAATTTTTTTTACATTTAAATTTAATGTGTGTTTTCAATTGAAAAAAAAAATAATTTATTTATGTTAATTACGATGAGGATCTTCACATCTGTAACCATTCTCGTTACATGCTAAATTTTCACAACAAGGATATTCCATGCCAAAACACTAGATAATAAAATTATTATTATTATCATAATCATTGATAAATTATTTATTGTTAGTTTTTGTCATACTTACTTTTTCATTAATTTTGCGACAAGTATTCTGTGTTGATTGACATATTTTATCAGTACACACGAGTTCATCACAACATTCAGCTGCTTTTTCACACTATTTTATTCGAGAAAAAATAAAAGTCTCTTATTGTTTATATCAAATGTTTCATCTCAATAAATGGAATTTATTTAACTTACTTTTATAAATTGTTTTTTACAAATTTCTGATGTTAATTGACATTTTTTTTGTTCATTACAAGTATAATTAAGGCAGCATGGTTTCAACTGATCACACTGTAAATTAAAAATACAAATTATTTTTTATTTCAGATTATAAATAGCAAAAGTTTGAATGCATCACTTTTATTTTTCAGTATCTTTTAAAATTTTATCCATTATATTCATTTTACATTTAAATAATGTTTAATTTTGATTTTTATATTTTTTAATTTATGATAAGTAAAAAAAAAGAATACTTACAGTTTTTTCACGAGTGCCACAAAAACCTGCCTGAACAATTAAATTGAAATGATAAAATATTTGTAAAGTGATAAATAGAACAAATATCTTTAAAAACATTTTATAAACTTGTTGTATATCTTCCAAACAATTTAAAATAAATTTATTAATATTATATTATTTTTTTCAACGGTAATTTATACAAAACAAAATTACCATTATTTTTTTAACCAACTGATATGTGTCTGGACAATTTAGTTTTCAGAAAAACAGTATATAAATTCGATGTCTGTAAAACATACGATAAAAAAAAAAATATCTAAAAATGTACATAAAATAAAAAACAAATAAAAAAGTTTGAAAACGCGTAAAGATAATGGTTTGACAAATATTCTTCGTCTGATTTTTGTTGAGTTTAATTTTTTATTTACTTTTTAACTGAATATCATAAAAAACTCAAGTTAAAAAATAAAAGATTAAATTTTTTTATCAAATTTAATTTATATTATTTTTTTTTTTTTTCAAGATAAATAAATTTTATTGCACGTAACGTTTGCAAATTAAAAGTCAGAATTATGATAAATTTAAAGGATAACATAATTTTCTTTCTGCAAAACTTTATGAAATTTCATATACATTATATAATTTTAATTAAAAAAATAAGAAAATGAACAAACATCCTACTTTTAAATATTCATATGGATTAAAAAGTACTTATGTATGTCTAATGATTCTATAAATATAAAATAGGGATAAAATTTTATAAAATTTATATACAATGACCCAAAAAAACAAGTATCCAAATGACGATTGTGTACATATCATTTATATCTTGCTAAAAAATAATCTACATTTAATTCTAAAACTGATAAATATGAATTTAAAAATAAGGTATTGTATAAAATTGGCACGTGCAATGCCCGAGCAAATCGAAAAATGAAAAATATTTGTCTAGCAGTTAATTTATCACAAAATCTTATAAACTTATCTCGATTACTTTTTCATGTAAATAAAAAATGCCATATAAAAGGCAAGTAAGATTTTAAAATTATCCACTTTTTAAATTATAAAGTTAAAGACCATTCAAATTCAACGCTGAATATCGAAAGATTTTTTTTTCCAGTTGATTTTTTTTTTTATTTATAAAAATGAAGATTATTATAATTTTTTTTTTTATATTGTCTCTACTGAAAAAGGTATGTCATTTCATTTGATTTAATTTAAGGGAAATTTATAAAAGATATTGAATATTTTATTATCAAAAATAGGGTCATGGAGAAAAATTTGATTCGGTAATAAATTCATCGATATCGTCAACTCAAAAAAATATTAACATTGATGATATTCGTAATCTTACTTATTTTCATCATAGTCTAGAAGAAACGCTTCAAATAAAAAATGAACAAGAGTCTATAATATTACACGAATTTTTTTATTATGCCATAAATTTGAATAAAGATTTAATGACTCACCCAATTTTTGAATTTAAAAATACAACTAGCTGTAAAATTCAAACAAATGATTTAATAGTTGATGCGATTGTCGAGGTATTCAATCAAATTTCGAAATGCTTTTCAAACAATACAGTAGCTTTTGGAAATATGTGTCATCAATATTTATGGGTAATTTGATTTATATATATTTTTTTAAATTTATAATTGATCTATTGAGTACTAAATGTTGATATTTTTTATAAATGTATAGTCTCTCGATTTACAATCACAGTATCCAAAGTGTTATGAACTCAGAACAGTGAAAACTCTTCAGTGTCTCGATGATAATATTAAAAATAAAAATGTCGATAAATTATATAATGATTTAATAAGCAACTATTACAATAGCTATAAATCTGTAAATTTATCATTGAATAATTGTTACTACAATGTTAGAGTGGCTTTGAATAATACAATTAAGAAAATAATAACTAAATTTGATTTATGTATTTTATCACTCCCGATAACTTTGAAAAAAAATGATTCTAAGAATGAAACAAATCATTCCAATTATGGCAAAAATTTGACAAATTTATATCACAATCAGCAAGATATAATCAATACAAATAATTTTAGAATGTTTGATCAAATAAAGACTATTGATTGGAGAATTTCTATGAATTATCTAAATTATACTTTCGTAAAAGATAAAAATGTTACTTGCTGCTTAAATTATTCGGAAGAATATCTTTATAAAATAACAACAAACGCTTTAACCGAGAATGATAAATTTTTTCACAATGAAACTGCAATTTTCAACAACTTTATTAATCAAATTATTCAGGTATAAATTTTTTTCTTTAACAATTTATAATTTAACAAGTAATTATGTGTAAATATATCATTATAAATTTATTTTCATTTTCATAATAAGAGAGGTGATGTCTCATCAACATTCAACTTTTGCTCGATATATAAAAAAAACTCCACTACATGGAACATGGTATTTGATTGTATTGATCGAAGCATCGTAAATCGTCCTTCAACAGAGATGATCAATTTATACAAAGTGTTGGATAATATTATGAAGAACAACCGTGACTTGATTGTTTTAACATTTAAAAATGATCATTCCAAGAAAATATTAAAAGTCCTAGAAAATGCTATGAAATATGCAGATACATCATTCAATTTATGCATTGATGACAACAAAAAACTCAAAAAATGTGTCAATCATATTAATCCCGAACATCGTAATTAATTAATTGCCCCATTGTTTATTTAGCTTCATGAAATAATGATAATGACTTTGTGTAAAACGTTCATCAACAATTAAAATAACAATATGTATATTTTTAAAATATAGCTCATTGGTAACATAATAATTCAAATGTAAATCTCATTATGAAATGTGTTAAATTATTTCTCGACCGTCTTTTGACTTCAATTATGTCATGTTATCAGTCAATTTTATCCATTCAATTTCGACCCTCTTTTTATGTAAGCATCATAGTTTGTTCCAATTTTTGCTCAAACTATTTTCAACCTACAATATAAATTAACCAATAATGAAAAAACAAAAATTAAAAAAAGAATAAATAATCAAAACAAATAAATCATAACATAATATTTTTTTATTTTGTTAAATTTTTATTTATTATATTATTAAGTTCATTTATATGTCATTATTTTATTGATATTATTTTTTTTTCTTCTAAAATTAATTATTCTATTCTTCAAAAATTTATTTCAAATAAAATTATTTATTTATATCATAATTTTTTTCTACTCCAGTCAAACCAGCTGAGATAAGATTTTTTCTAAATATATTTTTTTTGAATATATTTAATGTTTATTTTGTGATTAATAAAGAGTCATTGCACAGAATCATCAACCATTATATTAACAAAATAATAAAAATTAAATTAAATTAAATTTTAATATTTATTCACTATACTTGTTGATATTTTTTATGTAAATTTTAGAATTTCATACATTAATCCATGTTGATTCAGATAAATCCCAAGCTTCTTTGTTCACAACAACATTTGTATTTTCAAGAAATAATATCATAATTGTTGAATTTCTAAATGCATTATCTTCAATAACCAAATTATTATTTTTCGATAAACTTATTATTCTACTTGTCAATCCACGAAATGTATCACTTTTAATAATTGTCAAATTATTATTATCCAATTCAAGACAATCAAGATCAAGTCCTTCAAATGAACCAGGCTCAATATCATCAATGTTATTTCCTACCAAATTTAATGATGTTAAATTTTTCAACTCATTAAAAATACCAATTTTTATTTTTTTAATATTATTTGAAGTCATTGATAATAGCGATAATTCATCAAGCCCTTTAAACACTCCAGGTATTAAATTATCAAGTAAATTATTATCTAATATTAATTCACGAATTTTCGATTCAATAAATGCATTATTTTCAATTTCATTAATTTTATTAAATGACAAATTTAAATCATACTGTTTATTAATATTGTTAAATATATTTTTATCAATTTTAGTTAATTGATTTTTACTTAAATCAATTGTTTCAATTTTATCAAAGCTATCAAATGTACCAGGTTGAATATTTTTCAATTTATTTGATGATAAACGTAAATGTTTTAAAGATTTAAATGAGCTAAATGCTTGTAATTCAATTGACGTTATATTATCATCAGCAAATTCAATGTCAACAACAATTGGATAAAATTTTAACATATCTGAGCTAATTATTGTTAAATTACTTTTTATTATTTTAAGGTGTAGTAAATTTTTGAGACCTTTTAATGTTGTTGTTATGAGACTTTGATCATCTCTATTAATGATTAATGTTAATTTATTTAATGTTTCATCAAGTGATTTAAATAAACCAGGTATCATTGGTATTATTCCTGATTTTATTTCAAGTGATTTTAACATTGGTAAACCATTCCATGAATCTATTTCTATATTTAATTTATCATTGCATAATATAAAAGTTAAATGAAATATTGTTAAATTTTTAAATGCATTTGGTGCAATTGATGTTATTTTTTTATCAATTATAAATAAATATGGTGATGGATATAATTCTTCAACTGATATTAGTATATTTTTTTTTTTACAAATTCTTGTTGTGTTGTTGTTGATGTTACGACAAGTTAATTCATCATTTGTTGAAATTGAAGAAATAATTGTTATTAATTTGTATAACCACAGTAACCTGATTATTTTCATTTTAAATACTTTTTTTTTTAGATATAATTTTAACTTGCGTGGATGTAGTGATGGAACACAGAGATAACTGACTTGATTTCTCCCTTCTCTGTATCATTGCTGTCAATTTTTTATTTTTCAACATGCACTCACGTCATACAAGCTGTCGTTCTAGAATTAAAATAATAATTAATAACGAAGGGCATCATCATAAAATAAATTTTAAAAAATTATGATATGATAACTCTCTGAGATTATCATAAAAATAAAATAGCGGATTTCTATGTAATTGAGACCTTCGGAAATAAAGTTGTCTAATAAAAAAATTTACCAAGATATTTAATCTCCAGATTGTTTTCATATAGTATCTCCGGATTTTTTTTGGAATTTTCACGCGTCAAAAAATAAACGAAAAAAAAAATGTAAAAATCAATAAATAAACGAGTACATTTATGTACATAAAAAACATAAATGGAAAATTTTTATTTCTATGGAAAAAATCTAAAAAAACTCTGGAAAAAATATCTCCGGAAGTCTCAATTACGTATACGTATATTCTATAGAAATTTGGACTAAATATAAAGAAATCCGTATAAAATCATAATGGTGAAAAACCAAACAATCAACAGGATTTATATTTACATTTATTAAATTTAATAGATGTAAAAAAAAATCCTGTTGATTATCGAAAAAAAAAACGATGAGTAGTCAAACCAATATTTTACGTAGTTTAAATGTAATTTAGGGAAATGAATCGAAATACGTTCGAAATATGTTCGAGTCGAAACACTATTTGAGGAAACTGATAATTTACAATACATATCTAAAATTTTCAAACAATATGATAAGGTGTCATCTAATAAATTATCAATTTTCTCAAATAATGCCATTTACCAGAACAAATTGTCCAGGTATCAAAGAATTGGACTCATTATTTAAAAAAACAAAGTGAAAATTTCGAGAATGTTTTTTTGCAATATGTCTCAATTCACTGGCAACTCTGGCAAAAATTTTTCTCCGATATTCTTCGATTTTATCTGATATTTTTCTGCATTACACCATATTACTCCGATTCACTCTGGTGTACTCCGATTTTCTCCGCATAATTTGTATTCCTACATAAGAAACATAAACGGGGAATTTCGAAATCCAACAGAAAAAAAAAAAAACAATGATTATTTAATTATTGCTCCAGTGATGTAATAATAATTTCTTTAAATTTTAATTATTGTTTATGTTTTTCCTTTGTTTAAGCTGTCGAGAAAAACTATTATTGAAGTTTGTTATTTTTTTTTTTTTCGTGATGCATTTAATTTAATTCATCATAATATTTCAAACAAAATAACAAAAAAAATAGACTATATCTTTTTGTTAAAATGATATATTAAACTTCAACTACTCCAAGTATTAATTTTCAAATAAACATCCTTCAAGGCTGAACGCGAACTGGAGTTTCTTCATTCAATTAAATTATAAATTATTTTTTTTTTTATTAGTCATTTAGCTAATCATTTTTTTTTTCTTCTTTATTATCTCACTGATAATAATGACTACTTAAATTACATTAAAATTGTTTTCATTAACTGATTAAATTTTGATTAAGAACTTTTGTTGTTTTTTTTTTTAATACCTTTTTGAGCTATAGAAATAAAAATTTCTAGCGATGCAAATAATTTCTAGCAATATTTTTTTTATATAAAAAAATGTAAGGTGAATAGAAAGAAGCCCATTATCCTGCAAAATTAATGACAATGTTTTTTATGTTTCTCATATGATATCTTGGTATGTTTTTTTTTTTTTGTTCATTCATTTTTTTTTTTAAATACATTATTGCTATGGAAGAAATATTATTGAGATCATCGACAAATTCAAATCGAATTTATTATTGGTATATATATATTGTCTTCATACGTAATCTAATTTATAGTACAAGTACAATTTTCTTTTATTTATTTCATCAATTTAATTATCTTTTTTTTTTTTAATTTTAAAATTTCACTTTAAATAAATTTCATTTGTTTAAAATTCTATTGCATTTTTCAATTAATTAATTTATCAATTTGCAATTGTTTTTTTTTTCAATTTTCAGAATGTATTTTTTATTTCCCTGTTTTTCATCATTTTTGTAACATACAATTGATAATCACTAATTGGACACTTGTCCAGCAATCACTACTTAATAATTTTTTTATTTTTTTTTCATTATTTTTCTCATCTAATTACTTCCCCACTGATATTTTTTTAAATCGCTTTCTGATACGTTTTGTTTTTGTGTGTTTTTTTAAATATGATTTTCATTGGTTCGTTCAAAAGTTTTTTTTTTTTTTAATTTGTACCTGTATGATATATATCCAAGAAGAGGATAGAAAGAAAAAAAAAATACAATTAATTTTTTTTTTCTTTCCATGTTAATAAAATTAAAATTCAATTAAAAATTTACTACTAGTACTTGAATAATTATTGTCAATACATTCGGAACAGCGTCTCTGCAATAAAACGTTTATTTATAATATTTTTCAAGTCCATTTATGTAATCAGTTTATTGATATTATTTATTCACGTATTTTCAGTTAAAAGAAGGATAAAATCTATTTCAAAATCTACACACACATTTTTAAATTAATTTTTTTTTCCTTTCGAAATTTCACTTGGTCATTATTTTATTTTTTTTCGTTTAAAATCTTGCACAATATCGTTAGAAACTCTGATCTCAAACCAGTTGAGATAACAAACTAAATATTTTTTTTATAATTAATATTTATTTGAATATATTTAATTATTATTTTGAGATTCTTGAAAAGGTGTCATTGCACAGGGACGTCCGAATGAATCAACCATTATATCTTAATTTCATGATCAAAATTAATTTAAATTATAAGTCAATTAATTAGCGGTTGTTGTTGTTTTTGTTGTTTTTTTTTTTCTCTTACATTTCACACACAATTTACTCAATTACAATATTCATATTTTTTTCACTTCACAATCTTATATATTGTTTTTCTTTTTTAACATTTTCATTTTATTTTTTTTTTGTGATTTTTTAACATTTTCATGTGTGTGCGTATGACTATATACATATATACATATGTGTATATACAATATGTATGTATACATTGTACACATACATATGTATATATAATATATATTATTTATTTAATTATTCATTTTTTTTTTCTTTGACAACAAATCGAATGGCAATTGATATGAAAAATTTACTCAAAAAATTAACAATCACGTTTTGCTTTTTTTTTTTTTCTCTTCCATCTGCCTGCATCTAAAATTTAGCTCATTATTATTTTATTCAGCAAAAACAAAAAAAAAGAAAATTCTTTACAGTAGTTTCATTGAATTTTTTTTTCTTTGTTTTATCTTATTATTAGGAATTGTTATTTTTTTTTTTTCATTTTTATTTATTTTACCTTTTTTTTAATTTTTTTTTTTTTTATTTATTTATTACATCAAGTGTAATTAATTATTATTAAGAATTTATGATAGTTAACAACGACAATATCCGCGCCAAGTCTTAGAGTTTTTTTTTTTTTTTTAAATATTCATTTAAACATGGTAAATTTTTTTTTCTTTTAAATTTTTTTTTTTTTTATTCAACTACTTTGATAATTTTGTGTGCGTAATAAGTGTTTATCATTTTGTTTTTTTTTTTAAATGAAATATACGTCTTTGCCCGCACGGATATTATTACAATTGTGAAAATTCATTATTATTTTTTAGTTCTTCATTATTTGAAAAATTTTATAATAATATATTATAAATTAATGTATTTTTTTTTCTTTTTTGTTTTGAATTTTTTAAAATTTATTATTTCACAAATAACGAAGTGAATAATACTAAATTAGACTGTGTTTTTTTATATATATATTTATCTAAAAATTATGGGTAGTAAAGAAAGGGTCGAGGAGTATGATGAGTACCAATTTAAGATAGTATTCATTTCATAGTTGATACCATTTTTTGTCTTTATACTTGAGCATTAAACCATGAGCTGAACCAGCAAAATTTTCTGATTCATTCATCATACGTGCTGTTCTATCCTCAAGTTGTGATAATTTATCACCACGTTCCATTACTAATTGATGAGCCAATGCAACATCACTGGTTGCTGTTGATGCACGTTCACGTAATGCTTCTGTTGCTGCATTTGGACCTGGTATATGTTTTGCAATTGTTCTTGATGCTCGTCCACTTGATTCTCCAACTAATCAATTAAAAATTCAAATATAATTTTAAATATTAAGCTAATATTTCAATGATAATATTTCAATAAAACAAACGTGTAATTATTTTATTTTTTCAACTGAAAAAATATCGTATTGATTTATCTTTAAGAGTTTATAAATTTTTTTTTCAAATGAATAATTTATTGATTGCTTATTTTAAGCAAAAAAAAAATATAATAATCAATTATGAGCTTTTTTTTTTTCCCTTCTTCGTTGTTAAAAATACAGGTCATCCTTAATAATTTTATCGACTTTGTTAATAAATAATATCTCTCATTATCGTTATCTCTTGAATAGATAAAAAAAAAAAAAAAATTTCAACTTACACAATTCCTCTCTGTCCAGGCTTCTCGAACCACCACCAAAAAGTCCTTTGAAGAAACTTTCTTTTGGCGCTTCTGGCATGTCGACAGTTACAAAGAGGTCACCCATCATCTCCGTTAATTCCGCACTGAAAATTTAATTTAATTAAAAAATATAATAAAGAAAAAAAAACATTTCAAAGAGATGAAAATAATTGAAATAAAAAAACTGATATACACAGAAAACAGTTTATTTTTTTTTAAATTTTATTTTGAGGTATTTCTCTTGAATTTCGAAATTTCGATTTATAAAATTCCTTTGTTGTTAAATGATCAAAAGCTGTTTATAGTATAATTAATTTACAATATAATAAAATTAATTATACGTTATTTAATAATATATTTAATTAAATTATTTATTTTTATAAAATTAACTCACCAAAATTCACTGGATACTGTTATTTTTTGTATTTCCGTTGGTGATGATAAATAAAGACCATGTCCTTTGTTACTGAAGCATATGGTTCTGGCAATTCTGAAAATAATAATTACTCTATCCATTGTAATTATTTATAAATAATATAATATAAAAAAATAATATTACTAATGCAATTATCTAAAAGGGATGATATTAAATTTTATCATGCTTAGAATAATTTTATTTAATTTATAAAATATTAATTGCAGTGCTATAGCAGCAATATGCAACTACAAAAATTAATAAATATTATTGACAAATTAATTACTCACCTTTATTAAATTATAAAATTTTATTAATGATGAATTTAATAACCGAAAAAAATAATTTATATGTTGCATGATATTTAGTGTTTAAATTAAAATTGCGTTTAGATATATTTTTTTTTTTTCATGATAATTTATAGCAAGTATTATTATGTAATTCCCATACCGTATTAAAAAAAATATAAATCAATAATATTAACTATTAAAAATTACTGTAGGAATTATTATTATTTTTTTTTTTTGTGGATAATACAAAACTACTTTAGCAAATACAAAAATAAAAAATTCAATAGGCTATTTACTTTTCTGAATGTAATTTTATATTTATAAAAAAAAAAAAAAAATTAATCTTATCGAAAAATTTGGATATTTAAATTGGCTACTTGTTTAAAAAATGTATAATTTACATGAAATTTTATTTGGTTTAATTTATAGTAAGATGATAAATTTATAAAACAATTTAATTAGTAAATAGCCAGTTGAAAAAATAATGAAAAATAATTATTTACGGATTTGGGAATATGTACAAGTGTAAAATATTTATATATTTTATATGTAATGTTTTTTTTTTGCTTTGTTTAATGAACTTACTGATCAGTATCGCCATTAACAAAGAGTTGATGACCCCATATGGACAACATGGGATCTACAATGCCGTGTTTTGTTGTCTGAAAACTGTTAGAAATTACAGAAATAAAAAACTAATGTAAATGTTTTTTTTATTTCAAATTAAAATATTAATTGTGATATTATTATGAATAATTTATTAGATAGCCCTTGAGACAACTAATTGAAATTAAATTTACCATCTTGATGATCATGTTTATTTGCATATTAATTTTACATGAATATTCATTTAAAATTAACACAACTAAAATAATTGCTGATTTTTTTGCTGTTAATTTTATTGACAAGTAATTTGTGCAGTCTTTTAACAGTGCTATTCAAAAATATATTTATTTTTTTTCATCTCTAAACAATTGTCATGCCTGATAGTGATGAGCTTTTTTTATTTTTATTTTTGAAAGATAATTGTGCATTTTAGAAATAATTTTTTATTATTTTTGATTATGTATAAATATAAATAATACATGCTAAATTTAAAAGATAAATTATTATTCATTTTGCTTGTTAATAAAAAGCTGTTTAGTAATTTATAACCGATTATATTTATAAAATTGAAAAAAATAATTTGTTAATAAAGCAAGCAATAGTTAATTTTTTTTTTGCAATAAATTTAAATGTCTAAATGTTTTTCATTTTTTTTCGTTTTTAATTAAGTGATTAGTGAAAATTTCGATATAGTATTTTCACATTAAAAAACATGTATAAATTATGTGCCTGCATGTGCTGCCAAAAACGTTTATAATAAAAAAATTATTTATTATTAAAAAATTTTTTATTTTATATTAAATTTTGGATGCAGAAAAGAAAAGAAATTTTAAATTTTTTAAAAGTATTTTTTATATATATATTTTTCGTTGATACAGTTTATGAAAAAAATTAATAAATATATAATACAGATATGAAATTGAAAAAATAATATAAAATAATATTCTTACCTTAAATCTTGAAGTGGTAAAAAGTCAATGTCCATTAGTGGTCGAAGACTGGGTAGACTGTAAGTGGCAACGTGACCATTCGAAATATAGCAAATGAGACAAACACTGTCATCTAGAAAAAAATTAAATAAGAAAATAATATTTATCTTGAAATAACTAAAATACTTTCTTCTGAGCTTGACATATAAATATAAATTTTTTTTTCTTTACCTTTCAATGAAGAAATTTCAGCTTTAATAACAGCATGAGTTTCACTAAGTTGCTGTCTATAAACACAATTTTGTGATGGCAATGCGACAACTCTTGCTTGCTTTTCAGATGTAAAAACAGCAAATTGTCGATCTTCAAATGTGTCACTACCAGATACCTGAGCATTCAATTGAGGTGACATACGACTTGGATTTGATTTATTTTTACTACGTTCTTTACCATCGACATTTTCATCTTTCCATGATTCATATGAATGGGGTATTAATGAACCATTACAATCCAAAAATGATATTGTCATAATACAACCTTTAAGCTTGAATGATGAACCATCTAAATTAAATAAATTTATTATTAAATATCAACAACTTGTATCTTTTATTTGCTTTTGATAAATCAACTTACTACATGTTGAAATTGAGACAGATTGAAGAAGACGTTCTTCAGGAGTTGGTATATTAAATACAACTGTTTGTATCGAACCAGTTGATGTACCAATCCACAAAGTTGGTAAACAATTTGATTCTAAAAATATATATTTAAATCATTAATATTTTTTAGTAATTTTATTTTTAAAAAATTCATTTTATTTACCATTTTTTTTTGTGCAAGATTCGGCAAAAGTAAGGCAGCTGATGGTTTCAGTTGATATATTTTCAAGTGATGACATACTCGAACTTCTTGATCGTTGAAATGAACTATCAAATTTATCTGTACGACCAGCATTCCGGAAAACAAATTCCAACATTAAATACAGTCCTTTTGTTTTTTTCTTCTATTAATTTTTTTATTTAATATTTTTTTTTTTTTTTTAAACATGCGACAGAAAGTTGTGGTTGCATAAAAAAAAAAAAAAAACAACAATGAAAATAAAGACATAAATCATATAATTAATTAAAATAAATAATACAAATTTCTTTTTTAAATAACACATTGATATACATAACAAAATGTAATTTAAAAAAAAAAATAAAATCACAATGATAATAACATAAGCAATGATGATAATATTCATGTAAATTATAACAATAAAAATAATAATAGTAGTAACAATGTGTAATATAGATCATTTCATTTCTTAGAAAAAAAAATTTCGATAATTTTTTAAATTTAATTTCACATTCATTCACTCAAAGTGCAATATGTATTTTTTTTTAAAAAAAAGTACAAAAAATAAAATTACAATAACTGACTGTTTATCTGTTTGTTTTTTTTATATTATTAATAAATTAATAAATTAATAAATTAAAATCTACATGCCCTAAAATTTATTCAAGAGTTTCTTTTTTTTTTCATTTGTTCAAAGAAAAAAATTGTAGCCCGCTGTATATAAGTGCTTCATTCATCTAAAAAAAAATAATTTCATAACATGCGCATGCTCGCATATTGACAATAATAAATTTACACTTATAAAAAAAAAAAATGGGAAAATAAATCATCCGATCCGAAGATGAGGAAAGTAATTTCTTTGTGCAAAAAAAAAAAACATTGATTGAGTGTTTTTCTTTCTTTTTTTTTTTAATATAAGTATATGTAAATTTTTTTTTTCATCGGAAAATAGTGTGAGTGTGGTTATAGATCCGATAGAGATAGTAAAAAAATTAATCAATCAATTTGTCATAAAAAAAAATAAACAAATAGAAAAAAATAATCACAGGCAGATGCTTGAAGAATAAGTCATCGTGTATGTTGTGTTTTAATTTAATGATAATAATTTATTAATTTATTATCAATTAAATTTCATTGAGTGACACAAAACGAACAATATATAGCATTAAGTAATTTATTATTGATGAATATTGATATTATTTTTTTGGTGCATTTAGTGAAAGTCAATTGAGACAAACAACAAGTATAATGCATTGAAGAATAAAAGATGAAGAAGAAGAACAACAAGTGGAAGAAGAAATAGAAGAATAAATTCACAAAATTAAAAAAAAAATAAAAATATATTTAATATATTTATATATTAATTATCGAAATAATTGACGACATTAATTGTCTATACAACCAGCATCATGTCAGTAACAGAAAAAATTTTAAAAAAAATTTCAGCTTTGAAAAATGTAAATATAAAATTTAATAAAAAAGATAAAATAAAAAAAAAAAACTAGTTAAAAATATGAGAGAATATATATTTTTCTATGTAAAAAAAAAAAAAATTAATTATTATTATTAATAAATTAAAAATTATCAAGAAAAAATTGAAATGAAAAATTAAAAAAATCGTCTAAGACGATTAAAAATTTATATTTGAAATAAATATTTTAGAAAAATATATAAAATTTATAGTTTGATTTGTAAGCTCGTGTTGATTTAAATTTAAAAAAAATTTTTTTTTTTCAAATTAGAATACTACCAAAGCTGCTATACTGTCTGACACTGGTGAGTATTGACTGTGAGGTCAATGAAGCCTGGGTTGTGGTTGTAGTGTTGTTGCGTAAATCATGACCAGCTAACAAATGTTGTCCATATGTTGAATGACAACCAGTTGTTGCAATATCAGTCTCGTAGTTTGTAACAGCTGTACTTAAACATTTTTGTAATTTTCTAATACCACCATGTTGTTTTGTACGATTATTATTATCACCAGTTTTACGAAATATTTGATTATTTATTATTCCATCATCATCAATTATTGATGTTGATAATTGACGATTTATTTGTGATATACGTAGTGTTGGAGAATTATTTAATACAACACCACTACTACCACCACTACCATCATCACGACAGTGACCTGACATATCGCCAATTAAATATCCATAATTAACACTACCACCTTCATTACTATCACCATCATCACATCTTTCACCACCACCCACCGAACTTCTTCCGGTTGTTGGCGATAAGCACATCCCGTTCATCTATAAATCAGTTTTTAATCATTTCATTTAGATTTAAAAAAAACAATACAAAAATATCTTTATATTTTTCAAAATATGGATTTCTATTTTTTTTGAAAATTAAATTTATCATTTTTTTGAATTGTAATTCATTGAAATTAATTTTTTTTGATGTTTTTATCCTTAATTTTTTGGGCTGGGAAACCTGGGAGCATGTCGTTGGTTTTTTTATTTTTTTCAAAATTAAATAACTCCATTTTTTATTGTTGGAAATTATTAATATAAATTTACACTTTAATTTAAATTATTTATATAATTGTCAGCGGGCTAATTTTATTATTTCTTTGACAATTGGATATATTTATTTATTTTTTTAATAAACCTTTGGAGTTACGAATTATGATTTTTTTTTGTTTAAATTTATTTTCAATGTAGAGTCTTTTATATAGCAGTCAGTCAATGTTTATTGACAAGTGCTAAAGTTTTTAATTTGTAAAATAATAATTTTTTATTATCATGAAAAACGTGGTTTTATAAAGTTTAATTTTATTTTATATATTTTTACGATAAATATAAGTTTTTTAGAGATAAAAAGTACATAGAACTTGTTAAATGTTTATCAAGAAAAAAAAGAATAATAATAAAAGATGAGCAAGAGTTTATTCTTTTTTTTTTTTACTATTATTATTTTTATTATAAATACTGGTTACGTGCAATTAAGATGATGTTAATTAAAATTTTAATGAAACTTTTTTAAGCAACCATGTTGATTTTTGTATTTTTTATACCGAGAGAAAGGTGTATATATTTTTTAAACAAATTTTTTCATTCAATGCATGTAAAATGTTATATGCCAATATAAAATTTTTGATATTTATCATTAATTAATATTAAAATATAATTATTTTCAAATTTACTATCAAAATTTTTATAAATTTTGGCATAAAAAATTCGTCCAATAAAATTATCTACAAAAAAAAAATATATATAATCTAATTAAATTTTAAATACAGGTTTTTTAAATGCATACAAAAATTTTTTAAATTAAAAATAAATAAAAAAGCAATTAATTATTATATTTTTAATGAAATAAAATAAATATTTGTACAAAAAAAAAAATGGGTGACCTACAAGCAAATGGAAAATGGAAATTACTGAAAAATGGATATTTAAAATTCAAAAAAGAAACATTATTTAAATTAACATTTATAAATAAACAATTATTAATTATTATTTAATTTTTTTTTATCGATTTGAAGGTCATGAAAAATTGATAATTTTTACTTTTCTCTCGGTTGATGAAAATGAGACTGAAAACCTTAATTTTACCTGAATCAATTTTGCTGTCAGGGAAGACCGCAATATTTATTTGAACCTGTAAAAATTTTTTTTTAACATAATAAAATAAAAAACATAAACAATGTTTTTTATTTAAAATATAATTTTATCTGTATTTTAAATTTTAGAAAATTTAATTACTCTGACAAATAAAAGGGTTTAATATATATTTCATAAATAATTTTTTTTCTTTTTGCTTTTCAATTTAAATGGGCAACAGGTTTATAAAAACAAGTCATTAATTTTACAAACAATTATGTTTATGAAATAATAATAATAATAATAATAATAATTTTGGGAAACAATCATAAATAAAAATTAATTTTCTACTGGAAAATATCTGTCTAATTTGGACAACAATCTTTTTGTTTTTTTCATTTTCATGCAAATTATTTTTGCACTATAAATGATTGTATGATCATTCGGGTAGGATAAATTTTCATCATCTACTAAACTAAAAAAAAACACTTTAATTATACTGATGTTTTTAAAATTAAAGTGTTTTTTATTTTTCACTAAGTTCTACTAAAAATTATGTATTAAATTTCAATTAAAAAACTTAATTAAAATTCAATAAATAATATTTTTTCAAAACGTTTCCCTCCAAAGCATATCTAATTTAATTCCTATGAAAAAAAATAATAAATAAATAAATAAAAACTAACGCAATCAAAATAATAAAATGAAAAATTCTAATAAACAACATCATCATGTCTGCACTCTCTTCTATACTTGTTGTAAAAAAAAAAATAAATAAACAAATACCGTATATTAATTTTTTTTTTTTTTTTGTAAATCACGCAAACACATGTACGGTACACAATTTGGTTTAACTAAATTTCAATTCAACTTGTCTCAATGTATATATTCAATTTTTAATATTTATTTTTATTGTGAATAAGCATCTAGCTCAGTACAACAATTGATTGTTTTTTTTTCTCTCTTTAGTTTTTTTACCTTTAAATAATCGTACCAGCATTGTAAACATAATGATATCCGTTTAGTAAATAGCACCATTTTAAGTATTATCTGTAAAAAGAAGAGAGGTTTACACGTTTTCTAATTGGAAAATTTAAAAAAAATTTCATTTAGTTATCCAGCTGGTACCGTTGTTGTTTGCAAGACAATTATTTTTTATTTTTTCATTTGATTATTAGGGATTGATATTTCATCTCGTGTTTGTCGATCATTTAATCAAAAGCTTTGATAAAAAAAAAATAATAATAAAATTTTAGGGTGTTTATTTATAGAATTTGAAATTTACTTGGGTTGGGAACTGATTGACTGACTATTATATAAGACTCTCTACATCTTAAAGCTGTTGGGAGGTGGGGTCAATATCGATTTGATATTTTACCGCATTGACGGTTATTTCATGCTAATAAAAAAAAAAAAAAAAAAAAAGAAAAACACCACTCGATTTATAAAAATTTATTCAAATGAAAAATTTTAATTTAATTTTTTTTTTCTTTTTCATCGAAACAATAATACTTACAAAACAAAAAAAAGCTCTGAAAATTTTTTAAAATTCGTTTATCACATGCCCTAACTAAAACTCCTAGTGCAAGTATATAAATTTTTTTTTTTTTATACTTTTGTTATTTGAAATAACTTATTTCATTCACAAACCTGATAAAAAATTTATTAAAACAACTCGACGACAATATCAACATATATAAATAAAAAATTGAAAAAAATTAATCACTCATTTTGATAAAACACAAAATATTAAAAGCATTATATTTTCACACACTCATACTATTTTTTAAACATCAATATGCAATGATTATTAAGTTTTTTGCTTTTTTTTTTAGCACACACGATGTTCGTTCTATTTTCTATATAAATAATAAATAAAAATAAATTGAAAAATATATTCAATAATAAATGTAATAAATGAAAATGATAAAAAATCAAAAGAAAAAAAAATTAATAAATTAATAAACAAAACAAAAAACGAAAAAAAAAAACAAAAAAAAAAAAAAACTTACTGAATCTTCTTATAAAATTTCCAGCGAATGACTCGTTGCTCGTATCATCTTTAATTTGACATACTAAAGTTGTGTCATTTTTTTGATTTTTATTATTTGGCACAGATAATAATTTAGTTTTTGAATTTCTTGTTTTAATTATTCTCTTCATGTCCATTAATTTATCATCATTTTCAAATAATGGAAGATCAATTGGACGTATTGCACCACTATCACAATATTTTTTATCATCATGTTGTGATAAATCATTGGCATCATCATCATTACCATCTGGACTAAATATAACATCAAGATTACGTTTATCTTGTGATGAACGTGATAATATTGGACTTTTTATTGTTTCTGGATCACTTGTATCGATCGGTGAATTTTCTGTATCTTGTTTTGTACTCGATCCTGCCTATTTTTCATTTTTTAATAATTTACGAACATTGTTTTTTTTTTTTTTCATTTACAATACACACATTGTATCAATAATATTCTTGGCAATCATGAGAATGTTCACAAAGTAATAAATAAATATCTCAAGAGATTAAATTTAATTTATTTCAACTTATTGAATTGGGAATTGAAAATAATAAAAACTAAAAATCAATATACAAAAACAATACTATGGTAGGACGCTTCGCGTCTATCCCACCTCCGTAAAAACAATTTGAAATTTTGCTATAAAATTTATAAAAAAAAAAAATTATTTATTTAATTTATGATAATATATAATTTGTGAGCATTCTTATGATAAGCTTTTTTGTTTTTTTTGTTAATAATATGTACCCCATTGTGTGATGATCCAGATGACGGAGTAAAAGTACTTTTAATTTTAAGATCAACCCTGCTAAGTTGTCTTTTTAAATTAAAACCTTTTTTCCAGTGTGAGTGTGCTGTTGGCCTTTTAACATCTTCTTCATTAACTGTATTAATTATTTTTTTTTGTTCTTTTGTTATATTATCTTCAAAATTTTCTTTATTGTCAAGTGTACTTGTACTTTCTTGATTTAATTGAGCCTGTTGTTGTGAATTTATTGATTGATTGTTTGATGATAATTTATCCACTTGTGATGATAATTGTTCAGCTTCATTTATTGCTGTTGTTGTTGCTGTTGCTATTGTTGTTGTTGAGTCGCGATGAATTTGGCTGGTCTAACGTTACATTGGGCATGGCACAGTCAATCAGTTCAATATTAGATATTTGTTTTTGCCTTATTTTTGTTTTATTATAATTTTTTGTTTTTTTAACGTTTTTATTATTTAATAATATATATATATATAAATTTAATATCGCAGTCAAATGGCCACTTGTCACTTCCCAAATATATATATATATAATATTAAATTTTTCTTTATTTCTTTGAAGAAGAGTGCAGACATTTTTCAGCCAACACAATAAATAGAAATTTTTTTTATTTTATTTTTTATTTTTTATCAACCGGAGATTTAAAGAGTAAAAAAATTTTTAATTATCCTTCAGTAAACTGTAATAATTCATGCAATGAAAATGCTAAATTTTCTAGGAAAAAAAATTTTTTTTTTGTCTGTTTTTTTTTAATGTCTGATGAATTTTTCATTCTTCTATTTAACATGCGAAAATAATTTTTTTTTGTTTTTTTACTTTTCACCTGTCACAAGTCACTTGATTATATTATTTCACTATCAAATAATTTAAAATAAAAATATACGTTTTATATATGAAAAAAAAAAAAAATTAAATTACTTTTAATTTAGTAAAATTAGCGTGCTTTTGATGATGAAAATAAATATATTGTTTATTTTTTTTTTCTATTTATAGAGATGAAAAAAAATATATATAAAAATAATTCAATAATAAAGATTTAACGAAGCAAAGGTAACTTGGCTTGTAACTCGTTAAAATGCAAAAATTATATATATGCTTCGTTGACGCGTTTTAATTAACTCATTAGTGAAACTCGGTACACTAATAACACGATAGAAAAAAAATTTTTAAAAAAAATCATATATACTTAATTTATTTATATTTAATTATGTTTAATTATGTATTGTAGTTTTCAATAAATTGGCTTTAAATTGAATGGATAATATTACTTGGAAAAATTTTTCGTAATTTTATCAATTTATTTATTTATGCATTGTAGAAGAGAAATAAATTTTTTTTTTTTTTTCACTTCCATTATGACGTAAACTCGATTTATTGAATATTTAAATTTTATGTCATTTTTTTATACTTTTAATAAAACTTGAGACGATGCATTAGTCATTTTAAATACTTGAAAAGAAATAAATTATTTAAATTTTATTTCTAGAAATTTATTTTAAATTAAAAAAAAAAAAATTTATTTCACTATATTTTAAAATGTTGCAACTTAAAAATTTATCTCATTAATTTTTCAAAAATTTATCTCATTAATTTCCTGGAAATTCATCTCATTAATTTTTTTAAAATTCATCTAAGTATAATTTTTACTTTTTTGTAACTAATTTTTTTTTTTAATTATCAAATGGAAAATGACAAGTGTAACCATTAACTCACTATAAATTAAAAAAAATAATAAACATAAAAATTATCTTTTAAATGATAAATGTAACATTAAAAAAATATTTTTTAATATTACTAATAATTCTACAATTAATAATATAAATTTCAAAAAAAATTTAACTTTTTTACGTTTTATAAATACCGCAACTCCAAAGAAACAAAGAAATATATATTATTTTCTATTAATTTATAAAAAATATATTACAATTTCCTTGTAACCCAACAAAAAACAAATAAAAAAAAAAAATCTAAAAAAGCCTACATCTGTTTAATATAATCCTACAAAAATTTTATATTAAAAAAAAAAAAAGCTATTAATATCAATCTTATCTATCAATATAAAAACAATAAAAATAAAAAAAATAAAAACAGAGTACATCTTAAAAAATAAGATCCAAGAAAAATATTTGTTTTTTTTTCTTATGCAACGAGTTTGGTATCAGGTGTGTTTTCGTAGCTTATTGAACATTATGACAGGGTAAACACGGACTAGCAACAGGAATACAAACGTTGATAAAAAATAAAAAAAATACGTAATATTAAAAATCACATATTTTTTCTTTTAATATAATAATTTACACATATGAATATTTTATTAAATGGATAACAAATATATATTTAATATTTGGGTCAGGGTAAGGGAATAAATGTTGCATTAACAAATTTATATTTAAGTAATAAAAAAAAAAATAAAAAGAAAAAACAATATATATTGATAATTTGTTGTATTTATAAATAAAATTTTATTACCTGATCTATACTGGGACTTCTGGCTTTATCATCATTATCACGTTTGGCATCATCTTGTTTTTTAGGACTTCTCAATGCACGTTGATATGGATCAGCACTTGTGCCAAGGTCTGATGTACTCATTACAAGTAACGTCACCTTTTGTACAATATCGATTATCACAACACCAGACTCATTTCCGTATGCTAATCTGTTAAATCAAGGATAACGTATTTTAAATTTACTACCATTAATATTTATTATTATTATAAAATATAATTCTTTTTCTCAATTGTTAGAATTAATAAAAAAAAAAAAAAAAGTGTTGAGTAAGATTTGTTTGACAGTAAAGCTCAAATAAATTTTACTTTTTCTTCTTTTTATTTTCTGCATATTCGACAAATTTAACAGTAATTTTTTTTCTTTTTTTTTTTGTGAAAAAGAAATAAAAGAAATTGCATTGCTTGGAAGTTTAACTTTAAATTGGATCATTCGATTCGTGACATATTATTTGACGTATAAAAGTGTGAAAAATATAAAAAATATAAATGGTATTTAAATAAATAAATATATGTAAAAATATCTTACAGGCCATAAGATGAATTTAAACTGAGTGATGTTATATTTTCTGATTGTTCACCACCACTATTTGATGTTAAACAAATAAGTGTCGCTTGAAAACCAGCAGCTCTTTTTTGTAAACCTCCTTTGACTTTTAATGACATTGCGGCCTCAGCTGCCCTAGACTCTTCTACACCCGGTATTTGGCATGGATCCAAATCAGGATCAGGTGAGCCTTCCGTATCTTTACCATGATCTACTGCAAGCGATATTTCCAATGTCTGAAAAATGGATAAAAAGCTCATTCATTTTCGTTTTTTTTTTTTTTTTTTGTTTACCTTCAATTTATCTACTTGACTGGTGAAATAAAAAAAAATATATATATACGTGTAAAATAATTATGTCGAATGAATGCCAAATAAAAAAAGTAAAATAAAAAAAAAATAATAAAAAAAGTGGTAATGAGAAGATTTAAGTAATGATGATGTAGCTATTTTTTATTCTTGTATTTTTAAATGACTGAGATTAAAATGTAGGTCACTTACTACAACTTCAGACATGCTTTCAACTTTTTTAAATTTAAAAAGTATCACATGACGTCCAGCACCAACAATTGCTAATTTACGACTTTCAGGACATAAAAATATCAATTGTACAGCCAATGGATCTTCATCATTATCAAAACTTTTTGTTTTACATTTTTCAAATAATTTTGCTGTTTTTAATTTATATAGTACTTGAAGTGAACCAGCTGAAGCATCCCAAAATTTAATACTTCCATCAGCATGACTGAAAATTAAAAATATTATTTATCTTTACATCTTTAAATTTATTTTCAAGTAATGAATTTAAATTTTTTATTTTATTGTAAATTACCCAGTTAATATTATTTCACTGTAACTACTTGAATTTGAACTCCATTCACCACCAGATATTGGCCATTCTTTTTCACTAAAACCAGATTTTTTAGTAGATCTTGAGCCAACTGAATAAAATGCTGGCACAAGATCTGATGGACAATCAGCAAAATAAGCACAACATGTTACTGGTGATTCATGAATATCCATTGGATATGGATTTTCAAAACATGGAAAACCAGGTGTTAATAAATCAATCACAACCAAATCATTTTGAAGTAATACTACAACAGCATATGGATCTTGAAAATCTATCAAAAATTAATCAAAAAAAAATATACATAACAAATAGAAATTATTAAAAAAAGCAACAATAAATTATTTTTAAAGCACAATTATACTAACCACTTGTATATGGACTTTCACAAAGTGTTATAAAATCAACAACATTGTGTTCCATTTCTAGTACTGTCGTTGTTTTACCTTGGATTACAGTAATACTTGGTGTTCTTCCAGTTGTGTCATAGGCTAATCCTCCGGAAAATATGACATAAGCTTCCCTGTTAAATTATTCAAACGTAAAAAAATTTAAAAAGAAAATTAAATTATAAATAAATTAAAGTTGGTAGTAATTGAATACATGAATTGTTTCTATTTCTTTTATATAAAATTGAATAGAAAATAAATTTTTTAATTAATTTTAGAGAAAATATATCATAAAATTAATTACCCTGATCTAGATAATTTCCATTCAACTTTTTGAATTGTTTTACATGGTTCTAGTTCACCATCTTTTGATATTTTAGCTGTAAATAAAATTATATAAAATTAATTACTGCAAATTAAACAATAAAATTCAGGATAATAATATTTTATTTATTTTATTAATGATATATGAATTAATTGTTATTTAATATTACCATGTGGATGTGTTACGATCATTGGTTTTGCCTGCCTAAGTACCCATGTAGACAAAGAGCCATCAGTATGACTGCACATAAATTGTTTGCCCTCGTGATGCCATGAGATTGATCTGAGTGGCTCATCAGTTTGACATCGCCATTCAGCTGTTTTAGTTTTTAAATCCCAAAGTGCAATTTGACCAGTTTCATATCCAATTAACATCTAAAATATCAATTTAATAGCTTTTTTTTATTTTTTTTTTTTTTTAATTTTACACAAATCTATTTATTATTTTTCATGTATTAAGTATATACTTGTCCTCTTTTTAACAACTCAATTTTTTTTTAAAAAAGAATATCTGTTTTTTAAATACAAAAAAAAAAAAGGAATAAAAATAAAAAATAGACTGAAGAGCTGTTGAAGGACACTCAAAACTGGGGATGAGTTTTTTACAAATGGACACACAGAAAGTGCATTCAATATTTCATAAAAATGTAACAAATAAATAAACAAATGGAAAAAAAGAAAGGAATATGTATATACTCAAAACTTGTTTGAGAGAATATTATTCTTTTTTTTTTTTTTTAATCTTGAAATATATTGTTCTTTTCTTTCAAGTATTTTGATGATAAATGAGGTGAATCTAAAATCGACCCAGACATATAAATGAATTTTTTATTTTAAAAAAAAAATTGCCACCAACTGTACTCGATCATTTCATATATCGTTTCATGAATATTTAAAATAAACGATTTTTCCACTTTTCTCTAGTTGACTTGTTCTCATTTTATTGTACTTGATGTATTTGTTTTTTTACTTTTTTTTTTAAGCCAACGTACCTTACTTAAATCCAAGGGATTATCACTGAGGTGTATCACTGCACCAGGATGTGTTTTTCTCGATCTAAAAAACACAAAATAAAAAAAATAATGAAACAAAAAAAAAGGTATTATTCATATTTTTCATGTTTTTCAACAAGCTTGTTCATACTTGAGAATCAGTACACATTTGTGACAAAATACAAGTACAAAAATTGACAAAAAAAAAGTTTAAAAAAAAGTATGTTGATGTTTGTAATATACAACTATTATACTGTTTGCAATCTGTAAAATTGGTTCACGCTTTTGATTTCATTTTTTTATTTTAATTTAATTTCTCTTTTTTTTAATTTTATCTCACACAGAAATAAAAAAAAATATAGAAAAAAAAGTAATTAACAAAGTACATTCTCTCCCAGATAGTAAAAAGACACACACAAAAATGAACAAAAAAAAAAAAACACTCACATGTACTTGAAAAGATGTAAAGAATAAAAATTATTTAAAAAAAAAACAACAACAAAGGTAACCGAAAAAAAAAATAATAATAAATTAAAAAAATGATAGAAAAAGGTTTGCAACAGAGTATAACAAAATCGAGAACTCTTCTCGATGATTTACCGGTATTTTACAACAAATATTATTCTATCTTGTACAGTGAAAATATCGTTAAAAAATAAACAATATAATAAAGCAAAAGAATAAGTAAATTTTCAGTAAAAAAAATTAAAAAACAATGTAAAAAATAAATATTTATTTTATAATATTGATGAGTATTAAATGACAACAAGACATACAAGATTATTAAATTAACTTGTATATTAATGATTTTCGCTTCTTATAAATAACAAAAGATTAAAGAAAATATAAATAAAAGTTTTATTATTGTAATATTAAATTAAAATAGATATATTTGAAAGTTTGAGAATCAATTGATCGACTGATGTCTCTTTACAAAACTTTTAAATAGAACCCTTTTTATAATTTAGACAAAAGAACAATTTCTATAGACTTTAGTCTCTCCTTTACTTTTCAATAATCTCACCCTCAATATTAAACATCTCCAGGGTTTTTTATTCTTTTTTTATTATCATTATTTCACTTTGCAATTGATGAAGGATGATGGCAAGGTATTTTGCGATAAATGTCAGATGTTACTTGTGGATCATTTTGAATAATAAAAGAAAAAAAAAATTTACATTTTGTTTATATACTTGTGTTTGAAAAAGAAACATTAATAGAGAAAAAAAAAAAAAAAACTATACGTAAAAATAAAGAAAAATATAGAAATTTATTATTATTATTATTTTTTATTTTTATTGAACTTGTCAAAGTGGTTTTGTTATGATACTGTTAAAGGGTAAATTCACTCGTCCATAAGTCCAATATGTTTTCAAGTCCAAAAATAAACTTTGTCATACCAACACTATTTTTTTTTAATGCAAAAATTCACTTTATAGTTCAATAAATAAACAATCGAGATGTACATGAATTTTTTATAATTTTTTTTTCATTTATTCTTTGTGTTTTTTTAAAAAAATTTTTTATCATTTTAATTGATATTGCACTATTGCTGTGCATTTTGTTTGAATTTGGAAAAATAAATATTGTTATAAAATTTAAAAAAGTAAGAAAAATATATTATATTTTTTTTTAGTTTTTTAACAGAGGTCATTGTGAAAAAAAAAAATCTGTCGCAATATATTTTCCGTCAACCCCCACGTGGGATGTACATACCTTTGCAGTTCACACACAATCCTTTATACTCCCAAAAGGCTCAAGTTACATATTTTTTTTTATTTTTCACTATTTCACTACTAGAAAAACTTTATTCCCGCAACAATGATAAAATTCAATATTATTTTATTTTTTTTTATCTACCCAAGTTTCAAAAAAGTTGGGTCATTTCCAGATAAAAAAATATAAATATAAAAGTCTAATTTATTTTATACCAAAAAAAAAAAGTATAATAATTTTATCGGTAATACTCTAATGCTTTATATATAGAAAAAAAATTATAATGAGTTTAAAAAAAGAATATAATAATTGATAAAAGTTAAAAAGATATAAAAATTTTTCGAAACTTACTAGTAAAAAAAAATGAAGATAGTTTAGGGCATAAAATGATTAGATACAATGTGTTTAAAGGGTCAAGGCTGACACGTGTTTATATGGGTTGTTTAAAATGATAAATTAAAATGAAAAGATAGAAAATAAATCATAAAATACGTTAATCATTCTAAAACACGATAAATATTGATACCCAATATATATTTTTTTTTTTTTCGAAATAAAAAGCAAAGAAGAGAAATATTATAAATTACTATTTAAAATTGACTACTCACACTTCAATTGCTTTATTCCAATTGATGACATAGCCTGATAATACAAATGTCTCAATATTAAGTACATGTATATTTCCTCTTTCAGTTCCAACATAAAGCCATTTACTCTGCAATGGCAAGTGTATCGATGTTATTCTGCAAAAAAAAAAAAAACAAACAAATAAAATATATAAAAAAAAACAAAATAGCTAATAAATATTGTCATATAATAATCAAATCAAACAAGTTGATAAATAAAATCTAGGTTGATAAGAGGGATGATATCAAGGACACCAATAAAAAAATAAATAATAAAAAAAAAAAAAAAATTTATGGGTATTGGGGTAAAGTGTGGGGATGCCAAGGCAAGCTGAAATCAATGCAGATATAGACTGGTCCAAATGGGATGAAAACACACTGCGTCGATTTTCTATTATTTTATTTATTTATTAAATAATTATTTAAATAAATTAATAGTTTATTTAATACTCTAAAAAATATCATTAATATAATATTTTTAAAAAATAATAATATTTTCTATTAACATAAATAAATAAATAAATAAGAAATGGAAAAAAAAATTTTTTTTTTTTTTACTCATCTGCAAGTTTCATTATCTTTTTTAGCATATTATTATTATTATCATTATTTTCCTTTTATTTTTAACATAAAAAAGCAAAAAAAAGAAAAAATTAAAAAAGAGAAATAAAGCATGACAATGAGAGCTAGTAGTAACTGGCGGAAAGTTGGCCAGAGGTGGTCTCATTGTGTCTGTGTGTTTAAACAAACTCAGATGAGACATTAACAAAGTTGATAAGGCCAGTGTTTGAATGTGTGTTGGTCAGTATGTTTAGTTCCACATTATATATTATTATTATTATACATAGTGTGGTTATATATTGGGTGAACCCCCTTATATATCTATATAAAAATGCTGACGTATGCTTTTATAGTTATCGTTTTAATTTACCCTCTCTATAAATTGAAAATAAACAAATGAATAATTTAATTAATTAATTAATAATGAATAAATTATTAATTATTATTTTTATTATTTAATTATTAATTTGTAGAATGAAAGAGGAAAAAATAAGAAGCATTGATTATTTAGTTTTTTCTTTTTTTTAATAATTCAAAATAATTATTACCTTTCACGTTGAAATTTAATACTCTGGACAACTTGGGGTATTTTTTGACGAAAATTCCATAAATGAAGTGTGTCGTCTGATGTTACTGAAACTAGGGCACCCTCATTTATGAGAAATTGTAGCTGAATAACAGCTGCACCACCCTCATGCTTTATGTGAACGTCGACGCCAGGTCTGCCCAATCTATATTTTTATAGTTATTTATTTATTTTTATTTTTTTATATATCATTCAAGGTCAAGGAAATTTATTTCGACATTAATGCATATAAATTACAGATAATCTGTGCTATTATTTTTTCTTAAAAAAATATTAAAAACAAAGCAAATTATTTAGCAAAAAAAAAAAAATCTTTTAGCTATTTTTTATTAGAAATTTAATTAAAGTATAATAGTTGTTATTAAAATTGATATTTAAATATTAATTTTTAGTTGAAATTAGTATTGTTTTTTTTCATTAAAAAGGATACATTCTTAATGATCCAGTTTTAGTTCCAATTGCAAGTAATTTTTGCACTGGATCAAATGCCACTGCTGTTGGTTGATGTGGAAATCCATGTCTAAATGTCTGTAATGAAAAAATAAAAAAATTATAAATCCACTCAGCTTGTATCATTAAATAATTTTCAAAAAAAAAAATGTTTAAATCTTTTAATCTTCTTCATTGACAACTAACAATTTAATACACAAAAAAATAAATAAATAAAATAAATTTGCCACAAAGTGGAGTAACAATTTGTCTTCATTTCGACAGTCCAATCAGTCGATAGAAATTACAAACAAGAGCTCAAATAAATCCCTCAGTACTATCTGACCCATTTAGCCATGATAATAATCATAAAAACACAATGTCAATGTCATTTTTTTTTTCTTAAATTCCTTATCAATTATTACGACAAAATAAATTACTATCAATAAATCAACATTAAATTTTTTTATATAAAATTTTTGAATAATTAAAAGCTGACCTTTTTAGCTTGAAAATGGTCTGATCTAAGTGTTTCGATGATCTCTTGATCGGGCTTAACCTGTTGAGCAACTGACGATCGAAAACCATCGAGGACGCCCTTAATAGTAAATTTCTTCATTGTTGATTAAACCAATAAATCATCAATAACAAATATATAAAATCACCCCGATAAACATCACCCTGTCAATACACCTTACAGCATTCACAAAAAAAAATAAACAAAAAAGAAAAATAAAAAAATTCTATGAAAAATATTAAAATTGATTAATCAATTTTTCTATTAAAAAAAAATTATAAATAACACTATTTAATAGTTAATTAATAACTTGTCATAGTTGTCATGTTTATATATTCCATTTGTTTACTTTTTTTTTTTATTATTATTCAAAACGTCTTATGAATCCCCCCACTTTCCATTCACAAACGAACGTCACTTAACAAATGTCCACACACGTATACGTAATTAAATTATTTATTTCTACATTTTTTTAAATATTTTTTTTTTTTTTTATTTTTTGCTTTACTATTATAGATAGTATATTAAACACTTTATATTATTCATAATTTTTTTTTAAATTTAAATATTAAGAGTTAAATAATTTGTTGAATTTAAGTTGATGTTTAATTTATTTATTTAAAAATTTATGGAAATATTTAACGAGGAATCTGCTTGTAAAGCAAGATCACGACTGTTTTGGTAGATGACAGCAATGCAGTGTTGTTTAATCGTGAAAATTGTGAAAGAGGATCAATAACTTGGCAACAGGCAAGTACGGCCATCGCCGTGGGGGACACGATACTGATAAACAGACAACTTCACATTAATACCATATCCCCAGCCCCCAGCCAGTCTCCTTCTCTTATCATGTACTTTTTTTTAAATACTTTTTATCATCCCCACTTCACACACAGACAAGATAACTTTGTAATTGGCTAATTTTTATCTACAAGATACATTTTAACCAATTAAAATTAATTATATTTCAAGATAATTTAATTAGATTAGATATTTTTAATGTGTGATTAATTATTGGCTATTGTTTATTGCTAAATACATAATGAGGTTGATGATAAATATTAAAAATTATTGAGATAAATTATTTTAGATAAAAATATTTATTCAACCAATTTTCTTGGATTATTTTAATCCAATCAGATCAATGGAAATTGGGTTTCATCCAATTGGATATTTGGATTGTACAATTGTATCTTTATTGATTTTCTGAATTAATATATTTGAGGTTAGGTTACTTTTTTTATATTTTCTATTTTTGATTTTTTATTCAATTTATTTATAAAAAAATTTAATAATAGTTTTAATATATATATTTTAAAAATTAATTGTAATTTAAAAGTTGATTTTATAATTTTATAATTTTCCGGAAATACAGGTTTTTAACGACATCTTTTTGATGTTTTAGTAACTAAAAAATTAAATTTATTTACCATAAGAGTCTACTTGACATATGGGATATCCTAAATAAAAATAATACTCCAAAAAAATCAAGTTGTAAGTTTTAAAAAAAAGGAATAATAAAAGTCTAGATAAATAAAAGTGATATTATTAATTGTTGTTTTATAAAAATATAAATATTATAAACACAATTTAATTCATTTCAATGTTTGCTTGTAGAATTTTAACAAGTTGGAGACACGTATTTCAAACACGTGGTCAAAATGTCATTAAAAATGGTGATTTTAAAATAATAAATAATTGTTTATTAAAATTGTCATCATCATCATATTTTTGTATTAAATTTATTTTTAATTATTTTTTTATAAATATTGATTGTATTTTTTTTTCGACAGTTAGAAGTCTTAGCAACATGGGAGACTTGAAGAACAACATGGTTTGGATTGACATGGAGGTGAGTTATTGATTTTAATAATAACAATAAAATTAAAAATAACAACAAGCATAATTTATTCATAAAAAATACGTAAATTTTAGATGACTGGACTTGATGTTGTTAACGATCATATACTAGAAGTCGCCTGCTTGATAACAGATGATAAATTAAATATTAGAGGTTCACCATTTTCACAAATTGTTCATGTATCTGATGATATATTGAATGGAATGAATGACTGGTGTAAAACACATCACGAGCAGGTAAAAATAATTACTTTAATTGTTTTTTCTCTCTAGAAATTATGTTGTATTTATTTTATTTGTTTTTTCTAGAGTGGTCTTACACAAAAGGTCAAAGAAAGCAGTGTTACAATTGAACAAACAGAAGAATTATTATTGGATTTTTTAAAAAAACATAATATACCAGTGGCACAATGTCCATTAGCAGGAAATTCAGTTTATATGGATAGATTGTTTATGAAAAAATATATGCCAAGTGTTGATAAATATTTGCATTATCGAATTGTTGATGTGTCAACAGTTGGAATACTTTCTAGGTAATTAATTAATTAAAATTATTTATCTACTTTAATTATTAATATTTTTTGTGTGTGTTGTTATTTCAGACTTTGGAGTCCAACTATTGAAGACAATAAACCAATTAAAAAACGTAACCATCGTGCTCTTGATGATATTACTGAAAGCATTAATCAATTAAAATATTATAAAGATAATTTGTTTAAAACTCAAATTTAGTTAGTTGATTAATCAATAATTTAATTTTTTTTAAATTTGATTAGTTATTTAACTAGAAATAAATTTAATGAAAATTGATTAATTTTTTGTTGTAAAAAACAATCAAAATAGATAAATTGATTATTCAACAATTTGTTTTAGATTTTTTCAGTAATAAATTTTACAAATACCATTTAAATTAATTTAAATTTAAAAAGACAATTGAATTTATCCATCATAAATTTCATTAGTTTCATTTATATTTAAAAAAAAAAAACAAAAATTTATCCATTTTGTTTGTTTATAACTAAAACAATCAATTTTTTCCTTTTTTTTTTTTTTTTAAATAAATAATCAATTTAATAAATTTTTTTGTTTATGTTTTTTTTCTTATTTCTTATTTTAATTTATATATAATTTTTATGTTACAAAATAGATTATAAAAAATCCATTAACTGATTATTCATTGAAATTAGTAAATGTGCACGAAAATCAGTGTTATTGATTAATCAATTTAAAAAACAGGTGTGGTATAATTATTTTTTATTACTGCAGTTTTATTTATCGCAATATAATAATTCTAACAAAAAAACAAAATTCTTAATGAAACTATTTAGATTAACCTCATTGACCTTTTGTATAAAAAAAAAAAAAAGAAGATCAATTCAAGATAATGGATAACTATACAATTACTGGAAGAATTGGTGAAGGAGCTCATGGTCTTGTATTGAAGGCTATTCATAATTCAACTGGTAATAATGTTGCTATTAAAAAAGTATCATTAAAACGTATCGACGATGGTATACCATCATCAATCATACGAGAAATTAAAACACTACAAGAACTTGATCATCCCTATGTAAGAAAAAAATCATTTAATTATAATAATTACCTAATAACAAAAAATTCATTTTTATTTTTTTTTTAGATTATCAAATTACTTGATGCATTTCCATCGAGTTTTGATTTTTGCATGATATTTAATTTTATGCCATCTGGATTGTGGGAATTGTTGAAGGACAATGAAAGACCCTTGACATATTCACAAAAAAAACGTTATATGATTATGTTACTTGAGGGTGTTGCCTACATGCATAAACAAAATATTATGCACAGAGTAAGAATATATATTATTAATTATTATTTAAATATCACCTTGACATTAACAAATATTATTAATCATTTATCTAAATATTTTTATTAATTTTATTAATGATTTATCAATGATCTATCAATGATCTATTGATTATTGTTTTACTTAAAATTTATGTTTAAACTATTTTTAAATTTAATAGGATTTAAAACCAGCAAATTTACTTATTGATAGTAATGGAATATTAAAAATAGCTGATTTTGGATTGGCAAGATTAATGTTTGAAGAATATAATACACGTCCATATTCACATCAAGTTGCAACAAGATGGTATCGTGCACCAGAATTACTTTATGGTTCACGTATTTATACATCATCAATTGACATGTGGTCCATTGGCTGTATTATAGCTGAAATTATTAATAATTCTCCGCTATTTCCTGTAATGATTTATAATAATAATATTGTAAATTAATTTTAATGATAAATGTTGATAATTTATTAGCCTTTTTTCAGGGTGAAACGGATATTGAACAATTGGCAATTGTATTGAGACATCTTGGAACACCAACTGTTGAAACTTGGCCTGATTTAATATCACTGCCTGATTATAATAAAATTACATTTCCATATCAAAAAGGTATTGAGTGGGAGGATATTGTGCCTGATGCTGGTACAGATGGTTTGGAGTTTTTAAAAAATATACTTCTTTATGATTCATCAATGCGATTAACTGCTAATGAGGTAAATATTTTTTATACTTGTTTAATTTTTTATATTTTATTTTTTCTTTTATTTGTATTTTAGGCATTGAAACATAAATTTTTTTACACACAACCATATCCATGTTTGATTCAAAATTTACCAAAACCTGCTGATGATCATCGCAGTCAATTACGTCCAAAAGAAGTGGATCCAACAATTCGTGCAACTAGTATTTTTAAAGATTTACTAAAATTAACTTGAAAATTTATAATTGATTTTTCATTCAGTATTTTATTTTCTCAGTATTTTTTTTTTTGTTGCTTGGGTATTTTTTTTTTCTTTTATCGTTTCGTGCATGCTGTAATTCTGTAAGTAATAAAATTTTACCTTCTTTTTTTTAAATGTTTTGAACATGTTTTCTTGCTTTCCCTCTTTTTTTTTTTTTTTTTTTTGCGTAGACTGTTACATGTACGATTGATTTACCGAAACATAAAATCAGCAGGGTTTCTTTATTTTGGGTTGAAAAAAAATAACATCTTTGCAACAAATGGAACTAACCCTCCGATAGTTTTTAAAAAAAAAAAAATAAAAAAAAACAAGACATTATGCTAAGCCATGTTTTTCTTCTTTTTTGTTATTTTTTTTATCTCAGTTTTCTCAATTTTTCCTTGAAAATGTTTGAATGACAATAAATGTATCATAAATTACGTGAAAATAATTTACTAATCAATGGTTAAAATTACAGCAATATCAATTTGATGATACTATTTAAAATTAATATAAAAACAATTTGAACGAATATTTATTGGCTAAAATATAATTCAACAATTTTTAAATAAAAAAAAAAACGAAAAAATAAAAGGAAAATAAAACATTACAAGCATGTAAAAAAAATTCTGAATAAAAGATAAAACTCAATATTAACCATGACGAGAACATAACAGGAAAACTTTTGAGTAACCCCGTCACCTTGAAAAACAAATAATAATAAATCAACACCCTCAAAAACATTAGAAGGTCAGAAAAAAAAAAAAAAAACATCGTAACGGTTTTTTCTACGTTTGGGATAACATTTGCCTGCATTTGCCTTTGTTGTCTGAAACTCTGAGTCTTGATTTTTATTGCTACAGCCAACAAATCAGAGAACTCTATTTTATTTTTCAGCCAATTAGTTGTTACCAAGTTTCTCTCCTCTTTTTTTTTTCTAATCTTAAACAGCGTAAGACGAAGAACTGTTCTCTTCCAGCTTGATCTTACCAGAAATGAATCAGTATTTTTTGATCGTTTCATCGGGGCACATCAGAGCATCAACGACTTTCAAGTTTCAATTCTTTTGTTTAACAAAATTTACATAAACTTTGTTACACATAAATTGTTATTACAAAAAATTTATATAATTTAATTTTTATTAAATAATTCTGAAAGTAAAATTAAAATCTATTACAAATATTATATCAAAAATTAATAAACAGCTACATTTTTCTTTTGTTCTTTTGTTTGAGTGAAAAAAAAAAAAAAGAAAAACATGCCTTATTACGCAGTTTCTTGTGGTCGAAACACTGGAATATACACTGACTGGTAAATTATTAAAATTTAATTGTTAACAATTATTATAATTATTATTTTTTAAACAATAAATATACAATGTTTTTTTTTTTTTTACAAAGGTCTTTAGCTAGACAACAAACAGATGGTTATTCCCATGCTGAATTTAAAAAATTTTTGAATAAAAATGATGCAGTTAATTATTTGCATCAAAAATTATCATCTAAGCCATATTATGCAGTGTCCTGTGGTCATGAACGAGGACTCTACAGAGAATGGTAATTAATTAAAAATTTTATTAACAATAAAAGCTATAAAATTTCAGCTATTAATGAATTTAAAAAATTTTTTTTTTTCACAGGTCTGCTGCTAAAAAGCAAGTTTATCGTTTTTCTCATGGAGAAGTTAAAAAATTTTTTTGCAAAGACGATGCAATGCATTTTTTGCGTTATAGAAAAGTTTATGATTACGAAAGCTCGTAAGTTGATTGACAAAAAAAAAAAAATTTCGATTGAAAAATATATTTATTTTGTTTTAATTTTTGTGATAGATGGTTTTGTCATGAGGATAATTATTCCCATGATCATTTTCATTGCAATGCTGACAGATTAAGAGCATTAAAACGTCACAATTATTGGGCAGTTGCCAGAGGATTGGTTCCTAGCATCTATCGTTCTTGGTAATTAATAAAATTTTCATATAAATATATTTGAAAAAATTGTGATAATATTTTAATAAATCATTGATCAATAATATTATGATTCTAGGGATGAAGCAAGACAACAAGTTGATCGTTTCAGATCTCCAATACACAAAAGATTCTTTTGTCAAGATGATGCACTACACTTCATGAGAATAAATGGCGTCAAAGGGTTTGTAAATAAAATTTAAAATAAATTAGAAGTAATTGTGATGTGCTCGCATATGTGATCAGCCAAACTTTACTGGATGCAATACAATAATTAAAATTCAATTTAGTAATAATTTATTATTATTTTGTTGAATCGTAGAATAATAAAATCTTTGTTTGCAAGTTTAAAAAACATATACAATATTTTACATCAGTTGAAGCGAAGCTAAATTAAGTCAGCAATTAATTATTTAAATTATCGTGTTACATACGGTGAAGTTTGGCTGAGAATGAGGATATAGTACTTCTTATGATATCATTTTTAAATAATTAAATTTTATTTTTTATTTTATTAGGTGGACATGTGGTAGTGAGTGTGATGGATCATTGGGAAAGTTCCATTGCAAGAAAGATAGTGCTCAACATGAAAAGAATATGATAAGAAATATACGTCGTAAAGTTATATTTTAACTTGAAAAAAAATTGATGACTTGATGAAAATAAGTATTTTTGATATGACACATAAGTTAACATTGCCATTTATTATTATTTTTATATATTAAAATAATTTTACTACAGTTAAAATAATTTACAATAAATAAATAAAATTTTCAAAGTTGAAAAGTAACAATTTAATTGAACGAAAAAAACAATAGTAATTATTTTAAAATGCCTATTATCCATAACGAGGAGTGTAAGGAATGTGTTTTCTCCCCAAAATTTTTGTTAAATTTATTTCTTCTATCGATGACATTCTATTTTCAAAATCTATAAACTCAGTAATATTACAAAATTCAACAGTTTTTTGGACATTCATACATGCATTGAATCTGACATTTTCATTTTCCATAATTACATCAATATTTTCATATTCAATTGATGAAGAAAATAAAATATTTAATTGTTTAATATTATTTCTAATAATTTTATAATTGTTTGTATTATTTTTATCATAAAAACTTTCGTCGAGACATTTGAGAATATTTTTGAGTGTTACATTTCTTTGATAACAATTGATGGTACTATTCTAAATAAAAAAAAATAATTTAATATGAATATTTGTTTTTTTATATACTAGAAAATAAATAAAAAAATTAATTTAATAATTACCTTGGAGATTGAAAGAACAGCTCCAGTATAATTAATAGCTTTATCATGAAAATATTTTTTCAAATTATTTACTGTTTCATTACCTTCTCGATAAATATTTTCTCTTGTAAATTCAAAACAACATGTTAAATTTTTCTGTTCATTTATTGGTGAATTAATGATGTTTAAATAATGCTTTATATTTGATTCAATATATTTTTCAAGAGCTTTTAACTGCTCCAGTGCTATTTCGTTGAAAAAAGCCATTTGAATATCGAGCAAATCATTTAAACCTGGAGACGGTCTTGTATTTTGATCGTCCTGTTGAATTAAATTAATTAAATATTTTTTTTCACAACAATATACATTTATAATAAATTAAAATTCATACATCGAGCTGATTTATCAATGAGTTATTAAATCTTTTGCCTGGTCTTTGTCCGTAAGTCTATATTAATTTTATTTTCATCAAATTATTAAAACCAATTTGTTGTTTTTTTATTCATAATAAAATATTCAATAAAAATTACTTACCATACAAATCAAAATAAAAAAATAAATCCAATCAATTTTCATTTAAAAAAATTTTTTTTTTAATTTTCGTATATATTTTTATTTATATATAATATTGAATATTTTTTCACGACTACTGTATACTTGGAACAAATTAAATTTTTTTTTGTAAGATAATAAAAAAAATATAACTATTAAATAGCTAAAATGATAAACATAAATAATTAAAAATACTTTTATCTTTTTTTACATATGAAATTTTTAGTGACAGTACGAAGTTATTATCAAGAAAAATATTTAAAATATCCTTGAAAAGTTATTTGTTCAAACGGTTTCGTAATTTATTATTTGACTCATTGTAATGTTATCTTATCAATTTAATTAAGCTAATTGGAGTATAAAAATTTCATTGAACCAAATTTAAATTAAACAAGTTAAAAATTTAAAAATAAAGAATACTTATCTTGTAATTTTCATTGATAGTTATTTTAAAAAACAAATAGTAAACAAAAAAACACTCTAGAAACATGATATTAAAATTATGATTATTATTTATCATTTTTATTATTATCAAAATGATTTGACTACAGTTAAATTAATTAACAATAAATAAATTGTTATTTTACAAGTAATGAAATTTAAATAAATAATTAATATTGAATTTGTAATAATTTTAAAATGTTAATTAACCGTAAAGAATACTTGGAGCGATATAATCCTTATTTTTCGACAAAATTTTTGTTAAATTTATTTTTTCCAATGATGACATTTTATTTTCAAAATCTATAAACTCAGTAATATTGCAATATTCAACAGTTTTTTGGACATTCATACATGCATTGAATCTGACATTTTCATGTTCCAAAATTACATCAATATTTTCATATTCAATTGATGAAGAAAATAAAGTATTTAATTGTTTAATATTATTTCTAATAATTTTATAATTGTTTGTATTATTTTTATCATAAAAACTTTCGTCGAGACATGAGAGAATATTTTTGAGTGATACATTTCTTTGATAACAATTGATGGTACTATTCTAAATAAAAAAAAATAATTTAATATGAATATTTGTTTTTTTATATATTAGAAAATGAATTTAAAAAAATTAATTTAATAATTACCTTGGTGATTGAAAGAACAGCTTCAGTATAATCAATAGTTTTATCATGAAAATATTTCTTCAAATTATTTACTGTTTCATTACCTTCTCGATAAATATTTTCTCTTGTAAATTCAAAACAACATGTTAAATTTTTCTGTTCATTTATTGGTGAATTAATAATCTTTAAATAGCTTTTTATATTTGATTCAATATTTTTTTCAATAGCTTTGAACTGTTCCAGAGCCGTTTGATTGAAAAAAGACATTTGAATATCGAGTAAATCATTTAAACCTGGAGATGGTCTTGTGCTTTGATCATCCTGTTGAATTAAATCGATTAAATTTTTTTTTTTATAACAGTATATATTTATAATAAATTAAAATTCATACATCAACCTGATTTATCGATGAGTTATTAAATCTTTTGCCTGGTCTTTGTCCGTAACACTATGTTAATTTTATTTATTTTTATCAAATTATTTAAATTAATTTGTTGTTTTTTTATTCATAATAAAATATTCAATAAAAATTATACTCACTATACAAACTAAAATAACAAAATAAATCCAACGAAATTTCATTTTAAAAAATTTATCGAATATTTTTTCACGAGTACTTTCAACAAACTAAACTTTTGTTCCTAGGATGATAAATAAATGAAGAATGTAACTATTAAATAGGCAAAACGATAAACATAAATAATAAAAATATTTTTATCTTTTTGCATACGAATTTTTTATATTTTATTCACTGACAGTATAAAGTTGTTATTTACAAAAATATTTAATACATAGAGTCCGAACATCCTTGAAAAGTTATTTTTTCAATTGGAGTAGAAAAATTACATTGACCGAAATTCAAATTAAACAAGTAGAAAATTTGAAAAAAGAATACTTATCTTGTAGATTCATTGTCGAAATATAATTCATTGATTTGACTACAGTTAAAATAATTAGCAATAAATAAATAGTTTAATATTTTTGCAGTTGAAAATTACCAATTTAATTAAAAAAAAAAAAAAAGAAATTAAAGCATTATTTTACAAGAAATTAAATTCAAATCAATAATTAAATTTAAATTTTTTATTATTTTAAAATGTCAATTAACCATAAAGAATACTTGTAGCAAGGTAAACCTTAATGTTCCTCAAAATGTTTGTTAAATCCAATACTCCCAATGATGACATTTTTTTTTCAAAATCTTGAAACTCAGTAATATTGCAATATTCAACAGTTTTTTGGACATTCATACACGCATTGAATCTGACATTTTCATTTTCCAAAATTACATCAATATTTTCATATTCAATTGATGAAGAAAATAAAGTATTTAATTGTTTAATATTATTTCTAATAATTTTATAATCGTTTTTATTATTTTTATCAGAAAAACTTTCATCAAAACATTTAAAAATATTTTTAAATGATAAATTTCTTTGGTAACAATTAATGGGACTATCCTGCATAAAAAAAAAATTAAAATAAATAATTGTTTTTTGGATATTTAAAGATAAATAAAAATATAAATTTAATAATAAATTACCTTGATTATTGAAAGAACAGATTCAGTATAATTAATCAATTTATCAAACAAATTTTTTTTAAAATTATCTACTGTTCTATTACCTTCTCGATAAATATTTTCTCTTGTAAATTCAAAACAACATGTTAAATTTTTTTGTTTATTTATCGGTGAATTAATAATGTTTAAATAATTATTTATATTTGATTCAATATTTTTTTCAATAGCTTTAAACTGTTCCAGAGCCGTTTGATTGACAAAAGACATTTGAATATTGAACAAATCATTTAAACCTGGAGATGGTATTGTATTTTGATCATCCTGTTGAATTAATTTAATTAAATAATTTTTTTTATAACAATATATTCTTTATAATAAATTGAAATTCATACATCAAACTGATTTGTTGCTGAGTTATTCAATCTTTCGCTTGGTCTTTGTCCATAAGCCTATATTAATTTTATTTTCATCAAATTAATTTAATTTAATAATTATTAAAATTAATTTTTTGTTTTTTTTTTTCATAATAAAATATTCAATAAAAATTACTTACCATACAAACTAAAGCAACAAAATAAATCCAAAAAATTTTCATTTTAAAAAAATTATTCGAAATTTTGTCTTTTTACATATACGAAATTTTTTAGTGACAGTACGAAGTTTTTATCAAGAATAATATTTAAAATATCTTCGAAAAGTCATTTGTTCAAACGTTTTTATATTTTATTATTTGACTTATTAAAATATTATCTCATAAATTCGGTTAAATTAATTGGAGTGTGAAAGTTTTATTGAACCAAATTTAAAGTAAACAAATAAAAAATTTAAAAAAAAGAAATACTTACCTTGAGGCTTAAATTTTGTTTAATAATTTATTCAAAAATTTTATTTAAATAAATCGAAAAATTCGCTATCATTTTTTATTTTTATTAAAATTATTAAAATTAATTAAATAAAATATTGTCAATAAAAATGACTTGTTCATTAATTATGCAATTAAATTTTTTTTTTTTGTGTAATTATTTATTTTTTATATACTAGTATTTTTTAACGAAGAGCTACTGATAAAAAAATTTATTATTCATATTAATTTTTCATTATAAATTATAATACTCCTCGTATATTTATTCATTATTTAATCAATGATCAAAAGTTATTTTCTTTTGATATATACAACACAATGAGAAAAATATATTTCAATAAGTCTTTACTCCAAGACTAACAAAACGACACTGACCACACTTAAAATTAAAAAAAAAAAAAAGTGTTCACGGTGTGATTGACGTTATGATTTCACCCTTTGCAAAAGGGGTATGTCAATCATTTGTCATGTGCACTGTATGAAAATATTTTATTGTTTGAAAATCGATGGTGAAATAATATCGCACCAGACACGCAGCTTTTTTGATTGACAGTCCCTTATTATTAAATTTCAAATACCAGAAATTACTTGAAAAAAAAATCATAGAAAAATAATACGGTTATGTTTTAAAATAATTTTATCAATAACACTTGAAAAATAATGATGGTAAAATAATTATTAATATTATTTGCTATTATTTTATTTAAAAAAAAAAATGGAAATTTTACATTTCAACATTGTAAATTATTAGGATCTTTACATATCTATTTGTTATTTTTTTTTTAACATAATATTTACTATATATTTATACAAATTTTTTATTTCAATAAATGCAATTGACAGCTGTAGAATTAAGAATTAAAAATCCACTTATTTTGGATGAATCAGAAAATAAATAATCAAATGAGTATTACAATTAAATTAGAGTAATTTTAATGAATGAAAATCAAATAAAAAAATACTATGAGAGATGAAATTTTATCAATTTATCTTGGCTTATTGTTATTATAAAAAAAATTTGATAATATATAATTTATTTTTTTTTTTTTTTAATTTCTATAACTTTTATTTACAATAAAAATTAAAAAAAAAAAAAAAACAAACTTGAATAATGATTTTAAATTAATTAATTAATTATGATTTTCACATAATTTTATGTTATTATTGAAACAATTATGAGACATTTATAAATACCGAAATTATAAAATAAAATTTTTTTTACAAAAAAAAAAAAAAAAGAACAAGCTTTGATTCCAATTATCACTTTAAATATTTTTCCTATATTTTTTTTTCACTGCACAATAATTAATATTAAATAAATAAATATCACTTATATTATTTTTTTAATTTGACAATCCTCATTTATATATTTTAATTCGTATAGATTTATAGAAAAAAAAAAAAAAATACTTCAACTTTTTTTACACTGACTAATTATTTTTTTTTTTATTCAGTCCATATTAATATTCTTTATATTTTTTTTGTGTATATATTAAATCCATCAAATAATATTATAAATAACAATTTTTTTTGATGAATAATTAGTTTAATTTTTTTATTAAATATATTTAACTTAATGAATTTCTTTTAAAAAAAATTCTTAACAAATTTGAACTGACAGAGAAATAGAGTATACTCGTAGTTTGATGTCCAATCGCAAACTGGAGGGAAAAAAAACCCCCACTCTTATTTTTTCAATTTGTTTTTATCAATGTTAAATTAATCGTTGCTAGGAGAATGTCACTGGAAGGGAAAGTTAAATGAACATGCGTAAAAGCCATAAGTCTGACTATCCGTTGACTACACTCCTTATGCACTCTTTATCTTTTACTTATGCTTTCCTTGTTTCAATTATAGGTATACCTTTGAATATTAACTAAATTTCCAAGTAAGTTTCCAAGAAAAATATTACAGTCACATGGCAATTGATAAGTAATTACATAGACTAACAAAAAATGTCAATCAAATCTCTGTATTTCGAAGAACGTAAAATTTTAGATTTACTTTTAATAGCAGGTCATCAAAAGTGTCATTATCAAAGATAATTTTGCCTTTTTACAATTAAAATGAAAAATTTAAATGACAGTGATAATAATTGTAGGTTGACAAAAGTCAATGTGAAAAGAAAATTATTCTACGAATTTAAAATAATTTATTCCACGCAATTGTAAAACTTTGCAAGGGTTGAAAAGAGTATATAGACTCACAACTGTCTTTACACCATGACAATATTTGAGGCTGGTTATTACAAAATAAATCGTATGGGATTGTGTTTGTGTGGAATATGGCCAGAACAAAATTTATTTCAAGCATACATTGCTCGTTTTTTTTTATGGGGTGGAATAATATCCTCGATGGTACCAGAGGTAAGCATAGCTGACTAAACAATTGCTATTTACTACCTGCATTAAATTTACATTTTTATAATTAATAATTTTTCTAGTATGTCTACTTAAATAAGGTTTGGACTAATGGTTCGTTTTTGGAAGATGTTGTTCCTTGTATTCCAACACAATTAGTCATAATTCTAGTTGCTACTAAATTCATTGTTTTTGCACGTGATAAAGAAACAGTATGTAAAATTATAATTTGCTGATTAAAATATTTTGTCAAATTAATTTGTATTTATTAAAAAAAAATTTAGTTTCAGAATGCTATTGATAAAATGCGATATGACTGTGAATTTTATATGGATTTACCTGCAGGTAAAATTTTAAGAGAGTATGGTGAGAAAGGACGCACTCGTACAATATTCTATGGATGTAAGAATTGAAAAATATAGTCGAATTAATCATGAAAATTATTTAATAAATAATTTTTTGTTCTAGTATTTTTATTGACAATATTGACGACATTTTTAGTGCCAGCATTTTTGCCAGTTGTTTTAGATAAATTGATGCCTCTCAATGAGACTCGCATACGATTTTCACTTTTTGATACTGATTATGGTGTTGATCCTGATGAGTATTTTGTTCTCATTACGATACATGGATATATTGTATCAGTATTTTTAATTTTTATGCTGTGGAGTGTTGACTCATTTATCATGATAATGGTTCAACATTGTTGCAGTCTTTTCATGATTGTTGGGTATAAAAAAAAAAGGCTCAATGATATATCCTACTTGTAAAAAATTTAATTTCTACTTTACAATTGCAGTTTTACATTGAAGAAATTGGATCGAACGAATAAAAAAACCTTTACGAAAAAATTTGAAAATAATGTAATTTTAAGTGCTATTCAAATACATCGGCAAGCTATTGAGTAATTTTTTTTTATATTCTTATAATAATAGTACATGTACTGTTATTTTTTATAATTGTAATTTTAAAATTCAAGGTTTGCTGATTTTATTGAAGCATCGCTAAAAAATATGTATGGCTTTATGATAATAAATAATATTCTTTTAATAAGTCTAACTGGTTTTGAAGTAAGTAATTAGTTGAATTAATATATATTTAAAAATTTAAAATGATAATTAATATTATTAATTTATACATAAAGACAATAATGAAAATGGATCAAACAGATCAAGCAATGAGATTTGCTGCTTTTACATTTGGACAAATGGTACATTTACTTTTCAACAGTTTACCGGGTCAAGAACTTGTTGATCACAGTACTAGTGTTTTCAATTTAGCGTAAGTTATTATCCTACATAATTATAAAATAAAAACTATATTTCATTTATTTTTTAGATACGATTGTCAGTGGGAATCATTATCAATCAAATCGAAAAAAAAAATTCTCTTTATTCTTATGCGAAGTGCAAAACCAAAAAGTTTAACGGTACAAATTTTAAAATATAATTTAATGTACATTGTATTTTTAAATTATGTTTGAATAATTAATATTTAGGCAGGTGGTTTTTATGAATTGAATCTACAACATTGTGGTGCTGTATGTAAAAAACTATTTCATTATTTAATTTATAATTTTTATGAATAATATATTTATTTTTAATTTTCAAAGGTTTTGAAAACATCAATGTCTTATCTGACAGTCCTGACCTCAATGCGTTAATAATAATATCAATAAACATTGAAAGAAAAAATTTATAATCTAATACCATTTTAATTTTAAATGTTATCTATAGTTTTAATTTAAAAAATTTACTATTAAAATTATTGATGAACAAATATGCTTTACATATTCAATTTCAATAATAAATTCTTTTTTATATATATTTATTTTTATCTATATATATGTCATCATGTGTGGACTCTATCATTTTCAATTTTTGTTTTTCATATAATTCTTTAAAAATGTCACATCAAAATTAAAAACAAAATGACATATATAAATTAGGCTATGTTTGTGAATAATAAACATGTAAAATGGATAATTTTTTAAAATGCCATCAAATGACAAAAACATAGTTCACACTTGGATGAGACCACCTCAAATTGAGCCAGCATTATCATCTTCAATATTCAATCATCAATCGAAATATATTATGAATAAAAATTTAACCAATAAAATTGTCATTGATAAAAATATCATTGATGATATAAATTACATAAACAGTAATGATGATAAAAGTAATTTAAAAAAAATAAATTTTGGTATTAATTTGAGTGGAAATATTGATTGGTGCATGCTTGCAAGTTTTGGATTTGGTCTTTGGATAGCTCTTTGTATAAGTGATTGTACTGGTAGTAGAAAATTCAACAAAGTCAGGTTTAATGATGATTTATCAACTAATTATCATGATACCAATCATCAGAATCAAAGTGTAATTAATCTTCTGCCATGTGTGTGCAGTATTTTAACCCTTTTTTTGGGCATTTTCATGTTCATTGAAACACGAATACTGAGACAAAAAAAAACTTGTTTGTAAGTTAAAATAAATTTTGTAATTTGTTATTAATTTATTTATTAATTTTAATTTTTTATTTACAGTTCATGTCAAAGATTGTTGCTGAATTGTAATGGAGAAAATTTATTAATGCAGTTACTTAAACAATTACCTCAATTTTATAAAAATAAAAGCTCAAAATTTGACTTGAATGATTTGAAGATTGAGACAATTAATAAAATACCAATTAATTCAGAATTATATAGACATTTGAATTTTATGAATACCATTAATTATTCACGTATAAAAAATTACAATTTATTTAACACAAATCAATATGAAAATTCAAATGAAAAAATTAATTTTCATGAAATTCATGATGAAGATTTTGATAAATTTATAAATTCACCAAAAAAATATGAAAAAATATTTAATAATTTGAATGAAATTAAAAAAAAAAATGAAAATCAAGAGTATCCAATAATTGAAAATAAAAAAATCATTAGTTCTTCAATTGCATTTCAAAAATTTCTTTTAAATTATCAAAAAAAAAAAATTAAAATTAATTGAAAAAATTTTTTTCTCAGCTGATATTAATTTTTATTATGACTTTTTTTAAAAAATCGTTTTATCAGTTTTATATTTTTTAAATAAATAAAATTATTTATTTATATTTTTTATTAAATTGTTTATTTAATTTTTTTACGATACTATTTTAATTGATATTAATAAAAAAAAAATGTTAATAATAAAATTAAATAATTATATGAAATTTGCGAGGATCATATTATTTTAGTATAAAAATCCAAAATGCAAAAGATATGCCTCCAGAGAGAATTGAACTCTCGACCCCTGGTTTACAAGACCAGTGCTCTGCCCCTGAGCTATGCAGGCGTACATGCACAGGTGAAAAAATTTACTACAAGTCAGTGAGGCCGGCATCTTACACACTCACTAGCCAATAAAATATACACACAAATATTTTTTCTGTTTTTATATTTTTATTTCAAAAGCTATAAGGGCGTTAGACATTTTTTTTTTTTTTCTATCAACATATGACACAAATTAGCCACTAAAAATCATCGAAAACTTTTAATTTTTTATTGTAAAAAAAATAATTTAATAAAACAATTTTTTAAATTAGAAAATTATTATTTCAATGGAAGCACCAAATTTGATATTTTCAATTAAATAAATTTTTTTAAACTAAACTCAAATAAATGTATAAGTTTTGTTAATTGTTATTACAATATGAAAAAAATTTATTCATACCAATTAGTAGTTGAAATATAATTTTGTAGAATTCGATGAAACTTTTTTATTTCATCTTCATTTCTTTGTAGTAACTATACACAGTTGTACGTTGTATTGTACGTTTATTTTTGTTTGTTTTTTTTTTCTTTTTTTCTATGAATAATATGAATAGTAACAACAGCAGACACTTGGAAATTTTCCAATACTGAAATAATCAGCTCAACTCTGAGTGGAAAGAGAGGTAATTTCCTGGAGTATATATCGACCATATAATATTTCCGAGAAAACTATTACAAAGTAGAAAAAAAATAAACATACGTGTGAAACTGTCTATAAGTGTTACATGATAAGTGTCAAGTAATTACATAGCCCAAGAAAAAATGGCAATCATATTAATGCATTTCCAAGAAAGTAACACTTCCGTGTTCCTCATAATAGCAGGCTATCTAAAATGTTATTTTCAATGACTTTTTTCGCGGAAAACAAAAAATGCAAGTGTCAAATTGACAATAATTGTAGGATGATTAAAGTCAATGTGAAAAGAAAATTGTTCGAAAAATTGCAATATAATTTATTCAAGGCAATTGTGATACTTTGTAATTTGTGAGGGTTGAAAATAGTATAAGCTCACAGTTGTCTTTACACCATGATATTTGAATCTGGTTATTACAAAATAAATAGAGTAAGTTTGTGTCTTTGTGGAATATGGCCAGAACAAAATTTATTTCAAGCGTACATTGCTCGTTTTTTAATGTGGGGTGGAATGGCAACAATTATGATACCAGAAGTAAGTTTTATTACAACCATATTAAAATTTGCAGCTTTTATTGAATATTTATATATTGTCATTTTTTCAAGTATGTTTATTTATATGAGGCTTGGGTATATGGTTCATTTATAGAAGATGTTCTTCCTTGTATTCCAACTCAATTACTAATAACCGCTGTTGCAGCAAAGTATGTTGTTTTTGCAATTTATAAAAAAACGGTATGATAAAAAAATATTTAATTATTGTTTTATGATAATAAATTTTAATAATCAATTTTTTAATTCAATTGATGATCTGGTATATGGAGTCGTAAGCTCAATTTGATATTAAAATACAAATTTCAGTTTCAAGATACTATTGATAAAATGCGAGTTGACTTTGAATTTTATATGGATTTACCTGCAGGTAAAATTTTAAGAGAGTATGGCGAGAAAGGACGCACTCGTACAATATTCTATGGATGTGAGAATTTTTAAATATGGTTGAATTAATAATGAAAATAATCTACCAAATAATTTTTTTTTTCTAGGTTTTTTATTGACGATATTGACGACATTTTTGGTTCCAGCATTTTTGCCAGTTGTTTTAGATAAAATAATGCCTCTTAATGAGACTCGACTACGACTGAAACTTCTTGATACTGATTATGGTGTTGATCCTGACGAGTATTTTGTTCTCATTACAATACACGGATATATTTTATCAATATTTTTGATTTTCATGCTGTGGAGTGTTGATTCATTTATCATGATAATGGTCCAACATTGTTGCAGTCTTTTCATGATTGTTGGGTATACAGAATAAAGTCAATTATATATCCTACCTGTTAATCATTTATTTGAAAAATAATTTAATTTCTACTTTACAATTGCAGTTTTACATTGAAAAAATTGGATCGAGCGAATAAAAAAAATACAGAAAAATTTGAATATGATGTCATTTTAAATGCTATACAAATACATCGACAAGCGATTGCGTAATTTTTTTTATATTCTCAATTTTGACATATAATTATGTTTTTATTATTACTGTGAATTTTAATATGAATATAACTATTCAATCATATTAATTTTAAAATTCAAGGTTTGCTGATTTTATTGAAGCATCGCTTAAAAATATGTATGGCTTTGTAATTATAAATAATATGTTTTTAATAAGTCTAACTGGTTTTGAAGTAAGTAATTAGTTAAATAAATATATATTTAATAAATTTAAAATAATAATTAATATTATTAATTTATACATAAAGACAATAATGAAGATGGATCAAAGAGATCAAGCAATGAGATTCGCTGCTTTTACACTTGGACAAATGGTACATTTATTTTTCAACAGTTTACCTGGTCAAGAACTTGTTGATCACAGTACTGGTCTTTTTGATTTAGTGTAAGTTATTATCCTACATAATTATAAAATAAAAACTATATTTCATTTATTTTTTAGATACGATTGTCAGTGGGAATCATTATCAATTAAATCGAAAAAAAAAATTCTCCTTATTCTTATGCGAAGTGCAAAACCAAAAAGTTTAACGGTATAAATTTTAAAATAAATTTTAATGTACATTGTATTTTTAAATTATGTTTGAATAATTATACTATTTAGGCAGGTGGTTTTTATGAATTAAATCTACAACATTGTGGTGAGGTTCGTAAAATACTTTCATTATTTTTTTTTTATAATTTTCATAAATAATATATTTATATTTAATTTTTAAAGGTTTTAAAGACATCAATGTCTTATCTGACTGTTCTGACGTCAATGCGTTAATAATAACAAAATTTTCAGACAAAAAAAAAAACAATTTTCCATAAATCAAAGCAAATTTGTAATTAATAATAATTTTTATTTACAGTTCACGTCGAAGATTATTGTTAAATTGTCCAAAAAAATAATTAAATTAATTGAAAAATATTTATAGTTTTATAATTTTTTTATTTCAACTCTATTTGTAGTAACGTTATATTCTCCTTTTTTTTTGTGAACAATATGAACAGTAACAACAGCAGGTAGACACTTGGGAATTTTCCAATACTGAAATAATCAGCTCAACCCCTTGCGGGAAGAGAGGTGATTTCCTGGACTGCATATCGACCCTATAATATTTCCGAGAAAACTATTATACAAACTAAATAAATAAACATACTTTTGAAACTGTCCATAAGTGTCACATGACAACATGTCAAGTGTCAAGTAATTACATAGGCCAGCAAAAATGACAATCATATTTCTGCATTTCCAAGAAAGTCACTCTTCCGTGTTCCGCATAATAGCAGGCTATCTAAAATGTCATTTTCAAAGACTTTTTTCGCGGAAAATAAAAAATGCAAGTGTCACATTGCATCAATGTCAATGTGAAAAGAAAATTGTTCTAAGAATTGCAAAATAATTTATTCAATGCAATTGTGATACTCTGTAAATTGTGAGGGTTAAAAAAAATAGAGGCTCACAGTTGTCTCTACACCATGACAGTATTTGAAACTGGCTATTACAAAATAAATCGAGTGAGTTTGTGCCTTTGCGGTGTATGGCCAGAACAAAATTCATTTCAAGCATACATTGCTCGTTTTTTATTGTGGGGTGGGATGGCAACAATTATGATACCAGAAGTAAGTTTTATACTTTTATTACAACCATATTAAAATTCAACTTTTATTGAATATTCATATTGTCATTTTTTTAAGTATGTTTGTTTATATAAAGCTTGGGTATACGGCTCATTTATGGAAGATTTTCTTCCTTGTATTCCAACTCAATTACTAATAACCGCTGTTGCAGCAAAGTATGTTGTTTTTGCAATTTATAAAAAAACGGTATGTTTCAAAAATATTTAATTATTTTTTTGTGATGAAAAATGTAAATTAATTAATTATCTTTTAAACTAATTGATTAGTTGGTATGAGGACTCGTAAGTTTAATTTGATATTAAAATACAAATTTCAGTTTCAAGATACTATTGATAAAATGCGAGTTGACTTTGAATTTTTTGGTAATACACCTGCTCGTAAAATATTGAAGGAGTATGCTGATAAAGGACGCACTCGTACAATATTCTATGGATGTAAGAACTTTTTTAATTTAGTCAAATTAATAATGAAAATTATTTAATAAATATTTTTTTTTTTTATAGGTTTTTTATTTATGATATTGACGACATTTGTAGTGCCAGCATTTTTGCCAGTTGTTTTAGATAAATTTAGGCCTCTCAATGAGACTCGAATACGACTGAAACTTCTTGATACCGATTACGGTGTTGATCCCGATGAATATTTTGTTCTTATTACGATTCATGGATATATTGCATCAACATTTTTGGTCCTTATGCTGTGGAGTGTCGATTCATTTATCATGATAATGGTACAACATTGTTGCAGTCTTTTTGTGATTGTTGGGTATGTAAAATTAAGTCAATTATATTATTATTATTATTATTATTCCAAAAAATTTCTATTTATTTGTAGTTTTACATTAAAAAAATTGGATCAAGGAAACAAAAAGCATACGGAAAAATTCGAAAACGATGTTCTTATAAATGCTCTTCAAGTACATCAACAAGCTATTGAGTAATTTTTTTTTATATTCTTATAATAATAGTACATGTATATGTATATCTTTTTTATTGACTGTTATTTTTTATAATTTGTATTCAAGGTTTGCTGATTTTATTGAAGCATCGCTTAAAAATATGTATGGAATTGTGATTATAGAAAATATGCTTGCAATAAGTATCACTGGTCTTGAAGTAAGTAATTGTTTATAAATAAATATTTAATAATTTAAAATGATAATTAATATTATTAATTTATACATACAGACAATAAAGCAAATGGATCAAACAGATCAAGCAATGAGATTTGCTGCTTTTGCATTTGGACAAATGGTACATTTATTTTTCAACAGTTTACCGGGTCAAGAACTTGTTGATCACAGTACTGGTCTTTTTGATTTAGTGTAAGTTATTATCCTACATAATTATAAAATAAAAACTATATTTCATTTATTTTTTAGATACGATTGTCAGTGGGAATCATTATCAATCAAATCGAAAAAAAAAATTCTCTTTATTCTTATGCGAAGTGCAAAACCAAAAAGTTTAACGGTACAAATTTTAAAATATAATTTAATGTACATTGTATTTTTAAATTATGTTTGAATAATTAATATTTAGGCAGGTGGTTTTTATGAATTGAATCTACAACATTGTGGTGCTGTATGTAAAAAACTATTTTATTATTTAATTTATAATTTTTATTAATAATATATCTATTTTTAATTTTCAAAGGTTTTGAAAACATCGATGTCTTATCTGACTGTTCTTTCGTCAATGCGTCAATAAGTACATCAACAATATCGAAAATCTCATTTGCAAAATTTTATTTGTTTTATTAAAATGTTAAATTTATTTTTTTATCAATTATTAATTAGCATAATTAATCTTGATTTTAATTTTTTAGTTTAACTAACTCTTTCCAAGATTACCTCAAAATAAAAACACTATAAATTTTCATTCAATGATCGATGATATTTTTGTTCAAATAAAATGTTTCAATATTTTTAGCAAGAAATAATTTTTTCCACTGTCACAATTTTTTTTACTTTCTCATGAGTCATTTTTACAATATAATTATTCTAAAATTCATATAATTAAATATTTAATTACAACATAAATCATCTTAATGAATAAAATTTACATAATGAATTTTGTTGATAAAAAAACAATTATATTTAAAATACCTATGATTTTTTAGCTTTCGAAATATTCTTGAAATAATTCCATTGCATAAAAAATGCTTGCATAGAAAAATGAATGAATTTTTTAATAGTCCACAATAAAATTAAAATAAATGCAATGATGAATCCATAAACATCAATAAGATAATACTGCCACCAGGATAATTTTGTTGCTGGTGATCTTAAACGATTACCATGTCTTGCAACATATTCAACCCAATAAACAGCTGTATCTTCAGCACTCATTGGTCGATCCATAAAAAGACTAGACACTTCTCTCATGCTTTTTCTAAAAAAACAAATAATTTTTACGTTAAAAATCAATCAATATAATTTCATTTAATAATCTTACTGATAAATAGGATTTTTCAAAATATCATTGACTGCATTTGTCAAAGTTTCAGCTGTTAATTTATGAACATCAAGATAAACAGCTAAATTTTTCTTAACATAAGTATCAATATTTGAAAATTGATCACTAAATATTGGAATGCCAATCATTGGAACACCCCATGCAATTGCTTCTTGAGTTCCCAATAAACCTCCATGAGTAACAAATGCCTTGACATTTTTATGTTCTATAAAAACAAAAACAATATTTTAATAAAATAACAAATTATTAATAATCATAAAAATATTTAACAAACTTAGAACAGCAATTTGTGGTAACCATGTTGAAGTTTTAACATTTGATGGTAAATTTGGTGGTAATAAATGAGGTTTTGCAATTTTCATTAAAACTCTAGTTGGTGCTATTCTTCTAAACATTTCGTAGAACTCCAGTATAGTTACAAGTGGTAGGGTTTCGATTCGTACCATTGAGCCAAACGAAATGTAAACACAATCATTTACACTTTCATCAAGCCATTCACGAACATCCTTAAAAAATTTTACATAAAAATTAATTAATAATTAATCAAAATTATTATAAAATACAGAGTTAATAATCATACCTTTGATAATGTTTGATTTTGATTAACATGAATTCCACCAATATCAACAAAAGCTGGAACAACTTCTTTGACATCATTAATACTATAATGTGAATTAAATAATACAACTCCCACATCATTATACAACTCTTTAATTGATGATAATTTAATGTTAAAAAATTTTTCAACATGATAACATTGATGCTCCATGTAATAATCAGTTTGCAAAACGACATTATTAAATATCAATGTATTTTTAAGTCGTTCAATAAATGTCATTTGTTCACTTGTTGAAGAAAATAAACTTTTAAAATATGCTGTATTTACTGGATTTCCAAATGGTTGATATAACCAGTCAAGCTGTTTGCAAGTAACAACACCAACAACTGGTGCATCAAAGTGTCTTCCAAATGCTAGATAACACGGTGCCAGGAAAATCTATAAATAAATTAAATTAATAATTTGATCTTGTTAATTAATTTTTTTAATACATACCTCAATGACAATCACGTCATATGTTTTTTTATTTTTTGATAATAGAAGTTGTATTTCTTTGTGACTTAATAAATCACAAATTTTATTTCCACCTTCTTCAACAAAATATTTCATTGATGTCGGTTGAAATTTAATGGCTTCTTTGAATTCCAAATTATTTGTTGCTTCTTCAATTGATCCAGCGATGCTTATATCAGTATAATTAACAATACTTTTTTTCTGTGGAAAATGACTTAGCATGTCAACACTGTGTCCTTTTTTAACAAGAGATTTTAGAATTTTTTCACCTGTATAAAAATGACTTTTTCCAGCTAATGGAAATATTCCTAATATTCGTAATGACTCGGTGTAATTATTATGAGTTATAAAAATTACTAAAAGTATTACGAATCTCATGGGAAACCACATTATTGTGTATTTTTTTTTCTTTTAATACTCAAGTTGTTGATGAGTTTACAGCAAACAATTTCCAACTGATTTATATTTTAGAAATATGAGAATTCAATTAAAAATATAATTTTTTATATCATTCAAGTATATGACCTTAGACATTGTGACTGATAAAAAAATTTTATACTTGAAAGAAATGATTTTTTTTTATTGAGATAACAATTTTTATTTTACAAGATATTTGATTAAATTTATAAAACATTAATTAAATAACAAATAATATCTTTAATCTATACAACAATTTATTATAAATATTTTTTAAATCATTTAACAATATTATTATTGCTATAAACAACTATGAAATTAATATTTTATGATTGACAAATATATAGCTAATTTATTAATAAACATAATATTTTTTTAAATCTGATTTCAACAACAGATAATCATCGAGATAATCACAGCCCATTACACTTTTTTTTTTTTTTTTAATTACTATCATACCATCTTTAATAATAAAAAAATTTTTGCGCGTTTTATTATTTTATCGTATATAACATCAATTATTATTACTTTTATTTATTTTATTTTTTTTTCAATCGCTCGTCTTATAAATAATTTAAAAATCTTTTTTTATTTTATATTATAATATTGAATATTCGACTATATTTATAAAAGCATTAGTGAAAAAAAAATGATGAAACTTTTTTTTTTTTTAAATTTATTATCAATATTCACATAGAAAATATTTCTCAATCATTTCGTTTATTTTTTTTCTCTATATTACGGTTCGTGAAAAAATGATAAAAATTGTGGATATGTATTATAAATAGATACTACATAAAACATTAATTTTAATACTATAATTTATTTATAAAAAAGAAAAAAATTAATCTAAAATATTTGATTTGTTAAAAATAATAAATGATGTTCTAAATAGCCAAGAAAAATTATAAACAAAGTATTAATCAATAAATTTAAATAATAAAAATTTAAACAATATTTTTATATTATTTATGATATTTATATTGATATTCAAATGAGATTTTAGTGATAAGAAAATTAACAGATGAAAGGACAAAAATAGGGTGTGATGATGTTGATAGCAGAAAGGAGGGGTAGATAAAGATTGGCGCATTGCAGGTATTTGAAATAATATTTTGAAAATGATCATGAGAATCCTGATAAATATAAAAAATAAATAAACAAAAAATTAAACAATAATTATTTTATCTTTGATAAATTGAACAAGTTTTTTTCTTCAAAATATCATGTGCTTTTTTTTGTTTTTTATATATTTAATTCAATAAATAAATAAATACATAAATAAACAGTATTTATTTATATAATAAATTATTTAAATTAAATTGAAAACTTGAAAGCTTGAATGTTTATCTAACTCAATGTGTATTGACCCAACTCAAACTGTTGTTAATTACTTAAATTTATTAGCCCAAGTTTGTGACTGTCATTGTTTTATGTTAGCTAAAAAAATAATTAATCAAAAGCACATTTATATCATTAACATGATAATTTATTTTACACTCAAATTATCCATAGCCATGATGTTAATTAAATATATATTTAATTTATAATTATTAATAATATATTTTTATAATTTAATTTTCATGAGATTATTTAGTAAATTTAAGTTATTTGATTGTTGTTATTAATAGTAGGATTAATTATTAATTAAATATCTCATAATCATGGTAATTTAATTTAATTTATAAATTATAATTTCGTTGATTATGTGATTATTTTTTAGGCCACTTTGAAACCAACATAATTGCATTTTTTTAAATCTAAAAAAAAAAGCTTTTCTACTTTGCAAATATTTTTATAATATTTTTAATTTTATCACACAGCTTTCTTTTTCATATTTATAATAATGATTTATTATTAAATTATATTTTATTATGTTTTTTTATCAATTAAATATTATTAATGCATTTTTTTTTTTCAGCATAAAAATAATATTAATAAGCTCACTGGTGTTATCATTATGCAATTAATTTTAATGATTTATTTTTAAGGCTACATGTGAAATTGGTAAATAAAAATTTAACAATGATATAATTTTTTTATTTATAAATTTATAAATTATTAATAATGACTTTTAAAAAATTTAATTTTATAAAATATTTGATTCTATATTTTTTTTTTCTAACAATTATAACGATATTTATAATAATTAATTTACTAGAATTTTTTTTTAATTAATTTTTATTTTATTATTTATGAAAAATTTTTTTCTGTAATCGTTTAGTATGAAATTTGACTTTCTTAAAATTAGAGGCACCGTCATAATTTTTTTCCTTTTTTTTATTTGCTCTATTGCATGTCACACTGATGATGAGCAAAAATTTTTATATTTTTTTTTTTAATAATTGATTTGATTCGCATTTTTAATTTATTAATGATATCTAGTTACAAATTTGAATGATTTTTTACGATTGTAGTCGCGTTAATTAATCAACTAAAAAAAAATTTATATGAAAATATTTAAACGTTTATTTAATTTGAGCTAATTTTAATTTTTTTCTTTTTTCAACACAATGAAATAATAGCTTCAAATTTACTATACATATTTTACCAAATTAAAACAAGCAAATATAATTGCGAGCTTTTAATAATAATTTTTTTACAATATCATAATGAAATAAATCATGAAATTACCTACCTATATTTGGCAATTTAAAAATAAACAAAAATAAACAATAAAGCTCAATTTATATTATTGTGTACTGGTTGAGCTATTACTACTTGTTGACATATCAGATGATGTTTGTTCATATTGACGAATACGTGGTGGTGGTGGATTTGGCATATTAGCACAATCAGGTAATGGTGGTTGTATATTTCTTTGAAATTGTCCAGCAACATTACCAATTGGTTTATAATTTGCACAAACTATTATTTTTCCACTTCGACTACGTGCTTTTCCAACACCAAAAAATCTACTGCTTGCCCAAATTAGCTGAGTAAAATGACCTGTAATAAAAAATTAGAAAAAATATAATTAAAAAACGAAAAAAAAAAACAAAGCACAATGAACATTGTCTTTGAATTTTCTCAATAAATTATTCCAATCGATTGATTATTCAAAGGAAAAACTACTTGTCACTCAGTTTTTCGATTTGATTTTTTTTTTTCACTGTACATTATTAATAATTATTAATGAATTATTTAAATAAAATAATATATACCTGCATTGACATTTGTATGTAGTACATCAAGCTCAGAATAAAAATCATATTGTTTAACAGCTGAATACCAATATGATGATACATCCTGGCCTGTAACATCACTTGGTACAGGTCTACCACCAGGACGACAATAAAGATTTTGTCCAATTTCACGATCATTACGATAATAAAATGTATTTGTATGAGCCAAATGATTTGCCCATGATTGTGCATGTTCACACAACTATTAAAAATAAATTAATTAACTAATTAATAGAAACTATTAATAGACAAATTAATTTTAATATTTTAAATATAAATTTTAAAATAGTTTCATTGTTTGCATTTGATCAGAAAATTTATGTTATTCAAGAAAATTAATTTAAAGTTAAATTCTATTTCTAATGTATTAAGACATTGTTGATTTACCTCTGGTGACATTGTTAAAGTTGGTGCATTGTGACGTTGTCGATAAACATTGTGCCAACAAAGACATTCTGTTATAAATTCACTGTCCAACCAATCGGTTTCCAAATCACTTATATCATGACATATACTCATTGGTTTTTTACCTAAAATCTAAAAATAAATAAATAATTTTATTAATTAAATAACAAGTTGACTTGGAAATTTATTACTAATTAAAAATATTAAACTTTTACACATTAATTATTACTTGACATTGTAAATTATTTATTTTCATTTAATTTTTTATCAGCAGTTTATATTATAATTAAATATAAATAAATTTCTTTTTTTAAATTTATTTTTTTATTGGTTTTTGAGTGGAGCTTTTTTTTTTAAATGTCAAGTGCAGCAATAAAATGTTTCGAGTCAATGTTTGTATTTTACTATCATCAAAAAAAATAATTATATACAAATAGTTTTTGATCAATTTGTTTTTAGAGCATTTTGACTTGTATTTTTATTTTATTTTTATGATTTTTCCAGGAAAATTCAAGTGTTAATTAAGTCATTTATGAGATCTTGTTTTTTATGTTGGCGTAAAATTTGTACATAGGGGCACAAGTCCTTGAAGTTGACGCACCTGAAGTCAAAAGTATCGACCCAAATATATATACAATATTCACTCTCTCTTTCTCTCTATCTCTCTTTTATTTTTTTATAATTTTTTTTTCGTTTTGAACTTTCATCATTCTTAAGAATTTAAAAAAAAAAAAAAATTATTTTTATATTTAGTACTTTTCTTACTAATGGGTGTTGAAAATGTCAAATAATTTAAAAATTCATTTATGAATTGGTGATTTAAAATGTGCTTTTTATTCATATAAAATTTTGTTTTTTAAAAAATAAATTTTACCAAATTTTATGATAAAAAGTACGTGCTTATTTTGAGTTTGTATAATAATTTAAAAATTTTTTTTCAAAGCACAAATACATTTTTTGACTTGTAAAACATAAAAATAATATATATACAAATTTTGAAATTTGAATTATTCATTTTTTTAAATTTATTTATGTATGCTGTTCTCTTTTTTTTTTAATTTGAATTAATTAATTTATATTTTTTTAGCATAAAAATAATATTTATAAATTTTCTAGGTTTTTCATTGTATCTATATTATTATGATTTATTATCAGGAATAAATAATAATATTTATAATTAAAAAAAAAAAAAAAAGAAGAATTTTTTAATCTTTTATTATTGCTTTATATCCGCTTTTTTTTGTGATTAATTTTTTATAAATAATATGAAAAATTGTTAAGAGTATTGATAAATATATTATCTTTTTATTAATGTATTTTTTTTTTCAGCTTAGATGCTTGAAACAATTTATTTGAATGCAATACCTCGAGTTATCTGTTTTTCGGCTGACTGAATTCGATTCGTACTACTGATTTTCTATCTTGGCAGCTTTAAAGCTATACTGTAACTTTTTTGCAAAAGCATTTCAATTGTTATTTTTTTTTCTATTTTATCCTCTATCAAATGAACATTTGTATTATATTTTTCCTAAAAAAATTCTCCATATAATTTATACCAAACTTAATTTTTAAATTAACAATAATTTTCATTTCTCTACCAGATGAACAAGCTCGAAAAAAATATGTAAATATGTAAAAAAAATTCTCTGTACTCACTGTAATTTAATTCTGGAAAAAAAAAAAGGAATATAAAATGGAAATATACACTCATCTTGATAAAAATATAACCAAAATTATTTTAAAAATTTTGTTTACTCTCGGATTATTCGCATTTTGCTGCAGTGCAGTATTTGAAAAATGCAATTGTCGCGGCGCCAGGATGTGTGGTTTTTTTTTTTTTTTCACGGTCAAACTTTTTATATTTATTTTGTCATATTTCGCCTACACATAATTTTATCTACTTGCTACTTACTAAATCGATACTCAATGTTTATTAACTTTACTATTTAACGACTGATTCACTGGTCTTTATAAATGTACAAAAAAATTCAAGCTACTAAGCTACTCATTAATGTATTTTTTTTCTTAATTCATCAATTAATTATTTATTTTATTTATTTATTTATTTATTTATATTTTTAAAAGCACCATCCAATTTTTATATGTATAATCAAACTTGGCAACTTTTTTTGAATGACTATTCAAAATAAAATTTCAAGTACATTCGGTCAAGTGCCTCATTACTTTTATCAAAAATATATATTTTTATAAATTATTTATAACTTTTTTCAATTTAATTTAAAATATATTGCATAAAAGTAACAAATTATAATTAAAAAAAAAATTTTTTTATATGCAATTTTATTTATATAACAACAACTTCAACTATAAATTCAAAATTTTAAAATTATTGATTCAAAGGCATTCGCAAGCTTTGCAATTAACTTGTAACGTCATTAATTTTATTCTCATTTTTTATTTACAATCCACAATCACGTGCAATTGAAACACTAAAATTATTTTAATTCAGATAAAAAAAAATGTTTAGTGCGTGTGAAATATCAATAAAAATAGAAAGCACTTGACCTAAAGGTATTCGTGATTGTTTTATATAACATTTGACTTTATCAACTCTATTAAAATCACTCAATAATGTATTATCATTATAAAAAAAAAAATTTCAAAATAATATTAAATATTATGATTAATTAATCAATCAATCATTAGAAATAAATTTGTCTTAATATATAAATCAAAATATTAATTTTAAATATGTAATGACTAATGGGAATACAGCATAAATTATTTGAAAATCAATTAAAGAATTTCATATCATTAACAATATTAAACCACACAATAATAATTAATTTTTTTAACATATAAAATAACGATGTAAATTACTAATATATATTGAAAATTAATCATTGTCAATATTTCATTTAAATTATTATTTTATTACAAATACTTGTGTACTTGAAAAATGCAATTACACTTGATTCGATCATATTGAATTTCCCTGAATTTAAATTTGAATAATTTAAAACAGAATTTTCATTAAAATTATATGAAAATGATTAAATATTTTTGCATGAATAATGACATAAAATTATAGATCAAGTATTTATTTTTTTTTTTTTATATAAATCTTTTAATATAATATTTTGCGTGACTGAAATATTGATTTTTTTGTCTCTCATTTATCATTATTCTAAAAGTAATTTAAAATAAAAATAAATATAAACTATTTTACTAGCAACAATGAACTTTTGTTTTATCAATTTTTAAATAAACTATTTATCATTTTGATAGGGTCAAGGTTCATCTATCTTATATCAATTTAATGATCTCTAAATTTGCATAAAGTGTTATTTCTAGATTTTTCAAACCTTATCTCATCTTGTCCATCAACCCTTCACCTGATTTTTTTCATTTTTTTTTTTTTTTAATTCAATTTGCATTAATGTGCATGTTGATGTATAATTTTTTTTTCTTATCACAATAATTTGCCTGGATACATAATTTATTTTGAATTTTTATTTTATATTTTTTTTTTATTTTCTAGAAATCGTGTCAATGAAATTTTATATATTTCTATATAATAAACTATATTAATATTTTTTTCTTCGACAAATAATAACAAAGCAGATAATTTTAATGTAAAAATTATAAACATTAAGTTGAAACGATTTAAATAAATTGAGTATAATGTATTGAAAAAAAAAAAAGTCTCATTTATTTGCTATTTTTTTCTTTTGTTTTTTAATTTAAAAAAATTGAGTCAAGTGAAGCTGATACTAACGACTTCAGTAAAAACTAATTGACCTCTTCAATAAAGTCACAAAACTATGCATATAAATCAAGGTCAGTTGGTGTAAAATGTTGTTGATAAAGTTTCTTCCGGGCACTTTGAAAATTTAAATTATTTCTACCAAAAAAAAAAAAGAAATAAAAATAAATCAAGTGACAGTAAATTATTACAAAACCTTTTTACGCAAATTAATTTATATCTGCTTTTAGTGAACCTTTTTTCCAATCAAGACAATTTTTAAATTTAAAAACTCTTTGACTAAAAATCGAAAAGCAATTTAATAAATTTCGAAATTTTAAAGCTTTATAACCTTAAATTAAAAGCTATTATTATTATTTTATTAACAACATTATTATTATTATAAAAAATAAGACAAATAAATTCTAAAATATATGATTTCATTTGTTTTGAAAAATGTAGTAATGACAGTTTTAAAAAACCATAAATAGCTTTTATCAAAAAAAAAAAAAATTCTACATTGTGTAAAATAAAAAGTTTGATAAATAAAATAACAGCATTATATATTTTTACTTATTGAATATGGATGACAAGTGTGTAGAAAATAATACTGATAATAAAATAAATCACAATGATGATAAAAACGATGAAATCCATTCATCAAAAATGCAAAATTACACAAATCAAGGACCAGGTGGTGACGCCCAACATGAGGTTATTATTATTTTTTAAAATAAAATTTAAACTAATATATTATTCAATGAATTATTCATAAATGTATAATGTCAAAATTGATAATATATTTATTTATTAAAATCCATATAAAAAAGTAAAATTATAATGAAAAAAATTTAATTTAAATTTAGGATATTATTAATGAAATTATTGTTGATAAGCCATTTAATATTTATCATAATTCAACAACAAAATTACGTGCTGAAGCACCACCATTTACTCCAACAAGTAAATTAAATTTGGAAAATTTAAAATTTCAAAATGTCGATGATAATATTAAACAAGAATATTGCTTTGTAAATGTTGATCTTGTTTTACCAGAAGATGAATTAAAATCAGATATTAAAACAAGTAATATTCAGGAAAAATATATGAATTTAAATAATAAAAATATTGAAGAACCATTTACACAAATTGAGGTAATAAAAGAAATATTTAATAAAAAAAATTTATGCTGTAATTTAATGATTTTTTATTAGATAGAAGAAAATGCTGAAGAGCTTGTTCCTGAAACAATTTTACCAATGACGACAGATCAAACAGCTGTTGTTGAAATTCAAAGAAATCCAAGACAATTTTTGCCAAGATTTTTCTTTGATAATAAAACAGAGTCAGCTGGTGTTGTTGCTGCTATTTTTATATGTATTTTTTTAATAAGCTACGTTCTTCCTTGAAAAAAAGAAAATTGCATTTTTTTTTTCTTCTCAGTTTGTAATTTTATTAATGTTTAAAATATCTTTGGTATTTTTCCAAGTTTTTCATTTTTTTTTTTTTTTTGAATTGAAGTAAATAATGATTGAGTTAATTAATTTAAAAAAATATATATATTATGCAAAAGTTGTTTTTAATTATAAAGAAAAAATAATGAAAATCAATGTTAATTGTTAGTTTTAAATTTGTTGAATAATTCATTAATAAAAATATGGTTTTAATGTTAAATAATTTAAAAATTAATTTTATTTTTTTTTTAATTTGGAATTTATTGTTCTTTGAGTTAAAAAATAAATAATTCATTTTTTTTTTCAATTGAAATATACATGTTTTTAATAAGGAAAAAGAATTGTTTTTGTTTGTTGAATTTATTTTAAAAGTGTATTATTTTTTGCCGAGTTTATTTGAGCTTTTAAAGCTTGGATAATGATGTGTTAATATTTTTTTTTTCCTGACATTTATATGAAGGCTATGATCGATAATAAACATTTTCTTTTTTTTATAAAAAATTAAACAAATTTTTTTAATGAACTTCTGTAAAAATCTATTTTAAAATATTTCATATAATCTTTATGATTTTTATAATCTTTTTAATTTTCTTTTTGATTATTTTGATAAAGTTGTCAATTGAAAAAAAAAAATCAGGCTTTGTTTGGAATAAAAAATATCGCGTGACTATAAAAAATTATAATAATATATAAAAAAAAATTTACAAAATTGAAATATGAAAGTTTGAAAAGTAAATTTATCTTTGGATATTTCAATCAATTGTTTGAAACTATTTCCAACATAAAAATTGGCTGTGAATTTAGAAATAAAATTTATCAAAATTAAATAATAAATACTATAGTTATTTTCTTTTTTTATCTTTTCCAAATTTTTGTAACGCTTTTCTTTTTTTTTTTTTCTGTATGTTTTCCTTGAGACAAAAATAAAGTTCAAAAAAAAAAGGTTCAAGTCAAGCCACGTGCGATATTTCCGGTGTCTTTTGAATATTAAACAGCAACTTTTTTTAAGCTCAAAATAAAGAAACGAATGCTCATAAAAGTTGCTAATATTAATACACTTCGAATTATAAATAACAACCTTTAAAATTACACATAAAAAAAAGAAAAATAAAATTTTCTTTTTTAAAAAAAACATAAAAGCTTGTTTTAAAAAATTCAATTAAATTAATTTTCATGTATATAATATATACAAAGTGAAATTAATGATTTTTCAATAGTATTGATTTATTATTCTTTTTTTTTTTTTCTAAATTAGATTTATCTACAATTTATTCATCCGCAAAATGCGCAATACCTCGTAATTCAACAGGCGAGAACTTTCCCAAATGGAGAAAAAAGAAATGAGTATTTTCAACTAATGAGGATCAGTAAAAAAATAAAAAATAATGTTTTATTGTAAAACATAAACGAGGTGTGTTAAATTTTATCGCGTGCATTTGTATATAATTTTTGAATTAGTTGCAAGATCGTGTTTTAGTGTAAATATTGGCCAAGGAGTCAAGGACACGTTATCAAAAATAATAAGCTAATAATAATATAAAATTAAAATATATTTTATTATAAACAAATAAAGAGTTTAAAAAATTATTTGATAAATATAATTGAGAGTTTTTTCCCATATAATATATGAGAATCGAAATAAATTTTCGAAAATGGAAATAATAAAAAACCCCTGTTTTTATTGAAGTATAAATTTAAGAAAAAAAAGCTCGCAGTTGAATTATAAATCTTGTCACAAGTCAAATTTATCCACTATAAAAGTTACTTATTTAAAAAGTATCATCACTCATTGTTAAAAAAAAAATTTATCATATCTTTTTAATATCTTTCTTTAAAATACTAAATCTAAATTTTTTTTCTCTCAAAGAATTATGCACCATTAAGTTAATTTATTATAAAAAAAAAGATTAAAAAAATTTTTTTATTATAATTGTATTAGTGGTGAAAGAACGTTACGTGCCAATAATTTAATTTTTTTTTTTTAAAGAATAAATACTTGAAAATTAAGAAAAAAAAAAAAAATAATAAATAAATGAAAATTAATTTTTTAATAATTTTTTAAATGCATAAATAAATGAATGGAAATAATTTAAATTATTTTCATGTTTATTAATGAAATAAATTAAGTTAATATTGTGGTATAATTTGAGAAAACGAGAAACCACAAAATAGACGTACATAATATTAGTGGTAAACCAACATTCAAATATAATTCGGTCACAAATTTACAGAACCCTTAAAATTATATCTCAACATGCATAAATAATTGTTGTCAAAAGTATCCTTGAAAATTTTCAAAATTCAATACATAAATTTTGTAAACCACGTGGATATTAATAATTAATAATTACATTAATTATCGACAAAATGAAATGTCAATTTTATTATGTAAAGTATCACTTTGAAATATTAATAAATAGATAATATATTAATTTAATATTTCAAAGTAATTTATAATAATCAATGAAATATTTTTTCATTTATATTTAATTATTTTAAATAATTAATTTACTTACTTTTTTTAAAAGTTTTGGACGATTTTCAATTTGCTGATTTTCTTCAATATTAATTTGTCCAATTGCTGATGATGCTGATGATGATAATTCCAATGGATTTATTAATTTTGGTAATGTTTTATGTAATTTTGATTGTCCAACGCGTTTACGTAAATTTTCAAGAGCTCTTGCTTCTTCACGTTTTCTTGAAGGTGGCCAATTTGGACCAGCATGAACAAAAGTTATCACTGGAAAATCCTACCAACAAAATAGAAAACAAAAAAGTTAATATTACACAAATAAATATAAATATTAAAAAATAAAAAAATAAACATTTTTAAATATAAAAAATAACAATAGTACCATTAATTTATAAATAAAAATATATTTATAATTATTAAAATAGAAATAGATAAAACGAAAAAAAAAAAAGGCACCTTTGGTAGATTTGAATTTGTTGAATTACCATCAGCTTGTTGAACAACACCAGTTTGACTTAATAATCTACGACTAGCAGCAATACGATTACGATTAATAATTTCTTTTTGTATAGCATATTCAATAAAATAACTTTCGTCCCCGTCGAAATTACTGGGCAGGAGCTCGGCTGTTTCTTCGGCCGTCGCGATATTCATTTCGCGAAGCTCCATCGCATCAGTTTGACTGAACGACGAGGACTAAACAGTGAACACCCTGAACCCTCAACTCCCTCAACTCTCCCAATACCACACCAACTACCAAAAAGTTGCTTTTTTTTTTTCTCCAATTTCTTTACTATTATATATATATATTTATGTATGTGGGTGTGCAAAAATCTTTGTCTATGTGAGGATACATACTCCTGCATTCTCCCATTTTTACTACCCCTTTTTTGACTATATATATATATTTTACCTCCTCAAATAACCAACCCTCTCAAAGTCTCAACTCACAAGAAAAATACCGAAACACTTGCGCCGGCCAATTGCAAGTATTTTCTTCTTTAAAAATTAATTAAATATCCTTTTTTTTCAACCCTTTTATTTTTCAAATTAATTTATACCTTTTAAATATTATTTTTAGAAATTTAAAAAATTCGATTTTTAACAATTACTGTATTACCGATTTTGTAAAATGAAAATAAAGATGACGCTGTGTGTAATTTTTGTAATTTGATGTTGTCATTTGACAACAAATAAACACGTATGACGTATGTAAACACAACACTTATCAAAAATAAAATAAAGTTGTTACTTGATAATTAATAAACAACCACAAAAATGGATAAAAAATTTGATATTAATGAATTTACTGATGCCTGTTGGAAAGATGTATTAATTAAAATAAATAATGCTGCTGTTTATATTGATCATGGAGCAACAGAATGTTTACACTGGTTTAATGGTGACAAAGCATATTTATCACTTATTGATGCTGGTGCACATTCTGTTCATGAAATGGCATTATTTAATTTTCAGGTAAATTAAATAATAATTATCTATTTGTGCTAAGTTAATAATTATCTTTCTTTTAGTATGTCAAAGTTAAAGGAACTAAAAAAGTTGTATTTATCATAACATCACCAGATTCATCATTTTACAAACGAACATTAAAAATAATTATTGATAAAAATACATTTGAAGATTGTACAATTGTTTGTGCTGTTCATAGTACAATATTAAAATATTCATTGAATGAAAATGATGATGATCAATATGAGATGCTCAAAAACGACATATTGAGTTGGATGAAAAATAAATCAACAGTAATTAATTTATATAAAAATTTCAAATCAAAAAACAACAAAATAATTTGATAAATAATAACTTGATATTAATTTATTTAGGATGCATCAGTGGAAATAATGTTTAGACCAATTTTCATAGCTCCAATAACTGAGCAAGTATTTGTAACACCACCAATTGAAAGGCTAATGCCACCAATTGATGGAAAAATAACTGATGAATATCAATCAAATGCTGATTATTTTGTCAGTTTATTTCATAGTTTATTTACACAGCTTAATATAAAAGAAGATATTTATTCAATTGGTCAATTTAGTGATTATATTGCTGATAAATTAAATAATTTACCAGCAGCTGTTGATAGAAAAAAGGTAAATTTATATAAATATTATTTTGTAAAGCTATATTAATTAATTTTATTTATCAAGATGCTGATTGGAAGATCTGGAGTGTCATTAATTATAATTGACAGAACATTGGATTTATGTACAGCAACAAAAAATAATAATGAATGTGTTTTATCAAGAATATTATCAACACTACCATCATTGCCTTATCATCACAATGATGTTGCTGTTAACATGTCTCCACTATGTTCAGATTTTCAAGTAACATAATCAATTATTTAGCTAATTTTGTTTTTCAATATATAGTTATTATTAATTTGCTAATTTTTTTCGTGTTTGTTTAAAGGAAAGCCCATTGACATTGACAGTACCAGGATGTTTAGCAACAAATGACAATGATAACTTTAATATTTTAATTAAAAAAAAACAAAAAGATGTATTGTTGATATTAAACAAATGGATTGTTGAAATTTTAACGAGTGATATACAAAGTCCACAAGCAAAATTATCAACACGTGTTACAGCTCATAGTTTAGAAAAACTTGTCTTTAAATTTCGTGATAATTGCAATATTAAAAATCTTGAAAAACATAGTAAAAAATTACAAATAATAATGGCAGTTATACAATCACTTAAATCAGATAAAAGTGGTAAATTAGATTTACTTGTTAGTTTGGAAAAATTAATATTACAAAATTTAGCTGTTAGTCGTGATTCAACAAGTATTTTATCTCAGGTAATTTATAAATTCAATAAATAATTTAATATTAATACTAAAATAAACATATTATTTTTTTTGTTTCATCTAGATAAGTAATATAATTAAAAATCGTACAAGTCGTGGTCTAGAAATGGAAGATTTACTTGTTCTTTTAATTTATATTTATTCAATTTCTGGTACTGAAATACATTTTTCAACTCAACAAGAACAACAATTAATAGCTTCATTGGAAAATGCAATTTTTGAAGATATTAAAAAATGCAATGATAGTGTATCAACACATGAAGTATCAGTTTATCAACAAACATTACTATTATTAGGTGTAAAAACAGACACTGAAGCACATGAACTATCAATAAATATAACAAAAAAAATAATGAATAATCTACATTTAATATCTGAACAACGTAAAAACTTACATAATTATAAAGATATGATTGTTAAATCAAATCCTCAAGTAATGGCTGAATGTCCTGGTATTGTTGAACGTCTTGTTAATGATTTATTAGATAAAACACAACCAGAAATTATTGATTTACAAAATAAATCATCAAATTTATTATCAGCTGGTTTTAATTTTATGTTAAAAGGACGTACCACTGCACATCCAACTGATAATCCATGGATAATAATTTATGTACTAGGTGGAATAACACCAGAAGAAGCTAAAATTGTTGATCAAATAACAACACAAAGCTCAACACAAATAAAAATAACACTTGCTGGTTGTAAATTATTAAATCCAATTGATGTTTCTGATAAAATATTGTTATCAAATATTATATTATAAATAAAAATATATTGTTTTTCTTGTTAAATCCAATTAATTCCATTAATATCAATCGTATAATCAATTTCATTTGTTGAATTTAATGTTTCAATAAAACATTTAAATGTATTTTGTTTTTCATCTCTTTGCAATTTAATACGTTTATTTATTTTTCCAATTGTTGGCTCATCTGATAGAACAATTGTTTCTTTTAATGTTGACGTAATATCAGTTGGTTTAACATAAATTAATGGAATTTTTGAATGATACGTATGTTTTTGAATTGTCTTCATGTATGTTTTAGCATAATCATCAATTATCCATGGACCACCATGTTGTCTATCTTGCCAATAAAATGCAGTTATACTATCAACAACAACAAGACCTATTTTTTTATTATTCAATAGCTTTGTATCAAGTCCTTCAGTTGTAAACAAAAATTGTTTACAATCATAACAACTTATTATTTTAATATTCAACAATGATTGTTTAATAATATCATCAATTTCAAAATCTAATAATATATTGTTTTTAGATATTATTGTTTTCATTATTGATATTATCTTTGTTAATTTTATGTGATGATCATTGTTTATTAATAATACACCAACATCAAGACCTTCAATTTTTTTGTCATTGTAATTTTTTAGCAGTATTGTTTTAGCAATGTATTGAGATAGTAAAATACTTTTACCACTTGATATGTTACCACATATTTCAATTGTTTCTTTATTTGTTAAACCATTTGGAAATATTTTCATGTCTAAGTCTGTTATTGATGGACGATTTGTAACTCTTGCAAAAAATTGAGCTCCTGGTTCAACTACTGGAATTTTATCCATCTGAAATTTTTAATTAATTTATTAATTAGTTAATAAAATAAATATATTTCTTTTTTTTTTTTGTTGTTATTTAACTTGCCTTAAATAAAATTTTGTTTATTTTACTAAATAAAAAAACAAACACAACAAATTTTAATCAACACTTTTGTCAACAATGAAAATTTAATAATAATTAACGTCTTTTTCACTGATAAATAATTGTTTAAATAGAATAAATTAATTGTTGTTTAAATAAATTTATCAAGCTTCAGTAAAATAAATATTTATAATTACTATAAGTAGATTTTAAATTTAATTATGTTTTTTATAAATAAAATAATAACGTGATATTAGCAGCTAGATAAAATTGATACAAAAAAAAATTCGATATTTCGATTTAAAGTGCAACCGCCATTTTTTATTATCAAAAAAAAAAAGAGAAAATCTTAACCTAAAAAATAAAAAAAAAAAATAAAAAATGGTGTATGTAAAGTTTGGGGGTGTTGCTTATTGAGACCTGTTTTTACAATCAGATAATCGACAATAACAAAAAGCATTGTTTGCATGTGTATAAATTATAATTGACAGTTTAATTGTCAAAAGGTATTATTGACATGTATTTTTATTTATAAACAACACACAATAATTGACAAATTTTATATTTTTTTATTCTATATTAAAACATAACGGATTTATAATAATTTATTAAAATACACTCGCGTCAGGTGATTATTAAAATTATTATTATTATTTTATTCATTGTTAAAAACAATATAATAATTATTAGAATAAACAATGAAATAAAATTGTCAAGCTAAATAAAATACCAACAATTATTTGTCTTTAATTATTTTTCATTTTTTTCATTATTATTATTTATAAAAAAATAAAAATAATATGAATTATTAGCATTATTATTATTACTCATTGTTGTTAATTTTAATGATGATAGAATAAAGTTATACAGTTGTAAAATACATACGCAATATGATTTTGTTTGTTTTGTTTTTCTTTTTTTAATCGACATATTTTTTTTTTTCGAAATAATATATTACGTCATTTTCGTAGAATTTTTTTAAAACAATAATTGTTTGTGCAATAGATGATTTTATTAAAACTGGTTCATCTGCACAAATTAAATTGATTATTTTTGTGAATTATTTTAAAATAGTTTTATTATTTTTAGAGGAAAAAAAATTGTTGAAATGTCGTCAATAAACAGTGCTGATTCACTTGGTACAATACAATGGGACATGCTTGAATTGGCTGGTCATTTAAGACTGGAGCGTCTTTTTGTTAATTCAGAAAAACAAAATCTTAAAGAACTAAATAGAAAGGTAAATAAATAATTAATAAATCATCAATTGATGAATTATTTATTTCTATTAATTTAATTAATTTATTAATTTAACAATAGGTGCTGTATATATCATCAGATTTAGCACAACAAGCATGGATAACTGATCAACAACGTGTTAATTTAAATCGTTTAATTGTTGCACGTGCAGATTGTACACCAGCATCATGTTGTCAACGTGCAAATACACTTGAAAATTGTCATTTTGTTGATGCATATAAACATTTACGACATCAAGCATGTAGTTCATACGGTGAATTTCTTGATAATATACGTAAATCACCAGAATTAATAGCATCATGTCTTGTTGAAGCTGATAGAATATCACCAGAAACAGTACAAAATATAATACAATCATTATCAGCTGGTCTTTATGGTAGTTGTTTAATGCCAGAAGATAAATTATTTGTATTAAAATTATTACGACAATTGATGTATTTACAAATAATACCATCAGATAATCCACGTCGTTTATTACGACATGGTACATGTGCATTTTCACGTTTTTATTCTGTATTTCATGAAAATTTATTCTCAGCAAAATTATATTTAACAGCAGCATTACATAATCCAATAACACAATTACTAATGGAAGATGAAAAATTTTTGGATATTGATCCAGATAAAGCATCAATTAGATTTCCACCATCTGAAAAATTGAAACGTTTTGGTAAAGAAGGAACACAAGAATATCATAATAAACTACAAAAATATCGTTTATGGACAATTAATTCATTAGTAAGAATAACACAAAGATTTATCACAAGTATACGTGATAATATACATTGTTTTCCAACAAGTATATGTTGGATTGTACGACAAATGGCAAATTTATTAAGTAAAAATAATAACATTGAACCTAAAGAAATACATGCAATGTGTACTGATCTTGTATTTACATATTTTATATGTCCAGCAATTGTTAATCCAGAACCATATGGTATAACTGATGCACCAATAAGTTATATTGCAAGATTTAATTTAATGCAAGTTGGACAAATATTACAAATGTTATCATTAATGAAATATCAAACAGTTGATCAAAAAGTTATTGATTTATATAAAAGATTTGATAAAGATTCAATATCATCAATTATTGATGCAATGCTTGATGGAACAAATGATGAACAACTTGATGATGAACCAAGTATTATTGATAATACAAAGTTACAAGGTTTATGTAGATCTGCTGCATTATTAACTGAAAATGAATTAAATTCATTAGTTAATTTTTTTCATGTTATTAATAATAATAATAATGACGATGATGATGCTAATGATAACGATGATGAAAGTAATAATGATGATGCAAGTAATGATGATGACGATGACGATGATGTTGATGAACAATTAGATAATAATAATAATTTATTAAATCGTAAAAAATTAAATGAATTATTATCACAATTACCAGCTGGTTCTGTGAGTTCAAATAAAATTATTATTAATAATAATAATAGTAATAGTAATAATAATACATCACCAGAAACACCAAGTAAACGTGGTGGATTATTACGTAAAGTTAGTCGTGGACGTGGTAGTAGAGTATCATCATCATCATCATCAAGTGTACCAGATGGAGCTGAAGATAATAATAATAATATTAATAATAGTAGTAGTGGATCAACTGGTGGTACATCTTGTGGTAATGATGATGATTTTATTGATAAAAAAATACCTCAAGATGTACTTGTAATACCATTTTCACCGACAATTGGTGAATCAGTTGGTTTATTGAGTGAACAAAAAGTACTATGTATGGATATTAAAAATAATATTGATAATTCAAATCAAGTTACATTAACATTACCAAAAAATATACAAATTATTAATAATCAACAACAACAAGATAGACAATTAATTGTTAATGATAGAATTGAAACACAAGAAAAACGTACACGTTTTTCATTATCACATGATGAAATATTATTTGAAGGTTCAATTGGTAATACATCTGATAATTTAGAAGCTGTTTCTGAGGCAGCATCAAATCATAGTGTTGCATCATCACTTGAACTTGAAACAGAAGATCAAAATGATAATTTATCTGATATGGTATCAGCAAATGTATCTGGTAGAGGTTCACCAAATATATCTGGACGTGATACACCATCATCACAATTAACTGAAGGTGGTGATGATAATCGTGTTGTTGTTGGTGGTATTGATGTACGTCAACATGATTTACCAACACCAACAATTGCTGAAAAACAATCACGCTCTGAAATTGATGATAAATTTTGTAAATTTGAAATTAAAAAATTAATTGAAGGTGATGAAACAATATCACTTGTATCAGATACATGGTCAACAGATGTATTAGGTTCTGATAGTGAATTTATTGAAGTACAAGATAGATATCAATATTCACAACCATCTGTATTACAAGTTGTTGATATTAATAATTGTTTAATTGATATTAATGAAACAGCATCTGATGCATGGAGTACAGATGTACTTGCTAGTGATTCAGAACGTTTAACTGAAGTTGATACTGATGATACATCAAGTGTTGCTAGATCAGATGATACTGCTAGATCAGAAATTGAAAGTCGTGGTGAACCAGAAGGTAGTGGTGCTAGTGCTAGTGGTAGTGGTATTAATTGTAATAATATTAATTATTTACAAGAAACAAGAAATTTACCAATTGGTACAATTGTTGATGGTGCTGGTATGTTATTTCGTACAATACGTGAAGAACCAATTGGACGTTCATCAATAATAACAATACCATCATCACCAACAGCATCAGCATCATCAACATCATCAGCAAATGTTACTGGACGTGGTGGTACAAGATCAGATTATCAAAGAAGTACAATGGAATATGTTGACAACAATTCAAATGGCATTTCTGACAATACAGATTATACCAATAAAAAAGATGCTGCTACTGGTACAAGTAGAGCTACAAGAGTCAATGATAATAACAATGTTATTGATGATGGTATATCAAATTTAATTGATAAATTACAAATTGATAATAATAATAAATCAAATTTCAGTAATGGTAATCAATTAATTACCACAAATACCACTACAATTACTACTACCACCACCACCACTAACACAACCACTGCTACAAATTTATCATTGACTAATAAAAATCATACTACAACTAAAAATGATGATGTTGATAATGCAAATGATGTTATTGTACGTTTAAGTACAGCAAGTTTAACATCAAGCAGTAGTTTTGGTTCAGATACTAAAATTAAAAATACAACAACTACATCAATGACATCAACAACACCAGAACGTCAACGTCCAATTACAAATGGCTCAAATGATATCACTAATAATAGTAATAATAATAATACAATTTTATTATCATCTTCATCATCAACAACAAATAAACCAAGTATATCAAGTGGTGCAATACCAAAAAGCATAAGTTTTGATATGACAGCAACACGTGGTGATAAAGAATTACTGGATGATGATCAAAAAAATAAAAGAGGTTTTTTTAGTAAATTTAAAATGTCATTAAAAAATAGAAGAGGTAAATCACCAAGAGGTATAAGTGATGATTTAATTGGTAATCGTTGTTATGATAATAATAATAATAATGATAATAATAATGATATTAATAGACATAGATTACGTAGAATAATGTCTGAAGATACAACAGCAACATCATCATCATCAACAACATCAATGAATAATTTTAATGACAGTACTGATGATATATTAGCAAAATATCGTAGAAAACCAAGTGTAACAAGTGATACAGCATCTGTTGAAAGTAATCAATCACGTACAAAAGAAGCTGAAGATGAAAGATTAATGATTGATCAAAATAATATTGAATTATCATTTGCATTTAATGATGCTAAAAGAAAATTACGTATGGTATTAAGTACTGCTGATTTACAACAAATACCATGGTTTATATCAAATGAAAGAAATAATATTATACAAAAAGATAATGAGCTAATAACATTTTTACAATTACAATTATCTGAAGCAATTAATTTACAAGATCGTCCATTAATTGCACGTTTACATGAAACATTAAGATGTGTTAGATTATTTAATGATGAAGGATGTAAAAAATTATTTTTATCATTAAAAGATGATTATCAAAAAAGATCACCATATATTGCATATTTAATAAGATGTAAACAAGGATTATTATCAACATTAGCACATTTAGAAAGACTTGGTGAACGTGTTAAATGTGATCGTGATGCTGTTAATAGTCATTTAGTTGCATTATGTGTACATGTTTATCTTGAAAAACGTGAAAATCAAATATTAAAATTTTGTGATGAATTTCAAAAACTTGAAGTATCTGATGAAAAACAAGATTTTGTTGATAATTTTTTACTTAAAATTAATTCTGATATGGAAATTGATGCAATATGGCAATCAGCAAGTGATGGACAACTTGAATTAGCTAGAATGGTTGTTGAAAGAACAGTTATGGCTAGAATATATCAATATGCATTATATCCAAATGGTGATGGTGATGTTAATAGAGATCAATTATTATATGATCATATTAAAAAATTATCTAAAATAGTAACACCAAATCATAAAGATTTAAAAATAACAAAAATTTATCATTATGAGTGTCCATGGCCATCAGCACAAGCTGAACTTGCTGTTATATCAGCATATAAAACACCAAGAGATAAATTACAATGTGTTTTTCGTTGTGCAACAACAATTATGAATTTATTATCAATGGCATCTGAAAGAAGAACACCAGCTGCTGATGATTTAATGCCTGTCCTTGTGTATGTCATCATTAAGGTAATTAATTTTTATTTTCTATCAACTTTATTTACTTATTATAGAAATATGCATATTATTATAACACTTGTGTTTTTTAAATTTTACTTTAGACAAATCCACCATCGCTATTGTCAACTGTTCAATACGTTGACAGTTTCTATGGAAATCGTCTTGAAGGAGAAGAACAATATTGGTGGACCCAATTTTACTCAGCAATTGAATTCATCAAGACAATGGATTAAATTACGTAAATATTTTTCATATTTTCATTTATTATTATTTCTATTTTTATCTACTATATAACTTTATTATTTTATTATTTAATTAAGTATAAAGAAAAAAAAAAAAGACATAGAAATTCAACAAGATTAAATTGATGAAATTAAATTATTATTTTTTAAATTCAATTATCAGATATATAAAAATAATTAATGTTTTTTTTTTTCCTTTTGACTTTTATAAAATATAAAAAATATATTTTTTTTAATATTTAATTTAAAACTATATAATGCACGTTATTTAAAATTATTGTTAATATTAATAACAATAATCATGCTTATTAATAAACAAATGAAAAAAAATTAAATATATTTAATCAATAATTATTTTTTCTAATTATTATTATAATAACAAAGAAAAAAAAAGAAAAAACAACAAAAAAAAATTATTTTATATTATTTAACAATTAATAATAATGAAAAAAAATAGTAATAATTTTTGCCATAAGTTTATCAAATATTACACGTAAATTTTTTTGTTTAAAAATTTTTATTGAACGTTTAAATATTATTAATATTATTTCAAAAATAATTAACCAAACAATTATGTCTTTTGAGTCTTTTTTTTCGTTGTAGTAAATTTTCATTTTTTTTCTGTTGATAAGAAATAAAATATAATAAAAATTTATAAATTAATCAGCGTTGGCATAAATATATAAAAGCGCATAATAATATGAATCCCAAAATATTTTGCAATATATATATTTATATATAAAATATATAGCATATATTTTTTTATAGTCAAAAATAATAATCATTAATGAATTAAAAATATCAATTATTGTATAACTTGCACAGTAAACATGATAATTATTTGCACCATTTAATGAATAAATTATTGAAGAAAAAAAAAAGGGTAAAAAAATATTAATAAATGGTTCAACTGTATACGGTAAAAATAAATATATTTTTTATTTATCATTTATTCAAGTATTTATTATTCCGTTGAATATTAATTTATTAAAATCAACATTATAAAAAACATTACCGATTTTTTGTACCTGGATAATTAAAAAATTTAACAAATGATAAATATTTAAAAGACAATCTCAAAGGACAAAAAAAATAATGAAATATTAATTTTAATAATAAGCCAATTATGCAGAATATATTATTAACTTTTCCAGTGTTAATTTCAGAATAAATTATTTTTTTTTTTTTGTAAGTTTCATCAGTTACAACGAAGAATTTTTTATATAAAAAAATTAGTTATATACTTGACAATTTATTTTTATTTATTTTTATTGATAATTTAAATTACTGTGTATTAATTAAATAAAATATTGGAATAATTAACAGAGGCTTGTTGAGTCGATATTTTTATTAAATATTGAATCGATATTTGCAGGAGTATATATGTATTTTAAATAAATAAATACAGGGAAATAATAAAACATCTATTTAATTGTGTTTGTTTATTAAAAATATAATATTCCTACTGAATTACAAATATCAATTTAAAAATATATAAATATTATTTTATAAAGAAAAAAAGTATAATATCTAAATATATAATTATTGTTAGGCAATATTACTCATTGAAAAAAAAAAAAAAAAAATTAAATAGAAAGTTGTAAAAAATATGTTTGCTAACATAGTATTTTTGGTGTAGAATTTTAATAATGTAAGGCAATTAAATTGAAGCCACTTTAAAAACCACTGTGTTTTATTGATTATTTTTTTTTTTTTTATTAAAACAATTATTGTGAAGAAAAAAAAAAATATTATTTTTAAATTTACAATTTTTTTGGTAATTCGTTTTACATTGATTTGAAAATAAATTAAAAAAAAAACAATTATTTTAATTAAATTTAAATAATAATATTTTTCATTATTAGAATAATTGTTTTTTTTTTTTTTTTAATTTTTTTTTCTTAATACTGTTAAACTTGGAGCTTGTAATTTATAATTAACACAGAATCTCAATTTTTTTTTTTTGGTTTTCCTCATGAGATTTTCTCAGTGTAAATGAAAAAAGTGTTGCTCAAGTAGAAAATAAAAAAAATATAAAAAATAAAAACTTGTAATTATTATTGACTTTATTTTTTAAATTGTTCATATATTTAAGGTTTTTTTTTTTCTTGGTATACAGTGATTATTAATGTTTTCATTTTTTTGTTTTTCATGACACTACAGTGTATAGTGGACTCTAACTCATTATTTAAAATATTATTATTACTAATTTACATATAATTTTTCGTCTCTTGAATAATAATCTAGTTTGACTCAGGAACTTCTTATTCTTCTTCGTGATTTGCAAAATTTTTAAAAACTTTACCAATAGCTTTTCCAAGACCTTTTTCAATGATTTCAAATCCTTTCCTTGATTTATCACTTACTCCCATATTCTCGGGGTGATCAATTAAAACTCCACCTGGATTTATTTTAACTCTCCAATCGTCAATGTAAACTTGGCCTGCTCGACTGGTATTAAAATTTATAGTATGTTCCATTTTCACTTGATCTGTAAATGTTAAATAAAAAAAACAAATAATAGTATCATCAAATATTTTTCAACCCCTGAGAGTATATATTTTTTAAACTTACACAGTTTTATTTTAACATCACTTCCTTCACCTCGCTCGTATATTTTGCCTAAATTGCCATCTGTACACTGTGCTGAATCAACAGTTATTTTTGGATTTTTTGTAGTTATTTTTAATTCATTTTTATCCCAATCAGCAACGTAATTTGTCACTGCTAAATTATCGTTGAAACCCCATACATCGATACCTTCACAAAGATATTCAATGTCACCAGTTTTGCCAGAAAATTGGAGAATTACAAAAACCGCTGTACTTATTTGTTGCTGTACTCCTGCACGATCGATATAATATTGACGAGTTACATCAGGGATAATTATTCGCATACACTCTTCAAAATCTAGATCATTCTTATTACACTCCCACATTTTACTATCACATAATATTGGACATATTAAAATTAATCCTATGAATGTCAATCCAATTAAACACTTTTTAATAACTAATTCCATTTTTTATTTATTTATTTCAATTTATTTATATAGAATAAACTAAGTATAAATTGCAGTCAACTAGTGATGGGTAGTATTGGTCCAGAGTGACGCCAAAATTTTGCAGTTTGCACAAAGCCAAGCCGTTGGAAAAATAAGTTTTCAGTGGTTTTCAGATGGTCTATACGTGACTTTTATATTTTTTTTTTTTTTCATGCATTCAAACCATTCTAAGAAAATAACCCTGGGCGTAATAATTAGCCACATGTTAACGCAAAAATAAATCGACAAAAAAATAGAAATCAAGACAAATGAAAACGGGAAAAAAGGCGAGAAAAAGCGTAGAAAATATTCTCACCAGGGAGGCATATAGAAATAAAAACACCTGTGAATCGAAACAATGCATTGCATGAATTTAAATTTAATGATTATTCAATATAATCTGAAAATTAATTTTAATAATTTTTTCTTCCTTTAATTGATTATTGTAATTATTATTTAAAAAAAACGAAATAACAATATTAAAATTTAAATTTTTTAATATTAATTTTTTATTATATTTAAAATATTATTATGACTAATTTACATTTTACATATGATTTTTAATTTTTTTATTCTCTTAATAATCTAGTATGACTCGGGAACCATTTCTTCTTTTTTATGATTTGCAAAATTTTTTAAAGCATTCCCAGTAGCTTTTCCAAGTCCTTTTTCAATAAATTCAAATCCTTTCCTTAAGTTATCACTTGCTCCCATCTTTTCGGGATGATCAATATAAACTAAAACTGGATTTATTTTAATTCTCCAATCGTCAATGTAAACTTTGCCTGCTTGACTAGTATTAAAATTTATAATATGTTCCATTGTCACTTGATCTGTAAATGTTAAATAAATAATTAGTAAATAATAGTATCATCAAATATTTTTTAACTCTCAAAACTGCTCAAAAATATTTTCGGACTTACACAATGACATTTTAACATCACTTCCTTCAATTGGCTTGAAAACTTTGCCTAAATTGCCATTTGTACAATATATTGAATCGACAATTATTTTTAGATTGGTTGTAGTTATATTAAGTTCATATTTATCCCAATCAGCAACATAATTTTTTACTGCTAAATTATCGTTGAAGCCCGATACACTGACACCTCTACAACGATATTTAATGTCACCAGTTTTGCCAAAAAATTGGCCAAATAAAATAAAATCTGTACCTATTTGTTTCTGTACTCCTGCACGATCAATATAATATTGACGAGTTACATCAGGGATAATTATTTTCATACACTCTTCAAAATCTAGATCATTTTTATTACACTCCCACATTTTACGATCACATAATATTGGACAAATTAAAATTAATCCTATAAATGTCAATCCAATTAAACACTTTTTAATAACTAATTCCATTATTTATTTATTTAATTATATAGAATAAACTATCGTTAAATTTAATTTGCTGCAGTGGCGGATACTGGTCGAGAATGATGCCAAAATTTCGCACAAAGCCAAGCAACCCAAGCAAAGCAGTTGTAAAACAAGTTTCTAGATCTACGTGACTTTTAGATATTTTTTTTTTTCATGCATTCAAACCATTCTAGGAAAATACCCCTGGTCGTAATAATTATTCGCATGTTAATGCAAAAATAAATAGACGAAAAAATCAAAATCAAGACAAATGAAAGCTGGGAAAAGGCGGGAAAACGATTGAAAAATATTCTCACTATAAGGGAGGCATATATGGAAAAAAAAAACACCTGTGAATCGCCCGTTGCTAAAAAATATTATTTTTAATTTAATTTAATTTATAATTATTTGCTTTTTGCATTATAGCCATCATGATCATAACAAATACAAGATAAACTATAAAATTCCATGTATGTATCAATATCTTTTAATGTAAAAAATTCATCTCTAGTCGTGTTATCTATATATATATTTGAAAATATACTTTCATCTTGAAATTTGTCATTGCTACGACGAAAACGCCTGTAATATGTATAATGCTATTTGTGCATTGATTGTGCATTGTATTTGCAATGTTACAATAACTAATTTTATTTGTTCTTCAATCATTTATTGAAATGTCAATTATTGTGAATTAATTTTTTGATTGACAACAATGATTGGCAATGATTAAAAATAATAATTAATTATTATCTTTTAAATTTATTCAATTTTACGTTTGAATATTGTATTTTTAATTATGCTTAATTGATAATGACATGTTATTATCAAGAATTTATTTCTTTGCTTACTTATTTATCATTAAATTTTCTTCAATTAAATCTATAGATGTATTTAAACGTTTAAAAAAAAGAAACATTTTGTTTTTATCTTCAAATAAATAATTAATATACATATAGTTATGAGTCAATGCTTGTGATGACTTGGTATAACGACAGCCAAACACAAAAGATTCATTGACTCGTTTATACATATTATATACAAAAATTCATATATTAATTAACGATAACCATTATCACAAAATATATAAATACTCTTTCAAGCCGAAAAATATGTCACATCGACTCAAGTCTTCAACTGGTTAATATTATTTTATTTTATTTTTCAACGATGGTTTCAAAAATTACTGCCACATTGGCAATTGTATTGATTATTGGTTTTATCAATAAATCACATGCTGATGATGATGTTGATGGTAAGTTTGAATTTATTTCTTTATTATTTTTCTGTTTTTTCTTAATTTATTAATTACTGTTTGAAAACATGTTTATTTTATTTGTTAGTAGACTATACACCAGAATTTGTTAAGGGGAATGACAACCATGGAGGTGTATATGGTATTAAACTCCATGATAGAAACAAAAAAGAAGATAAAATGAATGCTGGAAACTCAGGTATAAGGGTGAACATATTATATTTTATTTTTTTTACGTTTAAGTGTTTTGTTATGTTGCGATGTCCTTGTAAAAATATTTTAGCCGATTTCACTTTTCACGGATATTAAAATAGGCAAAATTAAATTTAGAGAAGAAATAATATTTGTAAAAGCGTCAGTCTAACTCTGACTGTTCAGCACATAACTTATATGCCTTAGTGTGCTTTAGTTTCATTTATCCTTAAATATAATCCTTTAACTTCTATTCCTTAACCACCAATAAAATTAATAATTATATAGACGATATATTAAATTAATAAATCTAATAAATACAAAATTTATATAAATATACATATTTTTTTAGTTAACAAAAACAAATTGCGATGTTATGTCGGAACTGAGATAAATCCAAAAGGCGGATTAAAATTTTCATTGGCAACATTGAGTGATTGTTATAACAGCACAGAGACCAGCTGTGTGAAAACGACAGTTCGTAAGTTTTTCTTTTTTCTTTTAGTTGTGACAGTTCATGTAAAGTTTTCATATTAAAACGAAGCATATATAAACAACTATCATTAGCATTGAATTATAAATTAAAATTAATTGTTGAACATTTTTATTAATAAATATATTTTTTTGTCTTTTATCTGCAGTAGCCGGGAACACCGTTGTCACAAGATCTTGTTCGTTTGTATCTCACGAAGAAAAATGTCAAACAATTTATTCAGATGTTACTGGTGAAACGGAAACTTGCTATTGTAATGATAAAGATGGCTGTAATTCATCATCAAGTATACATTTCAATATTGTATTTTCAATTATGTCATTTGCGATAGTTTATTTCTTCACTCATATAAAATAATATAATATCATTAATTTATATAATTCTATATTTCAAATGATTAACTTATCATTAAATTTTCTACAATCAAATTTATATATGTATTTAAACGTTTAAAAAAAAAAAACATTTTGTTTTTATCTCCAAATAAATAATTAATATACATATAAGTATAAGTTATGAGTCAATGACTTGTGATGACTTGGTATAACGACAACTAAATACAAAAGATTCATTGACTCTCATATATATTATATACAAAAATTCATATTAATTAACACAAAAAAATATTTCAATAAACTAACAAATAATAATAATAATGATAAATACAAGTAATACGAATCATTTATGTAAACTTTAATAATTAAAAAAAAATAAACTTGTTGAAAAATGAAAAAAAAAAATTGTTGTTGATCATTATTCATTACTAATTGCAAACTGCTCTTGCTCATAGCCCCTGTGAGCAACAGCATGTTGAAAAAATTTTTATATTGTTATACACTAAAAAACTATTTTTTTCCTATCTTAATTACGAAGAATTTATTCAAATTTCAAAAATATAGATTGCTTGATGTATTTAGACTGTAGAGGTCTCTATTTACATCTCTCTCTCTCTCTTATATTTTTTTTCTCTTTACATACACAGAGAGAGAGTGTTTATATATTGTTGTTGTTATTGTTGCTATTACTGACCTGTCATATTGCACTTATTTTTTAAATATTTTTCAACAAGTGTCCACGTGTTTGTTATTGCTCCAATAATTATAAAATCAATCAATAATATAAACTACATTAAATAACATAAATTATTATTCTCATACAATAAATAATTTAAAATAAAAAATCTTAAATTTATACTTTAATAAAATCCAACAACAAAAAGTAAGTCAACTCATAAATAAAATCATAATAATTATCAACTAATATTTTATTATAAAATTTTTTTTATTTCTTATTTTTCCATTTATTAATATTTATTTAATTGTCAATTTAAAATTATATTAAAAACATTTTTTGCTTATTCATTATTTCCATCATAACCTAAATATAAAATTTTTGTGTATATTAATTATTTTATTTATGATGTAACAATGACAATTAAAAAAAAAAAAAAAACAACAATCAGAATATCCATTTTTTATAAATTAATTATTAAATTTTCCAGAATGTCTCAACAAAATTTTCCAGTTTTAAAAAATGATAGATTTTTAAAAGCAGCTAAAGGTGAAGAAGTTGATAAAATTCCAATATGGATAATGCGACAAGCTGGAAGATATCTTCCTGAATTTCGTGAATTTCGTACAAAACATGATTTTTTTACAATATGTCAAACACCAGAGTATGCATGTGAAGTGACACTTCAACCATTGAGAAGATTTGATTTAGATGCAAGCATAATATTTTCAGACATTCTAGTTATTCCACAAGCAATGGGTCTAGTTGTTGAAATGAAATCAGGAGTGGTAAACAAATAAATTTAAAATTACAATCAACAAATAAATAATCATCATGTCTTTAAACTAAAATAATTTATAAATTAAATAGGGTCCAGTTTTACCAGAGCCACTTAAAACTCCAGAAGACATGAGTCGCCTAAAAATGCCAAATGTTGAAAAAGAACTTGGATATGTTGGTGAAGCAATAACACTAACTCGTCACAAATTAGAAGGAAAAGTTCCATTGATTGGTTTTACTGGTGCTCCTGTTAGTATTATCATTATTAATTAAATTAATTATCATTAAAATAAATAACAAGGCTTTTATTTATATTTACAGTGGACTCTTATGGGATATATGATTCAAGGTGGTGGTAGTTCAACTATGGTACAATCAAGATCATGGCTATATAAATATCCAGAAGATTCATGTAAACTTTTACAAAAAATAACAGATGTAATTGTTGAGTATCTTGTTATGCAAGTAAAATCAGGTGCACAGGCTTTACAAATATTTGAAAGTCATGGTAATTGGCTAAATGATGAATTGTTTGATAAATATTCATTTCCATATATTAAACAAATTAATGAAAGAGTTAATTCAACACTTGAAGAATTAAATATTCAAAAAGTTCCAATGGTAAATTATTAATTAATAATTAAAAAATAAATATGGATTATAAATTTTATTTGTTTTTTTTTTTTTAGATTGTTTTTCCAAAAGGTGCAACAATGAATTCATTAGAAAAAATAGCTAAAAATTGTGGATATGAAGTCATTGGTATTGATTGGACAGTTGATCCAGTTGAAGCTAGAAAAAGATTTGGACCAAATATTACAATTCAAGGTAACATGGATCCTTGTGCATTGTATGCAACTGCTGATGAAGTTGAACAAAGAGCATTAAGTATTTGTAATAAATTTAGTAAAACAAGATATATTGCTAATCTTGGTCATGGAATTAATCCAGATACTCCAATAACTTCAGTTGAAGCATTTATCAAAGGTGTACATACTCTTTAAAATGACTGATAAATTTTAAATCTTATATTTTTATTTTTATCATTAGCAATCATTAATTAACATTTTAATTTTTAATTGTTTCTTTTTTTGGTCTATATTTGTTTTTATCAAAGGAGAAATATATTTTTGTTGGGAAGAAAAAAAAATATAATTGACTTAATTTGATGTCAAATATTAAATAAAGATAATTACATTTGTAATACCAAGATTTATGAAATTTTTAATTTATTAAGTATCTGGTGTCTAAAATATTTTACATTGTATTCTGTTTGTAATTTTAAAAATTGTACAAGTGCACGTGCAACAAGTAGAATTATTTTAATGTGAATTTTTTGCAACAACTGATGTATCAACTGCAGTAAGTTATTAATTTTAATATATATAAATTAATTTTTTTAATTCCATATATATTTTTGTTTTTAGTTAGAGAATCTTTATTATGTTGTTACAAATTGGATTATGTTTGGATGATTGTACAAAAAAATGATTATTGATTATCATGACAAAAACAATAAAGCCATTTTGTCCTTCAAGGGAATTATTAAAAAATGTATAGCTAAAAAAATTATATAAAAAATTATATTGATTAGTTTTTTTGGTCAATTAATGAATTCTTTTTTAATAGATTATCTAGGTGTCTCATTCAATGTATAATTTGATGAACAAGAATAAATAAATATGATGATGATTCAAAATATACATTTATTTATTAAGGAATATAAAAATATTTGTGTGATTAAATTAAAAAGGTATATAAATAAAATAATATTTAATATAAATAAACAATAGAATTATTTATTAGAAAAAAAGAATAACAATTTTCGATTTGTTAATTGATCAATTTTTTTATCAATATTATTTACCATTTTTTATTCCTTCAAGTTTCTTTCATACAAGGTGATGGATAGTTATCAAAAAAAAATAAAATTAACAATGTATTTTATTAAATTTTCAACTTATATAACAGTTATATATTTTATGGCAATTAATTTTTTAGCGGATGCTAATTTAACAAGCTGGAATTTAAAAAATAACTCAAAGTTACTTGAAAATGAGCTGGTAATATTTTTTTGTTAATAAATATTTTATAATTATTTTATAAATTATTTTTTTGTATTTATTATTTTAGATGAATTTATTGAAAATTTGTTTCGTTGGGCATTCGAATTACCTGATGATGTTGGGACATGATGATGATTTTATTGACAAAATTGATAAAATAGAAACAGCATCAACAGTTATAATAAAAAATAATTCAAACATTGATACAATTAAAAACCACTGGCAGTTATCATCAATTCAACTGGATATTATTATATTATCAATAAAATCATCTAAAAATCTTGAGCTTGAATTATCAAAGTTAAAATCATCACCATGGTGGAGCATTGATTCTCACTATTTCATAATAAACACATCAAACACAAGTTGTGATAATGCCATTGATTATCTCAACACAACATGGCATATGAATTTATTGTCATCAATATTTATGTGTCAAGAAGAAAATCAACAAATTAATTTGTACACATATAATCCTTACACAAATTGGGCACCATCTTCCTGGCATCATCAGCTGCAAATAAATAAAACTTGGACACTTTACAATCGACCATTCAACATCAACAGCAACAACACTTGCAGCAATTTAATATTTGATAAAACACGTTATCTAAATGGATATCCAATAAAAGCATTAGCAAATCCTAAAAAAAAAGAAAAATATAAAACTGATGTAAATTATAATTACACCAGTCTATCCAAGATATCATCATCTGATTTATTGCGATGTTTATTTTCAGCATTAAATTCAAGTCTAATAATACATCTAAATGGACCAATGTATCTTGATAATAACGGAAAACCAACATCACAAGTATTTTATCAATTGAGTGATGGTATTTATGATATGTCATTGAATTTTCGTTATTTAAGAAATGTTAAAAATCATAGATTTTTTGATTATACATATTCATATACAAAATCAAGTGTTGTTATAATAACACATAAAAGTAAACAAATGACACCAGAAGAAAAATTTAAACGTTATTACAGTAGAAATGTTGTAATGCTTACAATAATATCATGTTTATTGACACTATTTGCATTTGGAATTTATGAAAAACAAGGATTTGGAATTGCATTTTTTGAAGTACTTCGTTTGATTTTTAATACTGGATTACTTTATATGCCAACTAGTACAACAATGCGAATTTATTTGTATCCAATAATGATATTATTTTTAATATTAAGCTCGACATTTAATAGTAAACTGGCATCATATTTAACACACAAACATTATCACAGTAATATTGATAATATTGATGATTTAAAAAGTTCGAATCATCAAGTATTTGTTGCCAATGAATTTGAGCATTATTTAAAAAATTTTCCAAGAAAATATCATATTTATTTAGCATCTGATTTTTGTTCAAGTGTATTATTAAATAATTCAAATGCAGCATGTGTTGGTCGTCGTGATTATGAAGCAGCAACAAGATTCTATTTACACATGTCTAAAGAAACAGTTGCTGATTTTTATGAAACACAATTAATGCGTAAAAATTGGCCGTTAAAAAAAAAAATTAATTTTATTTATTCTATATTAATGGAGTGTGGATTATTACCACGTTTGAGATATCAACAACTTGTTACTTGGCAAAAAGTATTGGCTCAAAATGAAGAAAGAAATTCACCAAAATATCGACCAGTTAGAAAAAAAAATATTCTATTTGCATTAAAGCTATTTACTGTTGGTATTATTTTATCAATAATTTCTTTTATTGTTGAAATATTTTACTATAAAAAAAACAATAAAATTAAAAGTAAATAATTATTTTTTTCTAACGTGTTAAACAAAGATTGTTTGTATTTAATTACTCAAGTACTTAAAAAAAAGTACTTGATAATATCATGATTTCTTATCTGTTTATATTTTATTGATTTATTGATTGACCAAATTTAATATATAAATTTTTTTTGGCACTATTAAGATAATTATTTGAGCAATATTGTGAGTCTCTTTCAATCAGTATGATTTTATTTCGTTTCGAACAAGTACGCTGTTAATTTTAAAATGTTTTTTTCGAAATATTCAAGTACACTATTATTATTAATATCTATCGTCAATGGAAATTTGATAAATTTATCAAATTTAAATTGTGAAAAATCTTTAAATAATGAATTGGTAAAATATAAATAATTTAAAATTAAAAAAAATCGAAATATAGATGTATTTTATTTCTAGATTAATTTAATAAAATATTGTTTCGTAAATAATTCGAATTATTTGATGATTGTAAATGAAAATTTCATTGATAAAATTGATAAATGGGATGTGATAATGGAAACGTCAACGGTAACTTTAATAAAAAGTGATTCAAGCATTGATTCAATTAAACACCATTGGCACGTGTCATCAATTCAACTGGATATTATTATATTATCAATAGAATCATCTAAAAATCTTGAGCTTGAATTATCAAAGTTAAAATCATCACCATGGTGGAGCATTGATTCTCACTATTTCATAATAAACACATCAAACACAAGTTGTGATAATGCCATTGATTATCTCAACACAACATGGCATATGAATTTATTGTCATCAACATATAATCCTTACACAAATTGGGCACCATCTTCCTGGCATCATCAGCTGCAAATAAATAAAACTTGGACACTTTACAATCGACCATTCAACAACAACAGCAACAACACTTGCAGCAATTTAATATTTGATAAAACACGTTATTTAAATGGATATCCAATACATTAGCAAATCATTATAAAACTGATGAAATTATGCACCAGTCTATCGATGAAAATGGATAATTAATCAAACATATTACATCTGACAGCCAGCATCTTGAAATAACGGCACCAGAAATATCGCATTTTACAATGTTTCTCATTTAAATGTAACATCATGTTAATCAATTTTTAATATTGGCTCACACACATTAAATCATATTGATAATATTGATGATTTAAGAATCATCAGACATTATGATTTATCATTGAATCATCGTTCAGCATTAAAATTAAATAATAATAAATATTTCGATTTTACTTATCCATTAACAAAATCAGGTCTTGTTTTAACAACTCAAAGAAAAGGCTATTTAACACCTTGGCAAAAAATATGTCAATTTTACAGTCAAGGAGTTATTATTTTAACTTTGATTGTATGTTTAACAAGTGTTGTGTTTATTTCAATTTATAAAAATCAGGGTTTAAGCTCAGCATGTTTAGAAGTATTTCGTTTGTGTGTAGGAACTGGATTGTTACATATGCCAAATAATACAATTATTAGAATTTATTTATTTCCAGTATTGTTATTATTTTTATTACTTGGTTTGAGTTTTAATAGTAAATTATCATCATTTTTAACAAATTCAAATCCTCTTGAAAATATTGATAATATTGAAGAACTTGAAAATTCAAATTATACTATTTATGTTTACGAAGGGATTAAAACATTTATTCTTAATTTTAAAAATAAAAATATTATTTATACGTCAAATATTGATTGTTATAAATTTGTTTTGAATGATTCATCATCAGCTTGTATTACATATGAATCAAGAAGTTATGATAGAGCTATGAAGTATAAATTATACATTGGTAAAATAAGAGTTTTAGAATTTTATGAAGTTTTTTTAATGCGAAAAAATTTACCAGTTGGAAAAAAAATTAAAGATATCATGTCGAGATTAATGGAGTCAGGTTTATTGAGTCGATGGAGATATAAACTTAAATTTTTTTGGAATGAACTTGTTGAACAGAGCAATAAAGAAATTGCTGTTGATTATTATCGACCTGTTACTATCGAAGATTTATATTTTTCATTTAAATTTCTTGCTGTTGGTCTTTCAATGTCTTTTATTTTATTTTTGCTCGAATTTTTTCATTATAAAAAATTTAATTTATATAGGTAATTTAGAAAAAAACAATAAGTAATTTAAAATTATAAAGTTTTTTTATTTTTGCTTGAGTGACAATGAGATGAAGGAAAATATTTTAATTTTATTGTTAATTATATAAATATTACCAGCTTCTAGATTGAAAATTTAATGAAATATTATTTTTATTAATAGTGATTAAATAATTCAAATTTATATATGGAATTTTTATATTTTTATTTTAAATCAATGTATTAAATGTTATAAAATTGGAAATCAATTTTTTATAGCTTATACTAATTGGTTTTTTTTTTTTCTTAGTATACAGTGGTTATCAATGTTTTTTTAGAATAGTTGAATTTTTTTTTTTTTCATGACACTAATAGACTCTGACTCAGAACACCGTTTTTTTCTAAAAAAAAAAAAAAAAATATACGTAGATAAGAAATATTATTTAGTGAAGCATATAAATGTCTATCATTATTTTTATTTAATTTTATAATTTTTAAATATATAATATTGTTAAACTGTTCAACTTTTTATTGCAATATTGGGTAATTTTTTTTTTTTTTTTACTTTCAAAATTAATAGCATGAAAAAGAGAATTTTCTCATCATATATAAATGCTCAAATTTAATGAATATTTATTACATTAAATAATTGTCGATATAATTAAAGTTTCATATATTTAAAAAAAAAAAAACAAAATCTTGGCTTAATGATTCTAGTGAAATTATTTTTTTAGATTAAAAATTTTATTTAAAAAATTATTATTATTTTAGAAAAAACCAACTGATAACTAACAATAGATTATTTGATTAACGTCAATCACCTTGACTAATAGCTCGTATAGATGAATCACCTGGTCAAAATTAAAAAAAATAATAACAATTTTGTCACGTTGAACAACAAAATAACGATAACTACTATCACAAAAATATATAAATAGCCTTTCGAGCCGAAAAATATATGCCACACCAACTCAAGTCTTCAACTTGTTAACATTATTTAATTTTGTTCTTCAACGATGGTTTCAAAAATTACTGCCACATTGGCAATTTTATTGATTATTGGTTTTATCAATAAATCACTTGCTGATGATAATCATAAGGGTAAGTTTGATATTTCATATAAATATAATTAATTATATTTCTTCTTTATTAATTTATTAATTTATATATATTTTTTTCAGAAAAAAGGGAAAAGTTGTTGAAAGAAAACAAATTGCAATGCTATTACGGAGTTGAGACGAATCCAAAAAAAGATTTAATATTGCCATCTAATACAACGACAATGAAGAACTGTAATCAAATTCCAATCTACCATATTTTTTTTCATGAAACTGATGTAAAAAAAGTTGACAGTTTAGGCTGCTCTATATCTACGACTGTAAATGGTAAGTTTTATTTTTTTTCTTTTAGTAATCTATATACATATATATATAGTGACAATCCATGTAAACTTTTCTTATTAAAACAAAGCATATATACATTTATACACATTTTATCCCTCTAGTCATAAATTAGTACCACGTAATTAATTTATAAATACAATAAAAATGCCTTCACAAAATAAATATATTTTTTTGTTATTCAATAGGTAATGGGGACACCATCGTTAATAGAACTTGCGCGTTTATAAAAAAGAAAAATTTTCAAGGAAAGAAAATGGCAAAAACAATGCTTTGCAAAGACAATTGTGTTTGCAATTGGAAAGATGGCTGTAATTCATCATCAAGTATACATTTTAATCTTTTATTTTTATTTATGTCATTTGCAGTAGTTTATTTTTTTGCTTATAAGTTATAAGTTATAACTGAATCAAAAATCGCAAATAATTGCAAATTTCAAATGATAAATTTATCTTTAATTTTTTCTTCAATTAAATTTATGTATGTATTTAAATGTCTAAAAAAAAAAAAAAAAAACATTTTGCGTTTCCTATCTTCAAATAAATAATAAATATATACAGTTATGAGTCAATGCTTGTAATAACGTGGTATATAACGACAGCCAAATACAAAATATAACCGCATTGACTCTTATATATATACAAAATTCATATATTAATTATATCACAAAAGAAAATTTTTAATAAACTGACAAACAATAATAATATAATAATAATAAATACAAGTAATACAAATCTGTTAAGTCTCTTAAACTTTAGTAATTAAAAAAAAAATAAATAAAATTGTTCAAACAAGAAAAAAAAAAAGAAATTGTTATTGATCATTATAGTGTTAATTGCTAAATACAAAAGATAATAAGCCTATAGTCATTGATTCTTCTGCTTCTGCTCATAGGCTCTGCAAACAGCAGCATATATATATAAAACATTAAAATTTAATTATTTTTTTTCAACCTTAAAAAATTGCAAAACACTCCTGTTCACAGACCCTATGAGCAACAGCATGTTAAAAAAATTTTTATATTGTTAAATTGTTTAACTTTTTTATCGCAATGGAAAAGACAATTTTCTTATCATATAAATATTATTGTGATTGCAATTGAATGAGATGCAAAAATATAAACAAATTTAATAAATATTTATTACATTAAATAATTGTCGATATAAATAAAATTTCATATATTTAAAAAAAAAAATATACTTGGCTTTATGATTTCAGTGAGGTTTATTTTTTTAGATTAAAAATTTTATTTAAACAAATATTATTTTTCTAGGAAAAACCAACTGATAATTAACAATAGATTTCTTAAATAACGCATATAGAAGTATAAAGCGCGTTGACTAATCGCTTGTGTAGATGAATCACCTGGTCAAAAATTGAAAAAATAATAATAATTTTGTCACGTAGAACAAAAAAATAACGATAACCATTATCACAAAAATATATAAATAGTCTTCGAGCCGAAAAATATATGCCACACCGACTCAAGTCTTCAACTTGTTAACATTATTTTATTTTATTTTATTCTTCAACGATGGTTTCAAAAATTACTGCCACGTTGGCAATATTATTAATAATTGGTTTCATCAATAAATCACTTGCTGATAATAATAGGGATGGTAAGTTTGAATTTATTTCTTTATTTCTTCTTTATATTTATTGATTACAAAATTTACATATATTTTTTTAGCACGCAAGGCGAAGTTGATGAAAGAAAACAAATTGCAATGCTATTCCGGAGTTGAGGTGAATCCAAAGGATGTAACAGAATTTTCATCGAAAACAACATTGAAAAATTGTAACCAAATTCCAGACACTGAAATTCTTTACAATAGAGATGATCTAAGTGTTGACACTATGAATTGTGCAAAAGTTACTTATAAGGATTGTAAGTTTTATTTTTTTTTTCACTCAGTAATCCATACATATAGAATATAGATATAGTGACAATCCATGTAAACTTTTTATATTAAAACATTTACATATACTGATATACATTTATATATTTCATGCATTATTCCATCATAAATTGGTACCATTTGATTAATTGATAAAAACAATAAGGAGACTTCCATGAAATATAAATATATTTATTTTGTCATTCAATAGATAATGGGGACATCACCGTCAAGAGAGCTTGCGCGTTTATAAAGCTAGAAAAATGTACACAAATGGAATGGACAGGTACAGGGATTATAGTCGAAATGTGTGTTTGTAATGATAAAAATGGCTGTAATTCATCATCAAGTATACATTTCAATATTGTATTTTTAATTATGTCATTTGCTATAGTATATTTTTTTGCTTATAACTAAATCAAAAATTAATTTATATAATTGCCAATTAATTGCATATATTTCAAATGATTAATCTATCATTCAATTTTCTTGAATTAAATTTATGTATGCGTATTTAAACGTTTAAAAAAAGAAAATACTTTGGTTCTTATCTTCGAATATATAATAAATATATATATATTATAATTATGAGTCAATGCTTGTGATGACGTGGTATATAAATACTAAATACAAAATATAATCATTGACTCTTATACAAAAATTCATATATTAATTATCACCAAAAAAAATATTAATAAACTGACAAATAATAATAATAATAAATACAAGTAATACGAATCATTCATGTAAACTTTAATAATTAAATAAAAATAAACTTGTTTGAAAAAGAAAAAAAAAAATTGTTATTGATCATTATTAATTGCAATAAATAAAAAAAATTGCAATTGCTACTGCTCATATCCCCCTGATGATAATCACAATTAAAACCACATACATAATTAGAATAATCAAATTGCAATATAACATGAAACAGCCTAAATTACTTTTTCGATTTCAAAATATTTACAGTCCCTCATACATAAATACAAACAGTCTAATTACCATGGTGTTTTTTTTTTTTTTGTTGTACCAAATTTTATTCTCTATCTCTCTCTGGAAAAGTTTGTTTTGGAGCCGCACTGTGTTTTTTCTCTAAGGTCAAATGATGAGAAAGAGTGAGACAAAAAAAAAATACACACCACATGGTCTGTGGCAGTCTGTGGGTCTGGGTCGTTGTGGTGTGTGAAATTTGGTAAAATGGCGTTGAACATACCATGTCTTGCTAGTACGTATTAAATTTAATATAAATAAATAAAAATAATCAATAAAAAAAAATTAAATAATCATAAATAAATACAATTTTAATATTATCATGAATTTCATTTGCATTAGTAATGTATAATTAACTATTATAAAATTAATAATTGTCATTTTGATAGGTTATAATTCATCAATACTAAAAGACAAACATTTGTTAATTTTTAAAAATTATTTATAATAATAATAACAATGTTTGTTTATTTATTTTTTAAGCAAGAGGAACAACTGGCCTCAGTATCAGTCATGGACCACCAAATTACACCGAGGTGTCTGCTTTTACAAAAGATGAGCAGAAAAATGTCAAGGGAATGACATTTAGCCCAGATGGAAAATACTTTGCATGGATATCTGGTGCTGTTGTCAAAATATCTGAATGTAATACGTGGCAAGTTATTGCAACAATTCAGAGTCCCAAAGTTCAAGCTATTAAATTTTCTAGTCTTGGAACATATTTAATGACATGGGAGCCATTTATTGGTAATATTATCATTATAATTTAATCTTTAATTGTATTAAATACATGTATCGTTAATTATATTTTGTTTACAGTGTCAAAAGCAAATCCTGATGGTGGCCCACAGCTTCACATTTTAAAAAGTGAAAATGGACAACTTGTTAAAAGTTTTACACAAAAAAGACAAGCTGATTGGTAAAATAAATAAATCTATAATTTTATTTTGTATAATAATTTTTTTTTATTTAAATTATATATTTAATAATTTATATTTATTTACAGGGAACCACAATGGTCATATGATGAAAAAATATGTGGTATATTAATAAATGGTGAAGTATTTTTTTATGAAAATGCAAATTTTGATAAACATACTTATAAAGTAAGTGTTACAAAACAAGGAAGATTTAATATATCACCAGGTAAATTACCATCATATTATATTGCATTTAATTTTCCTGGTACAAGTGGACAACCATCATTTGCAAGATTATTTGAATATGGAAAATTTGATAAAGACCAATCATTGGCAAATAAAAGTTTTTTTCAAACTGATAGAATTGAATTTATTTGGAATAATGAAGGTACAAGTTTATTAATGTTAACAAGTATGGATGTTGATAAAACTGGTGCATCATATTATGGTAAACAATCATTACATTATTTAAGTATAAAAGGTGAAACAGCAATTGTTACATTGAGTAATGACGAGAGTCCAATTCATGCTGTTAAATGGTCACCTAAAAATACAGAATTTTGTGTAACATATGGTTTTATGCCAACAAAAACAACGCTATTTAATTTAAAATGTGAATCAATATTTGAATTTGGTAAAAAACATCGTAATTCAATATATTATAATTGTCATGGTAATATATTACTTCTTGGTGGTTTTGGTAATATTGGTGGTAATGTTGAACTTTGGGATATGAAAAAACGTAAATTAATTGCTGAAACAATTGCACCAGATTCAACATTATTACATTGGTCACCAGATGGTGAACATTTTATGACAGCAACAACAGCACCAAGATTACGTATGTCAAATGGTTTTAAAATTTGGCATTATACTGGTACATTATTGTATGAAAGACCTTGGAGTAAACAAGAAGAATTATGGGAAGTTGTATGGAAAAATTATCCATCAAATACTTATCCAGAAAAATCAATTAATTATACTGCTGTTGAAGGTATTACACCAAGTCAACCACAAGCCTCCAAAGAAGCATATAGACCACCATCAGCAAGAGGTAAAACTATTAATTTTAGTTTACATGATGATGATAATAATAGCAAATTTGGACCACCAACTAAAATGCCACCATCAAAAGCAGCACTTAAAACTAAAAAAAAACGTGAAGCTAAAAAAAAAGCTAAAAAAGAACTTGAAGCTCTTAATTTACCAAACATTGATGAAAATGGAGTAGAAATTGAAAATTTATCAATTAAACCAATTAAAAATACAAATAAAAATCAAGGTGCTAAAAAAAATGATGCAAAAGATGCTGATCTTACTGATGATCCGGAGAAGAATAAAAAAATTCGTAAAATAAAAAGTGTAAGTTAATTCATTATTATTATTTAATTAATTTTTTTATTGTTATATTAATTATTTATCAATTGTTTTTTTTTGTTATAGAAATTGGAACAAATAAACAAATTGAAAGAACAACAAACAGCTGGTAAACGTTTGGAAATAAATCAACTCGAAAAACTTTCAACTGAAGTTCAGCTTGTCAAAGAACTCAAAGATTTAATATCGTGTTAAAAAAGAAAATCAACATTTTTAAAAACAGATAAACAATTGTTTAAATTTATTCTTTAAAAGACACTTTTTATCAACAACAAAAATACAGTAAAATTATACATAAAATTATACAAAATTAAACATTTTTTTCCTTTAAATTTTAAATAAAAAACAGTCCACAACACAAAATATAAATTATGTTTTTTATTTTTCCATTTTTTTGATTATTTGTTGTAATTGAATTATTACTATTGTTAAAAACAATTCAACTCTTATGAAATAAATAAATTTTAATAACAAATTTGTTGATTTAAATATCAGTTGGACTAATTATTTGTCAATTAATTAACTAAACAATTATCCACCTGGTTTTAATTGTTGATTAACAAATTGGAGTAAACAGCAGTATATTTTTCTGCTGTCATCTTGACCCAGAGAAAAAAAAAAAATAACATAAACAGCGCCACAGTGACAACAAAAAAAAAGGATGTTCTGTAATTGTTTATATAAAATTCAATAAAAAATTGTTTAATGTAATTTTTTTAACAACATTTTTACCAACTATCAATGTCTAATTTATTTACAATATAATAATAATTTACGATAAGTATATTTTTAAAAACAAAAACAGCAAACAAGATATGCTTTCAAATTTTTAAGGTTAGTTTTATTGTTAATATAAACACACAATGTTTTTTATAATAAAAATTTTATATAAATTATCCAGGTAGATGAATTAAAATGGACATATCAGGAAGAGATCTTGCTAAAAAATTTCAGGAATTATTTCCTGGTGATACAACATTCAAAGTATCAGCTCAATTATTAAATGAAACATGTGAAAATTCAATTGTTCAAAATTTTTTAAAATGGTTTTGTGATCATGTTGGACCTCATAATGTACTACAAAAACATGAAAGAGAATTGTAAGTTATTTATTTTCTAATTATCAATTATTCCATTAACAATTCTCTTTTTTTTTTAAGTATAAAAAATTTAAAGAAAAACGAACAATACTTGACTGGAAGTGAGCTAGATGATGCACTAATTGAAGCAACAAAAGATTGTCCAGAATTATTAGAATTAATTGATTTAAATAAAAGAAGTGATGAACATATTGCCAAAGCATATGAAGCTGAAAAAGATGCTTATGATGCTGATGTTAATGATCTTGCAACACTTGAAGATAGTTTAGCAAAACTTATGTATGTTTTTTCTAATTTTTCTAATTATGTTGATTAATAACAATAATTATTATTATTTACAGTGAAATTGAATCAAAACTTGATGAAGAATTAGAAAAAGAAGAAAATGAATTACAAAAATTTGAAATTGGAGAAAATAAATCATATGCTGATTGTGCAAGTTTAATAAATGAATTTGATTTTGCTCATCGTGAAATTTATGAAGATTTGCAGTATGTTGTTAAAGTATATGCTGATGCTGCTGAAAAGGTATGTATACTCTAAAGGTATGATCCTATTTTAAGGTAATTAAATAAATAATTTTTATTAATTTATATGCAGAAAGGACCAACAATTGCATGGACACAAGTACCACTGGATATATTTATAAAACAAACTGAAAATTATTACAATTGTTTGTATTTTCATGTTAATAGAAAATTAAAAAATTCACAAAATTATGAACCATCAAATTTACCAAGTCATGAGTATACACAAGATTCAGAAAAAAATGAAAATGATAAAATTATTGAATTATCAAATGTCCAAGTAAGACTCATTCAATCAATGCTGAGTGAACTTGGTGAAAAAATTGAATTAGAAGGTTTCAAAGGTCTAGCTGCTCGTGCACATGAAATTTACAGTAATATAGAAACACAAATTCCTCAAAATGAATCACAAATGAGGTAAATAAAATAAAACTAATTAATTGTTATTAACAAGTTATTAATAATATGGATTTATCAACAGACTAGAGATTGCTGAATTAATGTCAAAAAGAGATATTTTAACAGAAGACATTGCTATGCTTGAGGCACAATTACAAGAATCTGTTAATCAATATGGACGATTGTCAGTAACAAAAATATTACTTGATGATGGTTATGCTAGATTAAATCATAAAAAAAAACGTTTATCAAATATAGAAAATTTATTACATCTTGCAAGAGATAAAGGACATGCACATGCTGATTTTCTTGCAATATTAATGCAAATTCAATTACAAAAATTAAATGAAATTATTGAATTTGTACGTGATGCACGTTATTATTTATCAACAGAATATACAAGATCATCAAAACGTTGTGTAAGTAAAAGAATAAAATAATCAACTGTAAAATAAAAAAATTAATAATCAATTATTTTGTTAGGATATTATGCAAGAAGTACAGGATAAATATGACACAATAATTTCATCATCACCATGTAAAAAAAATATTTATAATAAATTATTTTCATTATTAATAAATGAACATGAAAATAATGATGGTAATGATGATGATAATTTTGTTAATGCAGTTAAACAATATGATGAATTATTAAATGAAAATAAAATAATGAAAAATGAAATTGAAAATATTGATTTAGATACTAAAATTAATTATCTAAGACAAACGTAAGTTTAATTGATGATATTTTTTAAATTTACATATTAAATATTGAAATTAATTTGTTTTTTTTTCAACAGAGAAAATGATGTTATGAGGGTTTTTAATCATGAAATTAGTGATGGGCCAACGAAAAGTTTTAAACTAATGCCATATAAAATTTTGGCATTATCAGAACAAGTTACACAATCAGTACATGATGCTCAAACAATAGTTACTGAATCGAGAAATAAATTAAAAGACATAATGGTAAATAAATATAAAACATTAATTATTAATTGTTGAATTAATTGGCTTTGTATTTTCTTTTTTAGAAAAAAACAACAAACTCAAATTGGGATCGTGAAAAGATATTAATATGGCAAAAATATTTATGTGATCCAGATAAATTAAAACAAAGATATGATGAAGCTAAACAAATTGTTGATCGTTCACATTTTGTTGGTTGTGAATTAAATAAAAAATAAACAATTATATTTAAATGTCGACTATTAAAAAAAATAATTTAACAAGACTATTATATAAATAATAATAACCAAAGTATTATTTTATTTTTTATAATGTTTTTCTTTTTTTTTTTTTTTTTTTTAACATGATAAAATAATAAATAAATAAACAAACTAATCCATATTTTTATTGTGTATTGAGTATAATAGTTGTAATAGTTGTAATAAAATGGATATTTAATTTAAAAATACAGAACTCAAAAATAAAGTAAGTACCTATTTTTTTTTTTTTTTATTCAAATAGAGCTTGATATTTTTATATTATTTATATCCTTTTTTTTGCTTTAAATATTCACAAGATAAGATAAAGAATTATTTATCTAAAAAAAAAGGTTCCAAATAGATATGATAAAAATAGTGTTAAAAAAATTTTTTTCCTCATTCTAATATATCTATATATAATATATAAATTTTATATATAATTATTATTATTTTTTCTACACGCGCATGTTGATAAAATTGATTTTCTAGAAGACACAAAAAAAAATGATAAAATTAGTGACCTTGATTTGAGATACTGACCCCCTCTCCAGCATCAAATTTCCACTACATAGCTAAAAAAAATATTTGCCCTTCATGTTAGAAAAAAAAAGGAAAAAAAAAAAAAAAAGAAAAAGATAAGACATAAAAACCATGCAAGATGAGAGAAGCCGACACCCCTAGACCAAACTAATCTCTCCCTTTGAAAATTCTTTTTTTTTTTCTTATAAAAAATTTGTCAAAAAGAAATTCCAGTAACTCCATAATTTTTTAAACAATAATCATTACTTTCATCTTTCAATTGAACATACATTATTTTTTTTTTCCAACAAACAAAAATGACCTGTTCTTGGAAAAACAAACTTGTCTCCCTCCACCTGCAAAAAAATTACATAAATTTACTCCAAAAAAATAAATATAAACAAAATTCATTGACTCAAAAATCATTCATCCATAAAACAACAAATGATTCACCATTTAATAATAAAATAAATTACAAATTTAATTAACAATTAAATAAATAATAATAACAAAATAAAATAAATACTTTGAGAGAGAGAGAGAGATAATAACACGTTTGTCTATTTATTGATTTAGGAGGGGATAAGAGAGAGAGAAGAAGAAAGAAATAAACATATATTTTTCGCATGTATGTGTTGATTGTATATATATGTTTGTTCAAGTTAACGGTTTGTTTACAATGGCGAGAGAGGTAGCTTTTTGGTTGTAAAATACGCATGCGCAATAATAACCAAAACAATAATATACGAGAGAGAGAAAGGTTCATGGCTGTTGAGCGGAGTACCATTCCACCACCACCACCACCACTCTTCGACATCATAAAATCACAAGACGACTTGGCTTACGGTTCGTCGTCAACAGACACAACACACCAAGCCAAAAAAAAAAATTAATAAATAACACATAAATAATTATCTTGTCTTCAATAATAACAGTGCAAAGTGTTTAAACACAATTAAATACAAATAATATTTATAAAAATTATTTTTTGCTGTTTTTATTTTTGCCATTAAAAAGGTCAACAATAATAACAACAATAATAATTATATTCAAAATAATAATAATAATAATAAAGTGAAAAACCAGTTTTTATTTATTTGATGATATTTTTTTTGTTTATTTATCAAAGTAACAAGAGTGTTTGGTGAATTTAAAGAGAAAAAAAATATAAAAGTAATTGTGATTGTGATATTTTGGAGTAAATTTTGTTGCGTGATTGATTTTGCGACGAAGATAATATACATTTTGAATATAATAATATTATTCTTTTTGCTATTCAATTGTCCTCGGTGTCATGAATGACATCGTCATTGAAAACAAAAATAATCGTTAAACAAAAAATAGAAAGAGACGCATATATAAACAAAGGAGTAAAAAAAAAAAAAACGTAAATAAACATTTAATAACAAGAAAATATATAAACGTGTAAAAATTTTATTTTAAAATTGAAATATTGAGAATTTATAAAGTTTAAATAGTTTATTGATTAATTTATAATTTTTCTTTTTATTTTATTACGAAGAAATAAATACGTGTTTGTGATTGTGTTGAAGAAAATTATTTGATTGTGAATCAACGCTCATTACGTATTCGAATAATTCACATAATATTACTGTGAATAAACATTGATTAATTGATAAAATTATAAACAAATAAATTGATAAACAATACGTGTAATTTAAAGGCGTCGGTAGTTTTTTTTTTCTGAATACATAATTTGAAAAAAAAAAAAAAATAAACTGACCGTGCAGAACAAGACAAAAGGGTCTTGAAAAATATTTTGAAAGACAACGAACCTTTTCAGGTAGGTCCAATGTTTTTGCTTATACCTGAGTACAAAATATTTCATAATTCGCAGAAAAATATAAATTTTTTTTTTTTTTTTTTTCGTCTTACAAAAGAAGGGATAATAGTCCAAAAACATGTTGAAAATTTTTCTACTCATAAAATTAAAAAGAAAAAAGAAAAAAAAAAGTTTTTTTTTTTTTTTTGTGACATAATACAACAATGAAAATCTATTTAATATTAATGGTGAAAATAAATTTGCATTTCCATGACGAATTTTTATAGAAAATAGAAAAAAAAAAAATTATTTACTCCAAAATATTTTTGTTGCTATTTTATTATATAAATAAACAAATTAAATATGAATTTGTTTTTTTTTTTTTTTTCGAAAATATAATTAATCAAGTAGTTTTCGAATCAATAAATTTTCATTAAACTGATGCAATATTGAGTAGTAATTTTGCAACAAGAAAATATATTTAATATTATTTATAAATTTTCGTTTTTTTTTTTTTGTAAATTAATGTTATTTATTATTTTCTTGACAGTAAAAAGAAAGAAATAAATAAAAACAAAATGCCGAGTGCAGAAGAGACAACAACAACAACTTCCTTGTTCAAGGTAATACCAGAAACAACCCAGGATTTTGTGACCCGGGATGTCGACCACCTGGTGTCTGAAATCAAAGAAAATCTACGACTTTCAAGTCTCAAGGCAAAATCAAGTGTTAAAACTAAAAATCGTGCATCACCATATCTACCATTATCACGTAATGAACAAAAAATGAATTTATATGAAATTCGTATGAAACATATCAACAATAAAAATAAAACTGAAGATGATGATGATCCATATGAACAGCTATGTCAATTAATTAAACAAGGAAGATTAATTAATGAAGCTGTTAAAAAATTACAAATTAAAAAATTATCAAATTTATCAAATTCTGATGATTGTGGTTATCGAAAAAAAACTTATTACTATGATTCAGAAGATGAACAACTTCCTGCTGTTTATGGATCACTTGATTTGTAAAAAAAATTATTTAGATTTTTTCAATTTTCAATTTAATCATGATATATATATATTTTTTTTTTGATTACGTGCTCGAAATGATGGAAAAATTTAAGGTAAAGAAAAACAAATTTTTGTTTTTAGAAAAAAAAAGTGAAAAAAAAAAATATTTAAAAAATGAACTGAATAATTTAATTGATATAGACGAAATGTAGACAATTTTTTTGCTTTTTTTTTTTTTTTCAATGTATATATAGTTGTTATTAATTTGTCGATGAAATAATTTTTTTTGCGTATTTAGAAATGAGTTAGTTAATTTTAGAGCTTATGTACTCTTTTGCTGGAAAAAAAAAAAAATGAGTAATTAAAAAACCTGTGTGATATATTTTTGGCTGAATAGAAAACCATAATAGTTTAATAATATTGTATATAAATAATTGATTAGTCTCATGAAAATTTATGTTTTTTAGTCATTTGTATAAATTTAGAAAAAAAAAACCATAAGATATTTACGAATAGTAATTTCAAATTTGAAATTCAATTTACAGTAAAAAAAAAATTTATTCATATGAGTTGAGTGTTAAATATAGATTAACATAATTTTTCATGAGTCAAATATAAAACAAAAATAAAATACTAGAAATATAAGCCCAACAAATGTGATAAAAATTCAGTCGATGGTCGAGTACATAAAATCCAAGGTTATAAAAATATTTTCAAAAAATGAACAAAACATATCTCTAATTTTATTTAATATAAAAAATAATTTATAATAAAATTAGAGATACATTTACAGCATCATTTTTTATATAAAAAAAAAAAAATTGATATCCAGTTTAAGAGTACATTTTAGTTATTATTTGTCTCGTCGAAAAATAAAAAAAAAAAAAGAGTTGAAACTTTTTTTTTTTAATAAAAAGACAACTATGACTGTTAGATGAAAAATATTTTGTCAATGTGTTTAAAATTGAGACACGTTTCTCATCAACGATTTCCGTTTTTTTTTTTTTTTTTTCATAAATTCACCCTGTTTCTTTTCATCTCCCCCACGATGTAAGAATTTCTTTTTATTTAAAAATGATGATGATGATAAAGATGGAAGAATAAAAATAAGAAGAGTCAACCAAGTAGACATGGCAACACAATTAGGCCTGGGAACTATCCATAAATGGTTGCTCCATGTTTTGTAAATATGGTATGTCATATGTGTTTCATAAATGTGTCTTCTTCAAAGAAACACTACACACTTAATCCTCATCACTTAAATAAGAAATATACCACTTTTTTTTTTTTTTTGTTTTTGTTTTTCATTCACTCATCAAGATACATTTATTTTTCAATTTATTTATTTATTTGTTATTTATAAATCTCTCTTTTTTTTTTTTTCTTCCATCAATAATTAATTTATCAATATTAACTACTGTAAATTAATTACTAATTCAAATTATCATCCGTTCCCGCAATAGAAAAAAAAAACAACCAATCGATTTTTCTATAAAAAGAAAAGAAAATTTATTTAAAATAGAATGACAATTTAAAATAAACTTTTTCAATTATTTTTATTATTCTTCTTTAATTTTTTTTTTATGCTTAATAATTAAGTACCTTTGAGTATTCAGGGTGAGTTAAAGCTGAGAATAAATTCACAATTAAAAAAAGAAAAAAAAATAATTTGAAAAAAATTTATTATAAATTTATTTCTTGATGTATTTATGGTTTTTTTTTTATTTGCATATTGTTTGTATGTTTGATAATGTAAAAAACATTCAACTTTGTTTATCTATTTATTTTTTTTTTCATTTAAAATGCTTATTACATGTGAATTTTGTTGAGCGCGCAAACAACACTCGAGTCAATGTTGATAAATATCGATGATTCATTGTAATGTTATTATGAAAAACATTATTTGTTTATTTATATTATTATTTTCTTCAGTGTGCTATCAATAGACATTTGAATAATTCAATCAATCTTATATCAATTAATTGTTAATCAATCTTAACCGCTGACAAAATTATCAAATTGTGTTTTTTTTTTTTTCTGTTTTCATCGACATTTGTAAAAACGAAAAAATTAAGAAAAAAAAATATGTCTACATTTTATTAATTATATAATAATGATAATAATTAATTGATTAATTACACATGTTTATTATCTTATTAATTAAACAACATGAATTGTATAAAATTAAAATAAAAAGAGAAAATAATTTTTGTCTGTGTATGAGTCTGATAAAGAAAAAAAAAAAAAGTAATAATTTTTTGTATAAATATTTGTCATCAATATAATTTTCTACATAATTTTTTTTTTTTTTTAATTTGTTTAAACAAAGCATGCATGTGTGTGTGTATGTGTGTGTATTATTGAGTCTATTTTTTTTAATGAAAATTGAATATTAATTTTTCTAATTAAATATTTACGAAAAATAATGAAAAAAAAAAAAACCAACAAGAAACGAAATAATATTTAATTAAAAAAAAAAAAAATTATTATAAATGTTGATAACAAATTTAAAAATTAATAATACACATGTAAAAAAAAAATTATATCTCGTTGTGATCGTTGGGTATGACCCCGACAATTTGTATTATAGATAAAAAAAAAAAATTATAAATAAGTTTAAATAAATAATAAAAAAAAATTAAAAATAATTCAAGTTATGAATGAAATTATTTTGCTTTTATTATTAAGATTGTATTTTCTATATTTTTTTTCTTTAAAGATTTTTTTTTTTTTTGTGGGAAGAACCTCTGCAGTGTCGAATATATATGCAGCTGTTTGTCGATATCAAAAGGCTCCTTCTATCATCGACAAAGAAGACGCCGAGGCGTTTCGTCAGACAGACCTCATTTTAAACGAATTGGCATTATAAACTAAAGCAATTGTATTGTATTCACATATATAAATTTACAATATACATTTTATGTACATCAACTTGTAACACTTACAAACTCGTTTCTATAATAATACATACATTTTTCCTTCTTTTTTTTTTTTTTCATAAAATTTATTAGTTAATAGTCCTTGTGTATATTTTTATTCAGGTAAGTATAAATCCAATTGTTTCAATGAAAATTGTTGTATTAAATAGAAAATAAACAATAACCAATAAATAAATAAATAATTTTCAAATTAAAATTTGATTAAAACCCAAAAAAAAAAAAAAATAAAATTAACAAAAAGATTTTTAGTTTTTTTGAATATTATTTATTATTAAAACAATTAATAATTATTTATTTATTATAAATAAATTATTAAAACTATTAATAGTTGTTTATATAAAAAATAAAAATATTTAATTTTTCAATTAATTAATAATAATTTTTCTAAGAAATGAATTTTTTAATTTTGTAGAAATTCGAAATTTTTTTCTGCTGTTTTGAATTATTAATAATAAATTATTTCGATTTTTTTTTTAATATAAATATTTAATGATTACAATGATTATTGTATCCCCATATTTCCACGCCCTTGGGATCATTGTACAGAGAGTAATACATAAAAGAGGAAGCAAGACAACACCAACATACTGTTTAATTTACTCCAGGGCCTTCTTTTCTCATTTTAAAATTCTCTTTCTCTATTTTTTTTTTCATTTATCTCTTTTTTAAAATGACCCATTGTATGTATTAACACAAGCGTATATATCTTTGGGTCTTTTTTATAAATTTTTATTATTTTTTTTTCATGTATTTCTTATTCTTTGTCGATGTCTGCGTGTATGGCTTTGTCAAAGTGAAAGTAGTCTCTCCTGTACCATCACCTTTGTATCATATACATAACGTATTTTTTTTTTTTAAATAATAATAACAATTATGTAATTAAAAAATATATACATATTAAAAAAAAATATTGCAATTTTAAATAATTATTATTTTTTTTTTTCTTTAATATTAATTGTTTATTAGGTTTTTTTTTTTTCATTCAAGGATTGTCAAATTTAACTTATAATGGTCACGCGATTCTTACTCAATTTATTCAAACAATTATACGTTTTTTTTTTTTAAATAAATTGTGGAATACTTTGCATTTTGTTGTTGATTAAAAAAATTTAAAAAATCATGTGATTATTTTATTTAATCGATCGAATGTTTGTATTACGTGTCGAATTTTTTTTTCTTTCATTTCTGTTATCGAAATGATTACGCTTTTTTTTTTTCGATACTGTGAACATCCGATTTTTTTTTTTGGAGTACAGGTAGCTGATAAATATATATTTAAGAATTTTTTAAATTAATATTATATATCTGAAAGAAAAAAAAAAGCAAAATGAGACAGAAAATTTTATTATCAGAATGTTGGTGTATAAACAACGTGACTAAATCAAATTGACCTTGTCTGTTAATAATTGACACGAATATATCACTCAATGTAAAAATAATATAATTTTTTTTAAAACATAAAAAAAAAATGTTTAAATAAATTGATAAAATAACAACACAATGTTTAAATTTTTATCGCGATAATCATCAAGTCACTCAGCCCCCCAGGTGATTGTTGATCTAAATTTTGTTCAAGTATGTTTTTTCATTATTTAACCACGTGTATTATTTTTTTTTTTTTTTTAAATTTTTAATCATATTTATATCTCCAATTTATCAGGAAAAAAAAAAAAAAAATTTATCAAGTGTATAAAATATATATAAATGATTAAATATAAAAAAAAATATTTTAGATCATCTTGGAGCTGAATTGAGTTGGTATTTCATCATTCAATGATGCTCCAATAAAAAAATACCAAGAAGAGGAAGAACAGAGGGGAACAGAGGGGAAAATCACGAGGTTATTCAAGTGGGGGTAATCATCTGGGTGTATTCCAACATGGCTGACACTGTCACTGTAAATACGTAAGTTCAAAGTGAAAAAAAAAATTAATAAAACAAATAATTATTCATCATTTGTATTTATAAATATTTTCTATTTTTTTAAATTAATATTAATTTATTATTTTTGTGTCTGTGTGTGTGTGTTATATTTGTTTTTTGTGTCGTGTGTTATAGTAATAATAGTTTTTAAAAATTTTTAAGATTTTTGTCATTCAATTTTTGACAGTATGAATTGAAGCCATTTTGTTTTTTATTTTAGTTTATTTTTTCTCACATGACTTATTTATTTATTATTTACATACAATGCAATATTTTTTTTTTGTTGACACAAGTGAAATTCAAAATAATAATCATAAATTTATAATAGTTTTTTTATTCAACTGACATTGATGAGGGTCAGTTATTATTTTCATTGAAAATTTTTGGAATATATTTTAGTACAATGATTATTAACATTTTAAATTAGCTATATTTAATAGAAATAATATTCAAATAATTTTTAAAAATATATATAAATTTTTTAGCTGTCTATTTTTAACAATAATATTTACATTTTGGTTTTTCCCATTTTCTTGGTTGTTTTTTATTTTTATATTTTTTTTCAATATCTATTCTGAGAATTGTATCAATGAGGTTGACGTTAAAACCGATAGTCTTATCGACTGATAAAAATTAAAATAAAATTTACTAAAATTATGTCTGACAAATAATAATGAACATAATGACGAAAATAAATTTTGTTATGTATATAAATTAAATTTAGATGTATAAAAATAATAATGAATGTCATCATTGTTAATTAAACAGGTCATTTTTATTGTTTAAAAAAAATATTATTAAAAATTACTTGGTATTGTGAGCCAAGAGACAATGGAAACATGCCAAAAACAAATAATTTTGTCTAACATAACGGTAACTTTTCTACGAAAAACACAAATTTCATTTCAACAAATAATTCAGTTGAAAATTCAATACGGAAAATTTGTCGGCTAACATTTTCCAAAACAGCAGGATAATATATTTTTTTTTTTTTTTTTTTTTGTTAAATAATTCTTTTCAGTCATATTTAATACCGCAACAAATTTTCTTTTTTTCTGCAATTTTTTTTCTCTTTATTTTTCATCAGGGGGTTTTCCAAGTCAAACAAGTTCCCCAGCTTTAAAAATCAATTATTCGAGATTAAAAGAAACTTTCACATAGTTAATACTGTTGTTTTTCATTGTCTTTTTATTTTGAAAAATTTTTAACGCCCATAACTATTGTATCTACTACTGATGTTATTTTCAAAGAATTTTTTTCTCTTTTTTTTTTTTTTTGTCAAATCATTCCATATGTTAGAACCAACTAAATAAATAAATTTTTATTAAAATTATATTTTCCATCTTCCTCAAATATATAAGTACTAATATTATTTATTTATAATAATATTATAACAATTTAAATAAACTTTCTAAAAACCATACATTACAAAATGTAAAATATCCTTTTTTCATTTGCAAATATCAAATACTTTTTTTGTACTTTTATTGTTTGTTTTTTTTTTATAAAAACTCTGATGAATCACGCTCTAAAAATTATCTAATCTTAAAATATATATAAACATAAATAATAAATAATAATAATAATTGTTAAATTATATTTCCGGAAATATTATAATATTAACTCTCCTTTTCTCTTGTAATTTATATTTATTTTTATATATCTTTTGTTAAGACTATATTTTTTTCTAATTAAAAGAAAAAAAAAAAATAGATTTTAAATTAGTTATGGTCTGAGTCATTCATCGGAAATTGCCATTAATTATTTGTGCTAATTTAAACCACGTAAATTGTCTCGATATTTCTACAAGCAATAATATACTTTAGAAAATATTTGAAAATTAAATTTAACTATTATTTTAATATTTAACGCATAAAAAATTATTTACAATATACATTTATTATTGTGTGGGATTGTCTAGTTTCTTATTTGGAAATTTTTGCAATAAACTTGTTCTTGAATATAAAACTATACAAAAACAATTTAAAAAAAAAAATAGCAAAACAACATCTGCTTGTATTTTTTGTGTCAATCTTGCTTGACATTTTATTTTAAGAAAATTAAAAATAACAACAATATTTATTATAAAGTTGATGAGAGAATTGTATATTTTTCAGTCGTTTTGCGTTCAATGACACCCACTTAAATATAACCCGAATATGAGTATGCATGGTATAAATTTAATAAGAGAAAAAGAAAAAAAAAAAAAAAAATGATAATGATGATGCCCAGGTCACCGAAGAATTTCCTTTTCATCGTAACACGACAAACACAAGTACCCGGACATCAAATGTCCACTATAAATTATTTACAATAAATTCAGTTTATACTCATTCATTCTCTCTTTCTATTATTTATAATTTTTTATTTTTAAATTTATTATACACACAGCTTATAATAAAACTTATCGTTACTTTTATTTTTTTTTATAATATTTCCGGTGTATATACTTGGGTATTTTTTAAACCCTCATATTTACTCCAATTTAATGTTTTTTTATATTTTTTATTTAGTACAAACGTCGTACTTAAATAAATAAAACATTGTTAAATAAATAAATAAAGATCTCATAGAATTTGCAATACGGAAACGGTGAAAGGTTCTGTTTTTTTTTTTTTTCTTAATTTATGTTGACAAGACAAACCGGTTACACAATGTGTGCCATTATTTTTTTTAAAAAACTCTATGACAATTATTATTGATCTTTTAGAGATAAAAAAATTTAAAAAAAAAAATTGTTTAAATAAAAGAGCTGTTAGATTGACCTGGTACAAAATCCACCTGTACAAATACAAATGTCTCATTTCATTTAATTATACTTAAAAATAAATTAATAATTAAATGGAATTTTTTTTTGGCATAAAAACCTTGGAGTTTTTTTTTTAAAGACCTCGTGGAGTAATGTCATTGACTTGATTGTATTTTAGTATATCGTTTATGTAATAATTAATTAATGCAGCTAAATCATTTTTTTTTTTTTTTTTTTTGATAACAAGATGTAAATAAACATTGAGCTATATATTTTATAATAATCCCAGACTTTTTTGTTTATATTGTTTGCTTGCCAACAAGCTTTATTTATAATATTTTTTTTTTTTTTTTATCACCATTGATAATTCATCATGCGGAAGAAGGAAAAATTTATTTAAAAATAAAATTACATCGTTATTTTTATTTAACACATGGCTACTATTTTTTTTTTTTTTAGAGATTATTTATGATAAAAAATATGAACTTACTCACAAAATCAACGAGAATAATAACATCATTATCAAAAAATTTAACTTGTGCCTTGATATTAAATCGTAATTTTGTTCAATGTCATCAAAATGATAAAAATATTATCTTAAAAAATTTGAAAAAAATTTATCATAATACTCAAATTAAAAAGTACGTAATATTAATTTTAAAAATATAATTATAAATTTAGCTAATTAATTTTTGTTTTAAATTGCAGATCGTGTTTATCGAATATTATGGAGTCAAATTATACAAGAGGTGAACACACCTTGCGTGTTCCAATGTCACTCTTCGAGGAAAATCGTAATCGTCTGATAAAAGAGTTAAAAAAAAATTCAAATTTACCAGAAAATGCATTTGTTATTCTTCAAGGAGGTGATGATGTGCCTTTTAATGACACAGACATTAACTTTGAATTCCGACAGGTGTGTTTAAACATTTTATCTTTAAAAAAAAACAACAAAAAAAAAAAAATTCAATATGTAATAAATTAAAAGCTAGATATTGCAAAAAAAAATTGAAAAAACAAATTAAAAAATCTAAATTATTCAAACAACATTTATACAAATGTATATTTAATTTTTGATATTTTTTTAAAAATATATTTACATACGTTATTTGTATAACTGTAAAAAAATGTTGGTTGATTTTTGTTTGTTTATTTTAAGTAAAACATTGAATAAGTAAATTGATTTTTAATCAGTAAATTTTATGGTCAGAATATAATGAAAGAATGAGAATAAAAAAGCAAATGATTTTTGTATTTTTTTTTTTTTGTTGAACTCGTATACCTTAACTGATTCAAAAGATATTACATAGTTGACTGTACTCCTTCAGCGTGGGCTCGTTGACCTGATGGTCGATCGTTCCACTCAATGCCTGGCAACTTGGCTTGAAAAAAAAAAAAATAAAAATATTTATAAATAAACAAAAAAGACAAAACGTGAATCAACACAAAAACAAGATAACATTTATATATTTTTTATTGTATAATTTAAAAAAATATAAACACAGCGAATTTTTTCTTGTATATTTTGAACGAATAAATATTTTTCATTGTTGTATATAAATAATTAGTAATTAATAATATAATTTTAATTTTAGGAATCATTTTTTCAATGGTGTTTTGCTGTTGAAGAACCTGGTTGGTTTGGTGCTCTTGATGTCACGACTGGTAAATCGATATTATTTTTACCAAGATTGCCAGCTGAATACGAAATTTGGTCTGGTAAATTGAGTACTCTTGATGAATTTAAACAACGTTATGGTGTTGATGAAACATACTACGTTGATGAGATTGCAAATATTCTAAAGAAAAAAAATGCACGTGTTCTCTTAACTCTTGTAAGTATATTTACTATTATTATTTTTAATTAAGGGTGTTGATTTAAATTCATAAATATATGTAATTTTTTTTTTTTTTTGAATAAATAGAAAGCTATATGACCTCGAGTTGGAGTCTATTATTAGATATACTCTTCTTCCTCTTTCAAACAGGAAATAAGAGACTTGAATTTAAAAAAAAAAAATTAAATAAACATAGATTCGAAAATTATAGAAAAAAAAAAAGGATAATAATGTTTTTTTTTTTTATTTGACTGTTTTATTCGACACGAAATTTTTGGATTCAAGGTTAATTATTTAAATCAACGATTCGTGAATAAGATAATACGAAAAAAAAAAAAAAATAATTGATTAATTAAAGAAAAAAAATTGTCAACCGTATGACCTCAATCGAAAAAAATATTACTAATTTTAACTGAATTATATTTCGATTGACTGATGTAATTTATTGATAGGTACATTTTATTTTCTTCTGGATTGTTTAATGATTATTATATGAAAAATGTATATTTAATTTTAAATTAAAAATCATTTTTTAATATAAATAATTTGTTAATTCAACGAATTGAAAGTGCTATTTGAGTACGACCTAGAATTAAAAAACTTTAGCTATCTGTTTCTTGATAAAAATATCGTCCTACTTTTTCTTTTTTAAATATTAAAACTATTTTTATTATTATTATATCTTTTGTGCTAATAAAAAACTAATTTTATTTTACAAAATAATAGTATATTTTTTTTTTTTTTCATCATTTCAGCGAGGCGAGAATAGCGACAGTGGATTATTTTCAAAGGAAGCTGAATTCAAAGGAATTTCACAGTGCGTAATAATATAAAAAGAAAAATTAAATTTATTTTTAATATTTATTTTTAATTTCAGATTTCAAATAAACAATGAAATTTTGTATCCAGTAATATGTGAATGGTAAGTTTAAAATATATTTTGTTTTAAAAAAAAAATGATCAAATTAAAAAAACAAAAAACAATAGATACTTAAATTCTTTTCAAGTAATTTATCAAGTAAATTTTTTTCTACTTTTTTTTTATATAACCACAAAAATTTTCAAGTTAAAAAATAAATAAATTTACCATGCAATGTGGTCAAGTATTATTTCTCGCGGCAATTTACTATCAAGACTGTCAATATTTCGATCAAGCACAAGATGTCTCATTTCAAATATCGAAAAATCATTTATTCGTTCAAGCATAATAATACAAGAAGGAAGCATAATCAATGAATTGCCATTGATAATAAATAAAACAAATAACATAATTGATATTATTAATGAAAATAATATAAAGCTAAAATCAAATGATATTAAAAAAATTGATAATTCAATTGTTGTTGTTAAAACTGGTGATGTAAGTTTTATAAATGATAATAAAAAAAATAATATTATAAATAATGAATCAAATAATATTATTGAAATTGAGATTGATGATGGTACAGCTGTATTATTTGACAACAACATCAACAACATCAACAACAATATGACAAATAATAACAGAGAAATAAAAAATTCATACAATAATTTAACAGATGTTACATATAAATACATTGACAATATTATTGCTGATAAAATAAATGGAAGAATAGCATTACGTGCATTAAAAAAAATAATAAATTTAGAAAATAAAAGAGAAAAATTAATAAAACACAGTAATTATTTACTCGATGAATTTTTAACATCTGATTTATCAAATAGATATATAAAACAACTGATGTCACAAGACAGTGACATGATACCCTATCTAAGCCTACCAAATAATGACATTATAGATTTTATTTGTAATGAAATAATTATACGTACAAGTAATAATAAATTTTCATTGATACAATTAATTGACATAATACGTACACTTTCATTATTTGATGATGCAAAATATCAAAATGTTATTGATGATTTATGGATTGGAATAAAATTAAATGAAAATAGCATTAATATAAATAATTTAATTGAATTATTTAAAATATTATATTTATTTAAAGCTTCTAAAAATATTATACAAATAATATTGGAAAATAATTTAACAAATAATTGGATTAAATTAAATTCAAGTAATACGAAAGATTTAATATTATCACAATTGAATGATAGTAATACAATTGTATTTGATGTTATTAAAAAATGGTTTAATATTAAATTAAATTCATGCACAGAATATGAATTTGTTGAATTAATAAAAAGTCTAACAACAAGTAAAATTTATCATTCAGATATTGAGCTGTATATCGAAAATTATTTGAACAATAATATTGATGATTATACTGATTCAACACTAATTTTATCAACAATGAATTATTGTAAAAATGTTAAATTACACAACAGTATTATTTTAAATATTTGTGGTAATTATTTTATAAATAATATTCATAAAATTCCATTATCACAATTAGGCAAAATATTTTCATCATTTGGCTATTTAAATTATAATATATTTCATGATAGAAAATTTTGGTTAACATTTGAAAATATAATTGTTAAAAAATTTCATAAAATTGATATTAATGATGTGTTAGATATATTTTTATCATGTGCATATTTAAATAAATATTCACAAAATTATACAAGACATATATTTACATTGAGTTTTATTAAAAAAATTGATACAATTAAAAATCCAATATTATTTGATAAATTAAAATACAAAATACAGCTTATTGATAAAATATTATCAATTGAAAATGATGATAGTATTGATGACAATTTAACTGATTATAATGACAAAAAAATTATCATGAGATCAAAATTAAAACGTGTATTAAATTTAATAACACCAGAGTTGATAAAAATATGTGGTGGACATGATAAATTAAGTAAATTTGTTATTCTTGGACAAATACCAATTGATTATTATATTATTGATGCAATAATACACTCATCATCAATTACAACAACAAAATATTTTTATATTAATAAAAATAAAAAAAATGATAAAACAGCTATACTCATACATTTACCAGATGATTATTTTATTGATACAAATAATTTAATTGCTCCACAAATTATGAAAATTAAACATTTAAAAAAATTAGGTTTTCATGTTATTAATTTAAATTACAAGGAGTTATTAAATTTAAGCTGTGATTCGAAACAATTGTTTGACTATATTTCAAATGAATTTAAGACTGCTGAAATATAATTTTAATGTAAATTGTCTAAATAAATATTATCAGAAATAAATAAATTAATTAAATTTTAATTTTTTCATTACAGTCGTGTTATAAAATCTCCAAAAGAAATTCAAGTTCTTCGTTATGTCGTTAAAATAAGTTCAGATGCACACAAAGAAGTTATGAAAAAAATTCAACCAAATATGACGGAATTTCAAGGTGAAGCAATATTTAAATATTATTGTTATTTAATTGGTGGTTGTCGTCATGTATCATACACATGTATTTGTGGTACTGGACATAATTCATCAATTTTACATTATGGACATGCTGGTGCACCAAATAATAGAGTCATTAAAGACGGTGATATGTGGTAAATATTATTTCTATTAAAAAAAAAAAACAATCAATTTAATTGTAATTAAAAATCAGCTGTTTAAAATTTATTTTTTGTATTTTAGTTTATTTGATATGGGTGCAAATTATTGTGGATATGCTGCTGATATAACATGTAGCTATCCATCAAATGGAAAATTTAATGATAAACAAAAGCTAATATATAATGCAGTACTTGATGCTAGAAATGCTGTATTACAAACAGCAAAACCAGGTGTTAATTGGTGTGATATGCATTTATTGGCAAATCGTGTTTTATTAGAATCATTAAAAAATGGTGGTATATTAAATGGTAGTATTGATGATATGATAGGTGTTGGACTTAATGAAACATTTCAACCACATGGACTTGGACATTTACTTGGTCTTGATGTACATGATGTTGGTGGTTATCTTCCTGGTTATCCAGAACGTTCAACAAAACCTGGAATTAGAAAATTAAGAACAGCTAGAACACTTATTGCTGGAATGGTTTTAACTATTGAACCTGGATGTTATTTTATTGATTGTGTTGGTTTTTTTAATTTTTTATATTTATTATTTTATATCTTTTTTATTTTTATTATTATAATGTTTTTTTTATTTTGCAAATTTAGTTGTTGGATGCAGCATTGGCAAATCCAGAACAAAAAAAATATATTAATCCAGCAAAATTAGCTGAGTTTCGAGGTTTTGGAGGAGTTAGAATTGAAGATGATGTTCTCATTACTGAAACTGGATGTGAAAATATGACACAAGTGCCAAGAACGTTAGTAAAATTTAAATATTAATTATAATTTTTTTGTTTTTTTTCTTTTATTTTTAATAGAAATTTTTTTCGATTTTAGGATTGAAGAAATTGAAGAATTTATGAAAGACAATAAAAATAGTAAATTGCCACATCAACAATGATAAAATAAAACATGAAATATATATTTTTCAATTTAATATTTTGTAATTTTTAAATATTAAAATTCACTTGAAAATATATATACAAATATTCTAAATTTATTTATCATTTTAAAGCTCAATAAATTTAATAAATTTACAAAAATATATGTTTTTTATTTTACAATAATTATTTATTAAATTATTCAACCTACTTGCTATACAATTATTAAACAAAAAAAAAAAATAAACTAGCAATTAATTACATTGTCAATAAGTTTAACAACAATCTGAGCTACTTAATCAATCCATATATAAAAAAATATAAAAAAAAAAAAATGAAAACCTCAATATACATGATATTTCAAAATGCAACATTAATGAATTTAAATTAAATTTACATTTGACATTTAATTAATTAATTAATAAAATACTAATAGACCATTGAACTTTTTTTTTTTTTTCTTTTTCAATATATTATTCTGATATTAAATATCGTCATCCGGTTTTACATATATATCAAGGTTAACAAGACTTTTAAAAAATAAAAAAAAAAAAATATGAATTAATTACTTAATCAATTATACTAAACGTACGTGCATATTATCATCATTAATGATAATAAAATTATTTTTATTATTAAAATAACAATGTTTTGATGAGCGTCATTAAGCATCGTCATTATTTTATTATTAATTATCTCTACATAATCATACACAATACACGTGTGGCCCTCGTATTCTCTTCTCTCTTGTCTCATCTCCTTCCCCCCTCAATAAATACAAACCATACACAATTCAATTAATATCTTATCACTCTTACGTGTCGTGTCAACCTTGTCGTGATCTCAGATGCTGCGCAATAATAATTTACTTTCATTAACTTTTTATTCTTCTACTCTATTATTTTTTTTTCTTTCATATTTATAGTAACTTTTTTTTTTTTATATTGCTTTAATTCATATATCATTATTTTACTTGATGAGATTTAAATTAAATTACTGTAATAATAACTTACATTAATTTTTATTTATAAAAAAAAAAAAAAAAGGTAAAATTATTTTGTATCAATGTTTAGTCAGACATCAGAAAAATATGTTTCAATATTGATAGCGAATTTATTATCGTCGTCACATATGGTTTTATACCCCGGAAATTGAATTTTTATTATTTTTTTTTTTTCAATTTTTAAATACTTCCGTAAAATATTTTTAAAATTATACTGGTATCTTTATTTATCTATTAGTAAAAAAACAAATGTAAATTTTTGAAAATTATTTATAGCTTTTAATTTATATTTTAGGTAGAAATTTTTTTTTTTTTCTTTTTTGAATGAAAATTTAATTTGTAAATTAAACAGTCGATATTTATAAATATATAAATGGTATTAGATGGTGTATTTACTCTCGTGATAGTTTATGCAAAATTTATAAATACATCTTACAGTTTTGATATGTGTGTGTGTGTATTTAGTACTCGTTCATTTAAAACTTTATAACACCCAGTTTTGTTTGAGAGAAATCGCGTGCGTGTTTCGTACTTTGCGCGTTCCAACAACACAAATGAAAATAATAAAAAAAAAAAAAATTAAAATAAAAAAGGCAAATACACCCGCATTTATTAAACAGACCTGCAAATGTATATATACACAATTGTTGATTATATCTGCAAGTAGTGTATGTATATATCTACGAGGTGAATAAAAAAAAATTTTAAAAAAAAGAAAGAGAGCAAAAGCAACAAAAAGACTAATAAAAAAATTTTTAAAAAATATAAAAAAAAATAAAAAAACAAGTAAAGAGTTCAGACTCAATGTTGGCAGTACAATAGTGCAATATCGGCAATCGTGTCGTGCGGATCAAACGTTTAAAATTAATTAAAATTAATTATAAAAAAAAATAAAAAATTACAAAAAAAAACTCCACTCTCTGCATCGAGTAATTTTTTATTAAATAAAACTTTCTAAAAAAAAAAAAATTAAATAATTCTTATCAGTATTTTAAATTTAAAAAAAAATAAAAACAATAAGCAAAATTTGATTATTTTAATATTAACAATATAGTAAATAAAAAAATTTTACATTTAAAAAAAAAATAAAAGGTGCTTTTCTGTGTCACGATGGTGTTTTTAATTCAAATAAATTCAACAAGCTTAAAAGCTCATGATAACAAGTAGGGATGAAGAAAAGAAAAAAAAAAAAAATATTGTTTAAGGAAAAATGTATAAAAAAATGTACAAGTTAAATAATGAGTGTGATTTGCTAAAAAAATTAATAATTAAAATGACAATTAACTTAATTAATTAATTAATAATTAATTGAATTTAATAAATTTTTTTTTATGAAAAAAAAATTGCATTTAGTGGCAAGTGTATCGATCGATATATTTTCTTTGTTAATATTTGTATTATTTTTATTTTTTTTTTGCAAAAAAAAGTTGAATGTAACACTTGTTCATCATCATCATCATCATCGATCGGACTGAAACTCGATGCGCGCCGCGAACGCGCCCTCTTCTTCATCGAGTTCAACATAACAACACACACATATCAAAAGTTGTAGAAGAGAGTCGTGTGTTGCGCCGTCGTTTCTCTCACGAAATTATTCAATTTAATAAACAATATTATTAATTAAAAATACAACAACATACATGTACTTGTGATAAAGTGAGATAAATAATTTATAGACTGAAATAAAAAATTTATTATATTATTTCGAATATAATATTTGAATAATGGATCAACCCTGGAACACAACTACGCGGTGGTACACGCCTTCAAAAAAATTTACCTGACGTCATCTAGTCCTTATTATTTAAATAATTAATATTTATAATTTATCATAAATTTGTGTTGTGTTATTGCAAGTGTATAGCTAATATTTCTATAAATTTTTTTCTTTTATTTTTTTTCTATTTTATAAACTATAAATGAATTTCGAAAAGAAAAAAAAAAAATTCGAAATTTAGTGCAAAGTGTTTACGAAATAGAAAACAATATATATTATTCATTTTTTTTTTTTTTTTTTTGATATTTAATTAAATAAAATTTGTGATTTATATATATTTTAATATATTATTTGACTATTTATAGAAAAATGATTTACCGAAAATTTTCACGTAGAGCTAGAAAAAAAATAAGCATTAAAATGATTACCAATTTTTCGATTGTTCTTTTTTGTTTTTTTTTTCTATAAAAAGTTATTGGTAGTTTTAAAAATTTGATGATATTGATAAGAGGTTGAAAATAAATAAATAATAATCGTGATAATTTTTTCCTTGTCATCATCAAGGCTGTAAGTAATACTAGACATCATTGTGTCATTAACACGAACTCTATGACGTCCATAAACTGAATTTTTTTTTTCATATCATCAAAATGATAATTAATAATAATATTTCCAAATATAACATGATGATAAAATAAAACCACCGAGCCAGCATTTAAAAAATTACAAAAATAAATAAATAATAAATATTAAATTACAAATAAATTAATAAAAATTGTATGCTCACTTAAAATTTCTATACACGCAACCGTCGTTTAAATAATTAAAAAAATAAATAAATAAATAAAATCAAAATTAATAGTTGGTGATAATAAACTAGTGAATTATTTAAAAAAAAAATAAATTCAAAATGTTTTGCTTCCAATCGCGTTTTACACGAACATTACGTGGTAATTCATCATCAGTTAAAACTGATGTACCATCAACAAAGCTTTCCTCCCAACAACAACAACAACAACAACAGCCAACAACACCAAAAAAATCAATAGACACAAAAAATACAAATGATAATAGCAACACAATAAAAGGCAATACAATAAGACGTAATTCAGAAGCAGCAAGTGAAGATTCTGGATCATCATCAATTCGTTATATTGATCAATTATCAAAATCCGAAAGTAGTAGTACTGATACATTACCAGGTATACATGCTGATTATTTTGAATCAGAACCATTATCACCAGGTCTTGTAACACTTGATATACCATCAGCATCACCAACAACAACAACAACAATATTTACAAATAAAAAACAAATATTAAAAAAAACAAATAAAAAAATATCTGGTAAATGGAAAAAAAAATTATTATTAAAATTAAAAAATGATAATGATCAAGTTTGTTTAATAAATAATGATAATAATAAAAATATAAAAATCATAAATAATAATAATGATGGTAGTAAAATAATAAAAGCAAGTTCAACAAATGATTTATTGACATTGAATGGATTTAGTGAAGGTGAGGATAATAACGATCATGACGTAGATGATGATGATGATGATGAGGAAGAAGAGGATGATGATGATGATGATGAAAAAGAAATTGATGATAATGTTGTTGACGACGAGGATGATGATGATGATGATGATATGGAAGCAGAGGAAGAAGATTATGACGAGGGTTGTGATGCTGAAACAGAAACAGAGGAAGGTTCATCAATGCCATCAAGTCCAGCAGTTGCATTATCTGTTGTAATAGCACCATCAGTATCACAAGTACCATATTATGATTTTTTATCAGTTAATGGTGGTTCAATGAGACAAGAAACAACAAGTACAAGTTCACCACAATTATCAAGTAGTAATACATTAATAAATAATAAAGAAAATATAATTATTACTGATGATGATAGATTATCAGTATCTGGTGATTGTTGTAATCCGTCCGTTGTTGGTATGAATTTAATTATAAATAATAATAATAATATTAATAATAATATTATTAATAATAGTAATAATAATAAAAATGATAAATTACTTGATACACCAACAACATTACCAGCAGCAAGATCATGTCCAAATCTTGAACAACAATCAATATTTTTTTCATCAGCAAGTTGTAGTAATAGTCCAAGTCCAAGTCCAGGACCAGCTGGACCAAGATTTAGACCAATTGAAGAGGGTGATGTACAAGTTTGTTATCTTAATCATACAAGAACACTTGTCAGTAAAATATTATCAAGTAAATTTTTAAGAAGATGGGAAACACATCGTCTTTATCTCAATGATGCATGTCTATCATCAAAAACAGTGAGTTATTTATTTCATTTTTAATTATGTATAAATTATTTTTTGACAATAACATTATTTTTTCATTCTTGGAACATTATCAATTTTTCATATACCATAATATACATTTTTTTAAAAATTTTTTTTTCGATGTTATTTGACAAGACCAGAATATATGTCGGTAAATAATTGACTTTATTAATCATTTCGATTGGTCGATGACGTGCGAAATTACCTCGAAATACTTTTAAATCATGCATCTTGTAATTTATTATTATTTTTTTAAATTTTTTACACACGCATTAAATAACTGCATAATTTTATTATTATTATAATTTTTTTTTTTGTTAAATTTTTTCATCACAAAATATCAAAAATATATATTTCATTATTTTGTAAAATATATTTTCTCTTTGTTCATTAAAATTTTGATTGTATATAAAAAAAATAATGAAAATTGATTTAATTTTATATGTTATTTATACATTGATGAAATATTTAATTACGTTTTATTTCTAAGCGTGTGAAAATGTGATTAACATTGATAGTAAACAATCAAATTTTTTTGTCGTCATGAAGTGTCAATCAAGTAACTTTGTTCAAACACATACAAAATAAATTAATATTTTATATATGTGTATTCCCCTTTTGTATCTTCATCATCATCATCCAATCAATCATTATGTCTACAAACAATTTATTACAATATGAAATTTACACAAATTATTAATTTTCAAAACCACTAATATTAAATCCATCAAATATTTATCTTAATAACAATTTTTTTTTTTTCATTTAAATTAAACACATTTATGAATATACTGTTGATATAATGAGATTTATTAAATTACATATATACACTGATTGTGGTTTAAAATTTAATTAAATATACGCAAAAATTTTATCAGTTAATTTTGATATTTTATATAATCATAATTGAAATTTAAAAATTTTATTTTTCGCTTTTTATTTTGTCTGTAAGTTTTTTAAATGCTTCCATTTATGTCATATATTTTTACTGTTATTTATTATTATATATATAATATATTTTATTTTTTTAAATTTTTAAAAATTTTTTTTATCCATGCGTGCCTCCAAATTGACGTCACACTTGACCTTGGACACCGAGTTTCCGTAGATAAACTGTCGATTTCTGACACTGATACTGTCTCGTTTACACGGTTATTGAGTAACACTATTTTAATTATTAATATTGATACATTTAACCTGTGAATACTATTAAACAATTGAAACAAAAAAAAAACATAATATGTCTTTTTTAATTCATTCAAGATTATAATTATAATGCAATTTTATACCACGTGTAAAAAATAAAACGAAATACATTTTATTATTGTATTTTAAATTTTTTAAAAAGTATTTTTTTTTATTATTTTTTTATTACTATATAAATCTTGAATTAATTTGTCATTTATTATTTTTTTTTTTTTTGTATTTTAAACTAATGATTTGTATCAATAAATATTAATAATACTTGTTCAAGTAAGAATGCAACAATGATGTTCAATGAACAAGACCATTTTTATGAAATAAAAAAAATAATTACAAATTCATCAGTAAGGTCATTCGATCATGACGCATTGAATTATTTTAATCGTCAATAATCGTTTTTATCAAAATCACTTGAGATTTTTTATAAATAAAATTAAGCAAATAAAAAAAAAAAAAGCTAAATTTAGAGGACGATTTGTAAATGACATGACAAATTGAATAATTTATTTTTGAAAATTTACTTGACAAAGAAATTTAATTTTTTTTATTATTTGAAATTTTTTTTAGACTAAAGTTTGTGAGAGATTGTCTGAGCAGTTTGTCTGACTACTCTAATGACGTATGAAATTTAACGAAAAAAAAAAAAAAGAAAATTAGACTCATCTCAAGTAATGACCCCCAAGATAATATTGTGACGTTTCAAAAATTCATGACGTACTTCAATGTCAAATAAACGTCACAATTACAAAAAAATTAATTCAAAAAAATACACTTGATCTCTTTCAAATAGTCATAAAACTTTGCAAAACTTTTTTACAGATAAAACCAAGTTTTTTACGAAGAAAAAAAAAATCTTTTTAAACTATATCACGTACTTTTAATATCGTTTCGATAATGTTATTTGAAAAAGTCGTTAATTCATTTGACAAATACAAAAATACATTTGAATTTGAATATAAATTGAAAAATAAAAAACTAATTTATTCATGGAAATGAAATATGATTTATTTATATTTTATATTTTTATAATAAAAATAGAATATAATACAATTTTTAATTGAATATATATTTTTTTTATTATTAAAATTCATGTGGATATTTAATGTCATATTTTGCTAAGCGAGGTCGTGTATTTACAAGACGATTAACGTCAAACTGTACACCTGTGTACGTTATTAAAATTACATGACGCAATTCAAGTTTAATTGTTTCAATTATCCATATATTTAATATTATATATATTTTAAAAAAATAATAGTTTAATTGTTATTGACTAAATAAAATAGAAAAATTTTTATTTTTTATATTTCAATACAATTTAACAATTATTATGTCAATTACATAATTAAATATTTACTTTTTCAAATAATTAATTAAACATAAATTTAAAAAAAATTAAAAATAATATAATTTTAATTAAAATTTTAAAAACTATTATTATTTTTTAAATTTACATATCTAAAAGTCGCATTTTAATAAAAATTTTATATTATTTTTTAATTAACATAATGTAAAACAAAAAAAAACATTTTTCTATTTTTTTTAAATATTTAATAAAGATATTTTTCTGTTAGAAATATATTTTTTCGATAGAGAAATATTTCGATTGTTATTTCGAAAAAGTAATTTACAATTAAATTAATTATTTGCATAAAAAAATAAAAAATTTTTTTAGATTTTTTATTTTTCTGTTGATTCAGTGTTCTCATTCTACCTGGGCATATATATTTGTATGTGTGTGTGTGTGTGTGTTCATTGAGGGGTTGGATGCACGACCGTAGATTAGGTCGAGCACGAGAACAGTCGTTCAACCCGCGGCCTGAATTCATCCACTGACGTCATTCAGTATTCCCACTTGCACAATTCACAAATGTATAACTATATATCTAACCCAAGAATCAGCTCATTTTTCAACCAACTTCCTCGTCAACGACATTGCTATGCAATTGTTAGCCTTCTCTAATAAAAAAAAAGAAAAGAAATTAAATAACACAAAATATCAAATGATCCTTATCGAGCCAGTTTTTACTGCATGCAAATATTTTTTTTTTTTTTTTTATATTTTTCTTATTATTTTTAAAACTAATTTTAGCATAAATTTTTTTTTTTTTTCACCCTATATAAACTTTATCATATATTTTTATTTTAAATAATGTACCTATATATAAAAATTTTAATATTTTTTTTTCACATTACAATTTTAATTATCAAAAATAAAAAAAATGATTTTAAATTTATTCTGGAAGTTTTTTTTTTTTATTTTTTTCTATTTGTTATTAATATTTATTATTTTTTATTAACATAAATTTTTTTTTTTTTATATTTTTTTTCATTTAAAATCAATTTTATGTTATTAATCAATTTTATCAATTGTTCGATCATGTTTTTCTTTTTTTTATCGAATTATATAATAATAATTGGAATGTTGTGATACCAGTTTTGATTTTTTTTTTATTTATTTTTTTTATTGAAATGATTTACGTCATACTTTGTCAAGATGAGTAACAAAAAAAAAAAAATAAATAAATAAAAGAAAAAAAAAACAAGAATATATATGCAATTCTTTTCTTTAAAAAAAATATGAGGCTCTTCTTTGTTTGGTGATGCTGAGTGTTGTGGTAAAATTGGGGTGAAAAATATATTGACGATGGGAGTTAAAAGGGGTTGGTTGTTGAGGAAGTAATGTACCAGACACATTGCCGGAAAACGTCAACCGACCCACTGACATACTTGGATATATGTTTTGAATAAGTACATGTATTTTTGTGTTTTTTTTTAAAAAAAAAAACTTTCTTCAACTTTAGTATATATTAAAAATAAAAATAATAATAATCTATATATATTATTTTATAAATTATAGATGACTGGTTTTCTTCATCAATCAGTGCCATACAGCAGCATGACTGAAGTATATGCAGTTGCAAGATGGGATCCAACTTATAAATATTGTTTGAGAATTGTCTTGCCAGATGGTTCATTGCTATTGCAAGCAAGTAATGCATACACAAGAGATCAATGGTACCACTCAATTTTATGGAAGGTATAATCAAAATATAAAAATTAAATAAAAATAATATTAAATTTAAATTATATTAATATTGATTAATAATTAAATTTTTATTTAGAAAAATATTTACAAATATCAAAATACAGTTAATGATAAAAATGTTAATGAAGATACAATATTACGTGAATTAAAATCAATGGTTGATTTTTCACTATGGACACCACTACAAGATGCTAGAATAAATACAATACCACTTGAAGCTGTTGCAAAACTTCTTGAATATCCAATTGATGATGATAATGATGATATTATTGATGAAAAAATTATCATGAAAAATGAAGAATTAATAATACGTAATGATAGTAAAAATTGGGCTGAATCAGTATTATTAGTTGCATCACCATTGTTAGAAAAATCAGCACCACCAACAGCATTAGCACGTGCATTATCACGTATAACTAAAAAATATCCAACATCACCATTAGTTGAATCACTTGGTCCAGCAATAACACGTTGTTTAAAGCATAATGTTGATTTTGGTAAATCACAAGATATGAGAAAATTAATACAAATGTTTATTGCTGCATTATATGAAAATATAAATGGTGAAAATTTATTAAGAAATTATATATTATCTGTACATGGTCCTGGTAGTGATTGTCCACATCCACGTGTATTAAATAATTTACTTGCAATTTGTGTTGCTGCAATATTTCACAGGTATAAATATTTTTATTTTTGTTAATTTTTTAATTGTAATAATTATTTGATGAAAAAATTTATTACTATAGATTTGAAGTTACAAATCGAGGTAATTTAAATACAGAATGTATGTCTCAATCACCACCATCTACGCCATCCACACCACCACCACCACCACTACCACCACTTGAGTGTTATCTTCATGTTCTTAAAATAACGTTAGTATAAAAATTTATTTAAAAATAAAATTCATGCAGATATATTATAAATAAATAAAGAATTGTTTTTTATTTTTTTTTTTATAATTTTAGATCAGAGTATGCTGATTGGAGACCAGGTTTAGGTGAATTTCTACAGCCAATACCATTTCCAAAAGATGCACTTGAAAATAAAGAATTTCAAGAGTCAATGATATTACCAGTATTTAGACAATTTGCTAATGATAATAGATGTAGTGTTCATAAATCATTATTACCAGTACGTGAACCACGTTTAGGATGGATTCATATTGTTGCACCATCAAGCTCAGCATGTCCAGATGATGGTACACTATTTGGAGAAATGGTAAAATTTAAATTATTTAATTTGTCATTTGAAAATATAAATTTAACATTATTTTTTTTTTTTTTTTTGTTAAACATGTGTTTTATTATTTTTTGTTTTTTAAATTTCATGTTTTAAAAAAATATATTTATTATTTTTAAAAATTCTTTAAACACTTGCCAAAATAATACAATGATTTATCACTTGATGATAACGAATTAATTTTATTTAAAAAAAAACAATGATGAATTCTTTGAATTTTAATTTATTACTTTGTTTTTTTTTTATAGCTAACAACATTGTTAAATTGTTGTTGTCGTCGAAAAAAATTTATGAGCTCATTGTTAAAAAATACAAAAAGTGCATGTGTATTACTTGGTATACGTGGTTGTGATGCTGCACAGGAAGCATTATGTTTGATGCTTGAATGGAAACTTTTAACAAATGACGAGGGACGACAAGTTGTATCTGCCCTTCAGTCAACGAACTCTGGTAAAGAACGTTATACAGCACTTTGCCAACGTCAACGAAATCTTCAAGAACTGGTAAATTTTTAAAAATTCAAATTTAAATAAATTACATTTGCGCAGAATTAAAATTATAAAAAATTCAATTTAGTATTTTTATTTTTTAAATATTCATAGTAATATTAGATAGATAATATTTTGCTGATGTAAATTAAAATTTTAGCAACAAAAAGGTGGTCCTAAAAAATTAACACTACCAGTACGTGCAACTGATGCTGATGTTGCATTATTACTTGGTGGTGGTGCACTGGGTAATCTTGAATGTTTAACACTAGCATTTACATCAGTAACATCAGCATGTGCTGAACAATTAATAAGATTACCTGGTTTACGTTATTTAAATTTATGGGCAACACAATTTGGTGATGCTGGATTACAAATGATTAGTGAACATTTACAAAAACTTCAGGTACTAAATTTATGTGAAACACCAGTGTCTGATAAAGGTATATCAACACTAGCATGTAAGTATTATTATTTTAAAAATAAAACAACTAATAAATTACATAAATTCATTTATATTAATTGAAAAAAATATTATTTTTTATTTTTAGCACTGACAAATCTTAAAAAATTAAATTTAAATAGTACTAAATTATCAGCTCAAGCATTTGAATTATTGAAGCAACGTTTGCCGTTACTTCAAGAGTGTAATGTACTTTATACTGAGGCCTGGAGACCAGAGTCAATACCCTGATTAAAAACAACAATTAATAATCAATATAATAAAAATAAAAATATTTATTCCAGTGTCAAATTTAAAAGACATTGTTTGTAAACATTTCTAACAAAAAAAAAAAATTCCTTTTTTCTTATTTTTTAAAATTTATTATCTTTTTTTTTTTTTTTCTTTTTTATATTTAATTTTAGTTTATTATCAGTAATAATTTAGATAATATTTATCAATGGTGATATTTAGTTTTAAATATTAATTTTAATAAATGATTTTTTTTTTTTAAATTAAATTTTTATTTCTATAAAGTAAAATTTCATCTGCATGATTATTATACCATTAATATAAATAAATAATTAAAAAAAAATTGATATTTATTGTTCATTTTATAATCGTAAATTTCAATTCATCAAAAGTAATAATAAATAATAAATAATAAATAAATAATATTGAATTCTGGCCTGAAAGAATTGAGTCAAGAATTATTGAGGGTATTTATTGGTACGCTTTAATAGCTAGATGATTGCAATTTATAAAAATAATAATAGTTTACAGTATATTGATTAAAAATAAGCAAAAAAAAAAAAATACGAATTTAAAAAAAAAAGTGGTTGTAGATGGGCCTTTTTTAACAGTTTTTTTTTTACGTCTCCGTTAGCTTCATCATCGTCTGTCGTTTATTCACTGTCAGATTATTTAAATTTAAAAAAAAAAATATTAATTATTACAGTCGATTGAAGAGGCTCACGTGAGTAACGTAAAAGTTGAAAAAATTTTAAAAAATAAACAAGGGAACAATATTTAATTAAAATATAAAAAAAACTGTTCTTCAAAATGAAAATGACTTAAAAAAATTACTAAGAGTGCCCAACTGCCTTTAAAACACTACAAGTTTTCAGCAACCACTGCCACAAATTTAAAAAATTAAAAATAAATAACGCACATGGCTTCAATGAAAATATGAAAGAAATAAACTTAATGTTTTATTGTTTTTTTTAAATTATAAAATTGTTTTAGTTTTTGTTGAATTATTTTTATTGTAAATAATTAAATTATAATGAATATTAAATAATAATTTATTGTAGTTAGGAAATCTTTGTATGTTATACGTCTAAACGTAACAATTTATGAATATTTAAATAATAAAATGGCAAAAAAAAAAAAATAATTTAAATTATAAATTATAGTAGAATGTGCTCGATTAAATTTGTCAAGTAAAAAATATAAAAATAAACCAAAACGATTGAAAATTATACCTAAGTAAATAGGACGACTGATTTCTGTATTTATTGTTTTAAAAAATATTATAAAAATAATTAATTATTTTGAAGCTGTAAGGGAGCAAACATTGTCAATTTAATAAGACTTATTGAAAGACTGTTTTACGTCAATTTCAATAAGAATTGTTAAGTTATTTAAAAAAAAAAAAATTCAACAACATCAAAAACACTCAATAATAATTGCAGGTTTTTTTAAATAATAATTAAATATTTAATCAATGTTTCATATTACCAACAAAAAATATAAATTGTAAAATTTAAAAAAAAAAAAAAAATGTTAATCATGTTATGTTAGTAATATTTTTACGTAATTTCGATTGGTTTCACATCGGCACATATCGAGCAGAATGAAAGAAAAATAAAATAATCATTCAGTCATTTATTCAAATGTGTTTTATTGACAAAAAAAAAAAAATATTTTTAATTATGATGTTAAATGATGATGACACACACTCAATTTACATTTAACAATTTTTTTCCTTAAATAAATACCACTTGATAAATTTTCTTTGAAGAAAAAAAAAAATAAACAAACAAATACTACGTAACAAAAAATGTCTTGGTTCTTTTTTTTTTTTTCATAGATCATTGTTTTTTAACTGCGTGAACTTTGATTATAATATCCACTTGAATCTTTATGAACGAGTCTTTTATTTTCATCTGAAAGTTCATCATAAACCATAGCTGGAACAGTGTCTAAAAATAAAAATAAATAAACAATTTCATTTTGTTTTTTATATAAAATTAAATTAAAAACAAACCTGAACATTTGTAGTATAAATTTGACCATATAATCATTTCTTGTGAGAAGCAAAATACTCCAAGTTGTCCACCTTTTAATACAGAATCATAAACATTACCAGAATCAACAATTAAATTACGTCCTTGATGTATCCATAAACGTATAAGACCAATTTTAGGTGTATGAATTAGTCTCCATCTGTATGGTGTTTTTTCTTTCCATCCAATATTTTTAGGATCTTTCCATAATAATTTAACTTGATTATCACGATCACCAGTATGCCATAAACTATTTCTCATTATTTTACCAGGTCCTGTTTCTGAATCAACTAATTTTAATTGTACACCTGGTTCAGCAACAGCTCTAAATGGTGATGCACGCCAATATGTTTGAGCTGTTTTTTTCCACATAACAGCATAAAATTTACGATTACTTTGATATGAAAATACAAAACCAACATAATCATCATCAATGTCTGTATTAACATAAAATGTTCCTTCAAATTCAACTCCAGTAAATTTTGCTTTACCTAAATTAATACAACTATTAAAAAATTTATTTATTTTCATTTATTAAAATTAATTTGTTTCTTTCATTACCAATTGCAATACCAGGATCACTATTTGCTGTTTGTACAATTTCTGATCCATTATGATGAATTTGCCATTTTGGATCAGTCTGTGCAACTCCTAACAAAAAAACATTTACAAATAAATAAAATATTTGTATTAAATAATTGATAAATTATAGATACCTTCAGGATCTAATGCAATTGTTTGATATTCTCGAAAATCAGTTGACCAAATTTGACTATTATTTGGACAATTATCATATCTATCTGGTACTTTATCTTGATCATAATCAATAGTACATGCATCACCATAAATACCACCATTTGTACATTCTTGTTTTGGATTATATGTTAGTATACAATTATCAATATTATTTGGTATACCATCATCATCAATATCATTATCACATTCATTTCCATAGCCATCATTATCAGTATCAATTTGTTGGGCATTTGCAATATCTGGACAATTATCAATGTCATCTTGTACACCATCTTTATCTCTATCACGTCCAGTATCACAATCATCACCAACACCATCACCATCTTCATCATTTTGATTTGTATTTGGTACATCAATACAATTATCACAAGCATCACCAATACCATCACCATCAGTATCTTCTTGTTCTTCATTTTTTTTAGATGGACAATTATCCTCATGATTTAAAATTCCTTAAATAAATTTTCAATTAAATTAACATGATATTTTTCATTATTAAAAGTAAAAATAAATACCATCATTATCTTTATCATTGTCACATGCATCACCAACACCATCACCATCAGAATCTTCTTGATGTGGATTTGGTATTTTTGGACAATTATCACAAACATCACCAACACCATCTGGACCACCATTATCAGTATCTTGTTGTTGTGGATTATATGTTAACGGACAATTATCTGGTATATTTAATACACCATCTTTATCTGAATCATTGTCACATGCATCACCAGTACCATCATTATCAGCATCTTCTTGTCCACTGTTTGATACACTTGGACAATTATCAACTAAATCAGCATGTCCATCATTGTCACTATCGATACCACATGTAAAACCATCACCTGCCCAACCAACATGACACTAAAAAAAAATTGAATAATCATTAATTTAATTTGGATTTTCAGCTGAAAAGCTGGCGGAGATATTTACCTGACAAACATATTGATTTGGTCCAATGCAAATACAATCAGCACGTTTATCACATATTGTTATTCTATCTTGACAAATATTAATTGACTGACAGCCAAATGTTTGATTACCAATGAAACCATAATTGCATGGACCACATCTAAAGGAACCCTGTAATATTTTTTCATTCAATGCATTAAGTAAATTGTTTAAATGATTTTTTTTTTTTTTCGATTTAATTTACCTCGGTATTAATGCACTCGGAATTAGCAACACAAGCAGCATTTTGTCCATCCTCGCACTCATTTATGTCCACGCATCTTGTCTTGTTACCAATGTATCCAGCTGGGCATGGATCGCATCTATCAATGGACATCAGGCATTCACCGGATTCGGTTGGGTAAATATCGTTCATCATTCACCCAATTTTATTTTATTTTTTTTTTGTTTATTTGTTTGTTTTTTTTTTTTTTTTCGATTTTTTACATTTTATCTTAATTGTCATATTGTATTTCGAATTACTAACGTATGTATTTTTTTTTATTTCGAATTTAAATTTAAGTTAAAAATTAAAAAAAATTAAAAATAAATTTAAAATAGAAAAGTTTTTTTTGATATATAAAAAAAAAAAAAGGGGGGAAAAGGAGGAATTTTGGTAGGTCATAACAAATGCCATTAGAAATTTTAATATTTTGACCTTTTATACTATATTATTGACTTTTTTTTTTTTTTTTTCATCGTAATTTAGAAAATAAATAATTTGAATAATCTAAGTATACAAGTATTATTATTTTTAAATTTATATATTTTTTTAAGTACAACAAAACGATTAGAAAAAAAAATTTGAAAAAAATGATTAATACCGATATTGAATTGAATGAGGATGAAAATAAAAATATATATATTAATTATACTTTTATATTAATTTGATTTAATATTTTCCCCTCCCTTTTTTTTTTTTTAAATGACTCGAATTAATGTGAATAACCTCCGTAGACGGGTTCGCACCTGTATCCAGGAGAGATTCCTGGTGTGTTGGTACACTGAAGTCTTGGATCACAAGGATTACGTAGATCACACTCATCAACTGGTTGACAACTGATGCCATTTCCATTGTATCCATGAGGACACTGGCCACATCTGTAATATGGAGCATCTGGTTGTGGATGACATGCAACATTAGCATGACATGGATTTGTATCACAACCTCTGAGATGTTCACAGTGTTCACCATTACCAGTAAAACCTGCTGGACAACGTGAACATCTAAAAAAAAAAAATTTGAAATTAAATAATTAATTGATTAAATTAAATTATTGTTGTAGATGATTAAACCAACCTGTAACCATTTCCTAAATCTTGACATCTAACTCCTGGATAACATGGATTGTCTGAACATGTTCTTATACGATTACAAGTTATTCCATCACCATCATAACCACGTGGACATGATAGACATCTTGGTGTACCATCAGAATCATCACATCTTGCACCAGGATAACAGGGTGATTGAAAATTACATGATGGACGTGGTGGAGCTGGTGTTGTTGCTAGAAAATTATCAAATTATTAAACTACTCAACAATTTATTTAATTTTTTTTTTATTTAAAATCTTACCAATGAAAAATTCTGGCTTACAAGCACTACAATCTTCAATTAATTTTTTAACATGTCGAGTTTCTTGTGTCTGAAAAAATTAAAAAAAACATATTATTATTTAAATTTATAATAAAATTTATTGATTATATTTTTTTATATACATTTCTTTCGAGTTCAGCCCAAATTCTTTTTGTAAATTCAATCAATTCATTTAGTGTTTTTACTAATTGCTGATCACCAACACAATCTGAAAATAAAAAGAAATAATATTTTTTTATTTTTTGTATTTTGTTTCCTGGTAGGTATCACAATGTACATGATATCAACTTACTGAGATCGTCTAGAGTATGAACATTTGATGGAATATCACCCCTTCGACGTACACGAATACTATTAGCTGGTGTTGTTTCCATATGATAGGCGAAATCATCAAGAAGTGATAATTCACATCCTTCACGTTCCCAGGCATCTCGTATTCTTGATTCTCTGTAGATTTTTGTACGAATTTTTTTTTCACGAAACTATCAATCAAGCAATAAAATAAACATTTAAAATACATTTTATATATCTTTTTGTTTATAAAATTAATTTATCAACAAGTATGTCAGCTTGAAATTTTTGAAATTAAATAAATGAAAAAAAAAAAAATTATTTGGTGGGCGTTTTGATATACGAAATGCATATATGCCAATCGATTGGAGAATGGCAAATAAATATTCTACTGATTTTCCATATTTGGATAGACATCGTCCCACGATTAAAATGTACAGTTATATAAATAAATAAACAAATAAATAAATAAACAAAATAATAGAAAAAAAAATTACAAAGAAATTTTATTTTTCGATTGTTTTTTCTCTTCAAATATCAACTGAAAATAATTCGAAATAATAAAAAAAAAATTGATAAAAAATAAATTTATTTGTTTATTTATAAAATAAACTAAAAAAAATATGAAAAATAATTTTAATTATAAGGTATAATTTTAATGAAAATTAATTTATAAAACTTTTTTTTTTTTAAATTACCACTTGAATTATTGAGTCTTCAATTTTTTGTCCCATTAAATCTTTTAGTGTTTTTTTCAATGGTAATTGTCCAATATTTAAACAATCAACATAGACATCAATTTTTGAATTAAATTCATTTTGATGAATGATAAATATAATATTTTTCATTGGTTCAGTTATATTCAAACTTTCAATTTGTAAATCTTCTCTTCCATTTATTTTGTTTTCTACCGTTTCCAATATAACTATTTAAAAAAAAACAAGTAATATTATATTTGATGAATTATTATAGATAAAATATATTTATTTATTATACAAGATGTATTGTAACAAGATGCTTGTTAAGTAATTTTACCTCTATTTTGTTGATGATTAAACATGAGAAGAAACTTTGTCTTTGGCTCAGTGTCCTTAACAGCAAATAAAGTCTCCGTATTTGTACCATAATTGATTTTTTTAAGTTTCAAATGACTAACAATAATGGCAAATTGATCATCATGCAGTGCATCTTCTAGATTTCTTGTTAATGCTTGAATACAAAATAATAATATTATACTTAATAATAAATCAATCATATTTTACATAAATTTATTATTTACATAAATATTATTTAAACTAAATAAAAATTTACATTTAATAACGCAACTGTCGATTGTTTTATATGAAAAAAAAATTTATACAATGAAAAACGTGATGTAAAAAAAATATTTTTTAAAAATGTCAAGATAAACTGCATAAATTTCCAACTGACATATTTTTTTCTTTTCATTATTCAAATAATACACACAGTCAAGAGTAAGGTAATTTTTAAGTAATATTTTTATTTTCTTATTTTTTAAATTTTAACTGGCAAAATATTGAGTTCACTGAACAAGACTTAACTGTATAAATTACATTTTTTTTTTTTTATGATAAAAGAAGTTAAAAAAATGAAAATGATAATAGTCAAGTAAAAAAGTTAAATGATCTAGAGATAAATGAGTCTTAAAATTTGATTTAAAGTTTTTTTTTTTTTGAACAAGAGTGGGTGTTATAAAAGTAAGTGAAAATTTATGAAAAAAAAAGGCTAAAATATAAAAAAAAAAAAGGGAATTTTAATTATTGTATTATTGAATTAGTAATGCTTATGTATGTCATTTGAAAAATTATTTTTTCTAAATGATAATTAAAAAAAGTAATTATCAAAACGTGGGTGAGTGTTAAGTGGACTATTTTTTGAATTTATTATCATCATAATTAAATATAATAAATAAATATGAGATAATGAATTAATTATTGTTTTATTTATGAATTTTATTAAAGGGTTTTTTAAAAAATTTATTATTTAGAATGTAAGATTTGTAACAAAGTGAGTGTATGACCTGAATTTAATGAGACCAATTGTGCAATCGATTTGTTATGGTGGAAGACTCGTGAGTTTCCCTTTTAAAAATCATTTAAGATAAATTTATAAAAAATTCAAATATATATATACAGCATGTGTGAGTGTCTGTATTTATTCTGTATGTTGCATTGATGGTAAAGTTGATGAAAAAAAAAAAAAAATCTGCAATAATCTTGGAGTCTCAGCATCGCGCCTATTTGGGAAAACCGTTATTACTTCAAAGCAGTAACCTCACGAGGTTGATGATTCATTTTTTATATGTATATTGAATTTTTTTTTTTAAATAATCAAGTCAATGAATTAATATTTTTTATAATAAAAGTTTCATTTTTATATTTTTTTTTACCATAAAAGTAATGATTTTTTTCCTCATAAGAAAAAAAAAAAATTCGCAAATTTATAAATAAATTTTTAACTACACAAATAAATATATAATTACTATGAAAAATAAATTTAAATAAAAATCTTATATTTAAAAATAATACCAAATATATTTAAAATAATTATTTACTAATTTATTTAACTAATTTAATTTTTAAATTAAAAAAAACATAAATTTATATTAAAATTTTTTTATTGATTTATATTTAATTGTTGTAATTTTTTGCTAAATAAATTTTCATATATAATAATAATAATAATAAATGTTAAATAACAATTTGAATTTATTTATTTGTTTTTTTTTTTTTTTTTAAATCGTTGGGTTGATGAACCCCATCACCGGTTTTTCTAGACCAGATTTTTTGCACCCTCTTCAAACTGGTTCTTTTATAAAATTGACTTTTTATATTTATTTAATCTCTGTCTATCTTCCAAATAGCTACAATTTTTTCAACTTTGTTTTTTTCTATAATAGCACTAAATTAAGAAAATAAAAAAAAATGATATAATTTTTTGTGTTATCAAATTATTAAAGCAACCCCTGTTGAGATAAAATCACGATAATAATGTATAATAATTTTGGATGACAAATAAAATAGACACAACTGTTTCTCAATGTCTGTCAGTTAAAATAAATATATATGATATAAATAAACACGTTAAATAAAAATAGAAATGATGATAAAATATTTCCGGCTTTCAGAGCAACAAGTATAAATTTAAACACAAATTTAAGAAAAGTAAAATTTTGTTAAATTTAAAATACAAAAAAAGCTAAAATAATAACATACTTATTAAGTTATTAATCTTTAATTTAATTTTTACTTTTAAATGACAATAAATTAATTGTTAAATTTATTTTTTATTTAATTTAAAACATACCATCATCATGAATAATAGCAAACGTTGAAAATATTGAAAATGTCGCGAAGAGAACCGTAAGAGCAACAACCCTGTGGTCCATCTTTGCGATATGAAATTTAATTAATTAATACTAATATTATCTTCTATTATGAATAATTAAAAAAATTTTTTTTTTTTATTTTTCTATTATTAAATACACTACACTATTAATAATCACTGGTTTAAGTAACTTGACTCATGGGGAGTACACACGCATTAACGATCACCGTACGCACTGAGCAGCAGAAAAGTCAAGTCGGAGTTTTATACCCTCGCCCACTTAAACAACATTTTTAAAACTATATTTATGTTTAAAAAAAAAATAATATTATAATACACGTAAATGAGAGTTATTTAAAAAATTAAAAATTAAAAAATACATTCAAATTATATTTTATCGAAATATTTTAAAAGCTTTCGAAAAAAAAAAAAGCTTCTTTTCGAATTTTAAATTTTTAAAATATTTTATTTATAAATTATTTATTATTAATTTATTTATTTTTTTTATTTTAATTTAGTTGTGGTTGAATGATTGTAAATGACCTTGCAAGTAGGCAATGAATAAATAAATTTGCCTTTAGTTAAAAAAAATATTTGAAAAAAAAAATTATAAACGTGGGTTGTTGTTCTGCCTACTCGAAATAAAATTACAAGTATTTTTGTTTAATCAAGATGATAATGAGATAATGTTGACAATTTTGAAAATATAAAAAAATTTTTTGTATATATGTATATAATATTAAAAAAGATATTTATATTTAGAAAAAAAATTTTTTAAAAAATAAACAAAATAAATGTAACTCACCTATATTTATTTTATTTTTTTTTATTTTTAATTTTTTTCTTTCACAGAGATAAATTCAAATTCTTTCACCAGATGGTATATCTACTTGTCAACTGCACATTTTCACGTTGTTATTGCTCTAATTTTATTTTTGTAATATTTTACTTTAACAATTTGTTTTTTTTTTTGTATTTTTAATATTGTTTTTTCATTTAGTTAACTCCATGACACTTATTAATTTTTAAATATTTAAAACACTGATTAGATATTTTTTCATTCAAATTAATTATTAATTATTAATTTAAGATTAATTTTATTATCTTTTTCAAGATTTTTTTTCACATTTATAGATTTACATTTATAAATTTCAAATGAAATTTTAGTCTTTACACTTGTGATTTGTGGTGACACACTCATGATGATATTAGGTGAAAAAAATAAATTTTTTTTTTTGATAATACTGATGATTTGATAAATTGTTGAATTAAATTTTGATTATATTTATTTTTTAATTGTTTGTAGATCCTCATATCATGTTTCCATTGCCAGCTGAAATATCATCTTTCAAGACTTTGGAAAAAAATTAAACTTATTTTTCCAATTAAAAATTTTATAAATAAAACAAAAAATAATTAGCTACATTATTTTTATTTAAAAAAAAAATAAGAAATTAAATTTATTGTCATTCAATTAAATATAATTATTTAAAATTAAATATTTAAATAATTATTATTTCATTTTTATTTTCAGTTTTTTTAAAACTTTTTTTAATCAATTCTAATGATAATTTAGTATCAATTAAACAAAATGATACAGTATTATTATTATTATTTAAAATTTTACGATTCTTACTGTTTCGTTTATTGTAGATATGTAAATTATGATTTACAATATCATTGTTGACATCATTACGACGTAAATTATATTCTTGATTTTGTATTGTCTCATTTTTTTGTAAATTTTTATCATCACGACGACGTGAATTAAACACAACGACATTTTCAATTGATGTTTTTTTACCAGCAGTTCCAGTATTTTGTGTTGAACCCTGTGAAAATTTTGTATTTTTAATTTATACAAATAATAATCAATTAATTTTATACAAAAATAAAAAAGTAAATAATATTTTTCTTAAAAAATAAATCCATAGGGTTAAAAAAAAAAAAAATAATCTATGAAAATTATAAATAAATATTTATTTCGTTTTTCAATATGATAACTTAATTTTCTTTTTTTAATTAACATAATAATAATAATAGTAATAATAATATATAAAAAATAAATAAACTTTGGTAAAAAAAAAAAAATGTTTTTTTTTTTTTTAAATATTACATTTAATTTTTTTTTTTAAATGTCAATTGGCTATATGTATATATTTATAATTTTTGGTGAATTATCACTTTTTGTTACGTTTATTTAAAATTAAATAATTTATTAATTATTTTTTTAATTTTGATATTCAGTCGATGAGTCGAACCGACAAGGATAATGGTGAAACTCGTGTCTCAATCGTAGGTGCACGTGAACGTTGCTAAATAAATAAATAAATAAATAAATAAATAAATAAATAAATAAATAAATAAATAAATAAATAAATAAATAAATAAATAAATAAATAAATAAATAAATAAATAAATAAATAAATAAATAAATAAATAAATAAATAAATAAATAAATGATCAAGTAAATAAATAAAAAATTAAACAAATGAATGAACTATCAAACTAATTAATTATAAAATAAATACAACAATAAAAATTAATAACAATAAAATAATAATACAACTAAATAAAAAAATAAATATATTTTAATTATTTTTATATAATTCAACTTACTTGTGTTGTTTTTCGAATATTAAAAAGTCCATAAACAATTGGATTCATACATGAATTTGTACAGGCAAATAAAAATAATCCTTTTTGTATTCTTTGGTCAACTTTTTTAGCACTTTCTCTATCGATCCAGTACCTTTATCCAGACAATAAAATAAAATTATATTTAATTTAAATTCATTAAACTAATGAAAAAAATAAAAATTAAAAATTACAACTTACCAAACACTCATGATATAATAAGGTGCCCAACAAACAAAAAATACAAAAACAATAATAATTGTCATTTTTAATGTTCTAATTTTAGCACGTCCTAAAAATCCCAATGATGATCTACGAATTCTATCTGAGTATTTAAAATATTTAACCCATTAAAAATGTATTAATAATATTACCAATTAATTTTTTTCATTTATTATTAATTAATTGTTGATAATATGTTTGTTTTCACTTACCAGGACCAAGTGTTTCTCTTGATTTACGATATATTTCAAGCAATATACTTGAATATGTATAAATAATAATAATCAATGGAAAAAAATACATCATGACCATACCAAATATTGAATACATCAATTCATGTCCATCACTTGCAAATGCATTGTAAGTTATACATTGTTCATACCATGTATAATTTGGATGTACTTCAACATGAAAAACAACCATCTAAAAATTAAATTAAACCAAAAAAAAAAAAGTATTTTAATCAAAAAAAATATAATACTTTATAATAAGCTTTCAAATCAATGAGATTACTTCAAGAAGGAGAAAAAAAAAATTCAATAAAATGATGATAAAAATAAGATACCAGGAAATAAAAAAAAAAAATAAAATTAAAATGATAAAACTTACTTGAGGTGCAGAGCAAAGTGTTGAGCCAATCCAAGCAAAAAGTAGCATCATTTTTCCTCTTCTATCGACGTCCATTAATTGCAGGGGTTTTAAAACAGCATAGTATCTATTTATTTAGCAAAATGATACACATTAAAGACATATTAAATAGTGAAAAATAGTAGAAATAATATAACATACCTATCAACACTGATACAGACAAGAACAAATGATGATAAATATATTCCAAATACACGAAAAAATGCCATTATTCGACACATTGCATCACCAAAAGGCCATGATACTGTTGCTGCCCATGTTATTTCCATTGGCATCATCAATAATGCAACCTGTTGATGTAGTTATTTAATTAATTTTATATATATAATAAATTAATAATATTTTTTTTTCTATTACAAGTATTATCTTTTTTGTTTCGATTTCGATTTTCGAATTTCGAATTTCGAATTTCGATATTTCTTTTTTGCTTTTTTCGATTTAATTAATTTAATTTCGGATGATTTTAAATATTACCAGTAAATCAGCAACAGCAAGATGCATCAGCATTGTATTTATTCTAGATCTATTTCTACGTCTACGTTGAAGAATTAAATATAGTACAGTTGTATTTCCAGTTATTGATATTATCATCAAGATACTGTATGTTACGATGGAAACAACATGACCCTCATTAAATCTCATATCAATTGGTAATTCTGGTGTCAATGTTGTATTTTCAATATTTTTCATTAATACAATTGTTGGCTCCATTTTATATTGTACTAAAAATTAATACAAAAATTAATATTAATTGATTAAAATTTAATTAATTGTTTGATAACTTTTATTTTTGTTTTTGATGAAAAATTCTTTTATTTATTTTGTCTTGTTCAAAATTGAAATTAAGTTTTTAGATAAAAGTTTTTATATGACACAGCTTGAAAGTGGATTTTTATTTTATTTTATTTTATTTATTTTTGAAATTTATATTCTATTGAGTTTTTTTATTGTCACGTATTCATTTTGTATAGTGATAATAATTTAATAAATATTTATAGCAATTTATATTTATTTTATATTGGATTTATTATTATTTTTGATGAAAAATAATAATAATTATTGTTAATAGAAAATTAAAATTAGTTTTTAGAAAATTTTTAAAATGCAAGTTGATGTTGGACAAAGAGTAGAATGAACAAACTACGTGATTGCCATTTCAATGATAAATATTTATCAATGATTTTAAAGTTTATTTAAGGACTCTCTGAAGCGTGCTCAACTATACTCTAACATATTTCATATAATAAACATAAAAATATCATATTGACTTAAAGGGCTTTGTTCATAAAATTATGTATATTTTTTTATTTTTATCAATCAAATCCCTGACATTGAAATTTATTTTTAGAAATAAATTAAAATCAAATCTATTTTTTAATTCTTTTTTTTTTTCTACTTCCTTATAAATTTTATATTAAAAAAGATTAAATCTTTTTTTTTTACTTAAAATTTTTAATCACTTTTAATACACTTTTATTTAATTTACACTTGAAAATTTAATTTATAAATTTTTTAATTATTTAAATAATGATTTATCAACTTTTTTTCGATATTTTTTTTTTTTTTTTGGTTGTTGTTGTTTTTGCTTTTTATAGAAATTAATTAGACTTGGTATTTTTATTTTTTTATTTTTATATTGATGAACCTTAATTGACAATGAACGTTTTTTATATTAAACGTTAACCCTCGCGTATTGGGGTGCGTGTTAACACTGACTTAGCCACTTGAATTTTTTTATTCATTTTTCATCCGCGCTTCTTCTTTAGCGCCCGCGCAAAAACCTACATCTAATACCTATATATTATTAATATTAATTTTTTGCGTGATATAGACGATAAATAAAGTCATTTAAAAGATTGCAATTTAAAAAATATATTAAATTAATAATGTAAATCTCTCTTCAAGTTTAATTAAACTTTAATTTTTTCACCTATATAGAAAAAAAATTTTTTAATGATTCATTTTGTTTTAAAAATTTAAAAATAGTATTTAGAATATAAAATAAACAATTAAATGAAATACCTAATATTATTTATATTTAGAATTTAGAAAAAAAAATAAAAATCAAATAAAAAAATTTAAAAACAGTACTTAAAATATAAAAAAGCAATAAAATCAAAATAAAATTAAAAAAAAAATATATAAAAAAACAGTATTTAAAATATAAAAATAAAATAAATGATCAATCGATGTTGTTTGGTCTAGATAAATAATTTAATCGCAAACACTTTGACCATAATTATCAAATGATTGATCATGAAAAATAAAAGTGTTGAAAAATTTGATGTAAAAGGCCACGAGATTGATTATATATTTTATTTTCAAAAACTAAAAGTATTTTTTTATTATTATTATTTATAAATATATATTTATTTTATTTTTTTTGAACAACTTTGATCTCGAGTTTTCCACTGTGCTGACTTATTACCCCTAACTTTGTAGATAAACTTTTAATATAATAAAGCAGTTTGTTTCAAATAGAAAAAAAAACATAAAACAAAAATTTTATAAATTTTATTTCAAATACAAGAAATAAATTTTTTTTTTTTCAAAGGAATTTTTAATCATAAATAATGATAATATTAATTTGTAAATATATGATCATTAAATGATAACCTCGCTCTTCGATTTGCCCTATTATATATATTTAATTTTCATTTTATTGCAATTTTTATTTTTTGATATTTTTAATTTCATTATTAATCTTACATTATCTAAATAATATTAAAGTCCAATATTTTTTTTTTTTCATTAACTAATAAATAATATTAAATATTTCCTGTAATTTTATTCTTTATTTTTCATATAATAATTTTATATTTTCATTCTATAATTTATTATATTATTTCCTTGTCTACACTTATTTTTTTTTTTATTTTAAATTTACAACAATGTGATAAAGAATTTAATTCAAACGAGATATTTTTTTTTTTTTTTTAGCTTTGACAAGTTTCACATTATCTCGCGTATTTTACATTCGATACAAAACATTCTCAACGGGTGTCCAATAACCCTTATTTTTATCCCATCAGATAGAAAAAAAAATAGAAAAAAAATATGTTTGATTCTTTGTTGACTCTCGAGGCGAATTATCGGGGACATCATTGCTTTTTTTTTTTGCCCTACAATCGTCCTCATTTGCCACAATATAATTGCAATTACAATTCATTGAAAAAAAAAAAATATTAAAATAAATAAAAGAAATAATAAACAATAATTTGATACAATTTTTTTTTTTTATTTATTATTTATTTCATTTTTATCTATGTTTTTTTTTTTCCCTTATGAATTTTATTTGAGATAACGAAAGGTGCTATCGTGATTCTTATTAAATCATGACCTTGATAAATATCCTCATCTGACATTCCAATTTGTAAAACATGTCCAGGTGTCTTGTGCACTCTTTTACTATTTTTTTATTCATTTTTTAATATTTTTATAATCAAGAGAAATATAGCATCAACTTTTTTATGTAATTAAAATTTTTTTTTTTTTATATATTCTTTATTTAATTATAAATAATAAAATATAGTAACTAAATAAATATTTAAAATACTAATTAAAAAAGATTGAATATTTAAAATATTTTTATTATTTCAAAAATTTATTCATTAGTGCAAAAAATTACATTGTATCTTTGTAAAAATATTTTTAATTGATTTTTTTTTTAAATTTATTTTTTGATAGATAAATTAAATAAATAAAAGTATAATAAATAATAATAAATAATTTTAATTGAATAAACAAAACCCTCTTTACTTGATCTCTTTGAAATGATTTTTTTAAATATTCTTTCATTGTATTTATTTATTTATTGAGCTTTTTCAATTATGACACTTTTTCTAATACGTCTAGAATTTTTACCCTTGACCTTCAAAAAAAAAAAAAAAAAATATATATCAGTACTTCTGTCTACCTTCGTCTCGTCTGTAAATAATTGCACAGTGAATTGATTTTCCTATTATTTTTCTTTTTATATCCTTTTCTATATTATGCTAAAAAAAAAACAGAGCTTTTTTCAAATTAATCTCTACCCTATCAAGATCAAAAAAACAATTTCAACATTAAAAAAAAAACTTATGTTATTTTATTGTTATAAAAAAAATATCTATCCAAATAAAAAACCGGAAATGTTAAAAAATACAAAAAAAAAAAAAAATGATAGTATAATCTTGTGTACCTTATATTATTTTTTCTCTATTCCTCTTCCAACAAAAAAAAAAAAATAAACAGGTAAATACACCTTTATCTCCAAGCAGAAAAAAAAAAACCAACACTTTTTTTTTTTTTTTATATAATATTTATTTTTTTGTATGATTTTTTAGCTTATGATTTTTTTTCCTAGAAAATCTCTGGATCATCCAAGCTAATTAATGTTCACTCTTGCGTGTATATTACACGTTGAAATAAATAAAGTAGATATTAACTTTGTATATAAAAAAATTGACATTAAATTCAGCATTGCCAAACATGATTAAAAAATATAATATTTTAATAATAAATCAGTAATATCCAAATGATTATTAAAATTGACAGTGAGTTAATATTATGATACATCACACTGTCTAACGATCGATATTACACTGAATCAAGATAAATAATAATTCAAATAAAAAAATAAAAAACAAATAATATTTATCACTATAGTTACATTAAACCACCTCGTCATAAATCATGACAACTTTATTTTTCTATTGCGTATACAATTATTTTTATTTTTTCATTTAATAAATTTTTTTTTTTTGTTGTTTTTGTTGTTATTGTTATTGAAATTGAATTATTAAAAATTATTATTATTGCTAATATTGTTAATTTGGTTCAATTAATAATGACGAATTTTTTTTTTTATATTTATTTTGTGTAAATTATATTTCTGGATGTACTTGGTAATCGAGTTATTAACTTTAGTGACTGACGATCGAAAGATCCAATTAAATCATCGTGAACACTTTGAGGCCAGACGAATGATCAGGTCAAGTGTCAAATGATCACTGATAGTTCGCATCTTTAATATTTACAAAATTATTATATTTAAATTTTTTTATTATTATTATTTTATATCAATAATTAAATTAATATTTAATAATGAATTTTTTAAATTATTCATTTAATTGTCGTTGGCTTTTTTTTAATTTCGAAAATTATTATAGCTATGGTTATTATTATTTTACTGATAAATAAATAAATGATAAATATTTTCTTGTTATTTATTTATTTTTTAAATATCATCAAAATATGTTAAATCATATGCCAAATATTTGAAATGTGATGAGCCGATAATGAGTACAATAGGGTTAAACTATTGACCCGTTATTTAAATCAAAAAATTTATCAACTGTTAATAATTTTCAATTGTAATTTGATTTTTTTTTTTCGAGTGTTATATAACTGGCATTGACGTGATTAATAAAATATTTTAAATACAAACTTTAATTAATTATTTGGAGTAATTAATAGAATAAATTAAATTCAATTTGAAATGATTTAATTATAATAATTATTATTGATAATTAATCTATAATAAATAAATGAAAAAATTTACAAATTTTAATTTAATTATTTGCCACATTTCCAATGGAAATTAAAATGAAAATTTAAATAAATAATATACAATACAATTGTTTAATAATAAAGATAAAAAAAAATTAAGTGAAAATTATTATTAAACAATTTAAGGAAATTAATTGTATTTAAAAATAATTCGAGGGAGATTAAAGGTATATTTTAAATTGTTGATAAATCAAACACAAGCATTATAAATCAATGAATAAAAAAATAAATTTGAAAATAATTTACTTGGCATAAGTAATAATTACAAAACATAAAATCTAAAAAATAAATAAATTTAGTATATACTGATTGGAAATAAATCATTATCATTATGATTTTATTACCGGTAAAAATATCGTGATTATTTAATACACAAATTATGTCGTAAGAGAAAAAGTTTTGTTGTAAAATGAGAAGAAAAAAAAAAAAGGAAATAATAATATAATTGGTATTTTCAGTAAAAGTAAAATTCAAAGAAAGTAATACATAAAAATTTTATTAAGTAATCATTTAATTTAATTAATAATTCAACAATATATACACATTTTTTTCTAAATATCAATCTAAACAGTCTATGAATTTTGTTTTTAATAATTCAACTTCAAAGTCATGATCTCTTTTTTTTAAAAAAATTTATTTTTATTTTCTTCGAGTATATAAACAGTTAATGTTATTGCGCATTTGCCTGATGATGTACCACACTAAAATAAAAAAATATTCATTTAAAAAAAAAAACAAAATGCAATAGTGAATGTTCGTGGTATATAAAGATGAGTTGAAGAACTGTTAATCCAACAATAACACGATAGAAAACGTGCCATACAGTCTGTGAATTATCTGAATATTTAAATCAAAAATTTTCAAAACAAATAATAATATTTTTCAATTATAAAAATCAATTAATAATTAATTTAAATGTTTATTATTAAGGTAAATTTATTTTATGTAATTAATATTTATTTATCATTAAAATTTATTTATATTCAATTGATTTTTTTAATTTTAATTATCAAATAATAATTGGAACAACCTTGGTATTTAATTTGTGTATGATTGTTGATTTATCATTTTAAATAAATAATAAATAAATTCAAAAAATATCATTTTTAATTTACAGATTATTTATTAACAAATATATATTTTAATTTAAAAAAAAAAAAACTGTAAGGATTATCGTAATTTTTCGTTATCCCAACGAAACAGTCTTATTATTTTTTTTCGACATAAATCTGTCAATATTCAAAGTACACATACACATTTTCCATCACGTTTATCATCTCGATATTTTAACTCTCACGAGCTTCACATATATTATGCAATTTTTTTACTTTATTTTATCTTCAACTATGTATTCAAAAAAAAAAGTAACATGATTGATGATGAACAGCAAAGTTCAATATATATTTTTTTTAATGTCAATAAATTTTTGTTTATATATTATATATAATTTCTATAAAAAAAATTAATTGTAATTTGTTTTAGATAATTTTTGGTATTGCTAGTATAATATTTATTGTAAATGCTGGACCACAAAGAAGGTAATATTTCCGAATCCCTTGACCTAGATAAATTAACTATAAATATTTGTGATAATTTAATATTTTTTGTGTTTTATTTATAGACAAAAACAGCCACGTTCATTTCGTCAAAGTATACCATGTGAAGAAATTGATTCAATTGATAAAAATAATTATCAAATACCCATAGCATGTTCATTTGATGTACCAGATGGATTGTCAATTAATTATGAATTATCACCACAAAATTATGTTAAAATTGATGAATCAAATATTATGCCTTTGCCAAAATCATCATCAATTGTTTATGTTGCACCAGCAGCTGTTAAAGATCATCAACAATCAAGTATTATTGATGAAGAAATAATGGTAATTATAGTGTTGTTGTTGTTTTTGATATTTAATTAATGATTGTTTTGTTTTTCTTATTTTTATATCGATAATAAATTGATAGGATTACCCAAAGTATTCATTTAATTATGGTGTTGTTGATGGTTATACTGGTGATTCAAAAGCAGCATGGGAAGAACGTGATGGTGATACAGTTAAAGGTGAATATTCTGTTGTCGAAGAGGATGGATCAATCAGAACAGTTACTTACACTGCTGATGATCATCATGGTTTTAATGCTGTCATCACTAAAACACCACCAGCTAAAAAAACAACAAATACTTTTATTCCAATTAGTCGGGATCAATTAATACATCAGCTCAAAAATTATTAAATTTTTTAAATCTCATTTGGAAATTAATAAAAATAAATTTTATTACAAAAAAAAAAAAAAGTATATTTTTCATATAAACATACAATAATTACAATAATTACAATTAAAATAAAAAAAAAAAAAAAAGTAATTCAATTTTTAATATATATAATTGTTAATTTTTTTTTTTTTTTTTTAATTTTTTTTTTCTAAACATTCAAAACATATTTATATTATTTATTTTTTCACTTTTTCAGAGAAAAAAAAAAATTCCTATTTTATACAATTTTTAAATAACCTATTTTTTTTTTATTTTCAAATTTTTTTTTTTTTTTTTTTTTATATTTTCTTATAATTAAAAGTAATACTTTTTTATATTTTTTTTTTAAATTTATTTTTTTTTTTGTTTTTAATTATTAAATATACACTTAATTAAATTTAAAACCTCGTTTATTTTTTTTTTCTTTATATCTTCAAAAAAAATAAAAAAATAAAAAATAAAAAAACTTAAAACACGATATTTTGTTGTTGTTGTTGTTTTTTTGTTTGTACGTAATAAGCCATTATTTTTGTTAATAATAGATATTTATAGAAGGATTAATTTATCTTCCAGTTCTTGAACGTTTATTATTATTTTTTTTAACACTATTTGATGTTCTATTTTTATTTGATTCTTTACTATTATGACCGTCTTTAGCTGGTGTAGAAATAACTTGATGACGTTCAATACTACCATTTGATAATGCTGGACCATTTGTTAATCCACCACTAACAATATCATTATTAATTGTACCATTATTTTGTGAATAACCAGATTGTATTGACGTATGATTTTTACCACTTGATTCTTTACTATTACCCGATGTCACCATATTTGAATTGCCATAATTGCAATTATCCTCACTTCCACTGTTCATCTGGGATTCTGACTCACTGTATCGATCAACTAAAATAGATTTCATCTATTTAATTACAATCAATTTACTTTTTTTTACTTTTCAAAAATCCATACAAAAATAAACAACAAAAAATCAATTTTTTTCTCATTCACTTTTCATTCAACTATTTTTAAAAAATTTTTATTTCAAATTAACAAAAGGAAAAAAAAAAATATCAAAATAAAATATACCTATATACCAAATTTTACTAATCTAATTAAAAATCTATTTTTTTTTTTTTATAATAAAACGTCAATTAAAAAAAGAGGCAAGAAAAAAAAAAATTGTGTTACATTAAAATTGAGAGACTAGAAAACTATTTACATTTTTTTTTTTTTAATAATTAAAATATTTATAAAATATAAAATATTAATTAATATTTAGCCATGCACAGTAGAAAATGAAAACAATAAAATTATGAGTATAATAAATTTTCTACATAATTTAGTATAAAAAAAACAGAAAAAAAAAAAATGAATTATCTTCAACCAAATAAGAAAAGTAAAGATTTAATAAATTAATCAAATGAAAATAAAAAAAGTCAAGTGATTAATATCCATTGTGGTCCTTACTTTTATCTTGTGTATTTTCCACTAGACCACTAACAGCCTGAAAAAATAAATTACATTGTTAATTGTTGTTTTAAGTAAAAAAAAATTGAATTGTTATTTTTTTTTTTTGAATGAAAATTGAAAAGTTATTGACTTACAGCCATTGAGGTGATTGAAGATTTTGAAAATAATCTTTCAGCTTCTTTGAATTTTCTATTTCTCTTGTCAGCTTTACTATTTGTATTTTTATTGCTTGCTAAATATCTGTCCCAGCCTCTAATAATATTACCATACAATTGTGTGTCTTCAAGATAACTACCTTCAAATGCATATATTTGTCTCTCTAAATTAGCCAATGTGTCCTGAAATCAAAAATAATATCAATTTTAAAAAAAAACCATTCTATTTCTATTTTCAAATAATATACAACAATCATAACCTTGAAAATTGTAAACACTATTTTAGCGGCAATTTATTTAAAGCAATTTATTTAAACAATTATCAAAATTAAATCGAAATAAAACTATCGAAATTTCTTTGTTTATTTTAACTTTAAAACATGTATTTATTATTTTAAAATTTTATCATTATAACAATGTTATTTTTGTGTAAATTATTTTTTTTTTTAAAACAACAACAATCTGTCAATATTTTGGGGTTATAAATACTTACAGCAATTTCAGCTTTTCTTTTAACTAATTCAGCTAATTCAGCTCTCAAATCAACTGTTGATTTTGTCGACATAATGTCTAATTAATAACACAGCCAATATTTTTATCTTAATTATTAATTTTTGTTAATTATAAATTGTTTAAAACATGTATATATTTTCAAGATATTAAACATAAATCTCAGCTGTTTTTTTTTCTTCGTTTTTTTTCCGTGTTCCTTGTCTATAAAATGACAGGAACAACCGCCATTTTTAAATTCCGCCAATTTAGAATTGGAACAATGCCATTTTTTTTTTTTTCTTCAAAAACGACATGTTCAAGTATCTCATATTCTCTCATGTCAATTTCAATTCAAATAAATAAATTAATATTAAATTTATTTCACTAAATTAATCTTAAAAAAAACGAAGCAATTAATTAAAAATAAAAATTAAATATAGTCTTAAGTTAATTTATAAATTTCATAAACTTCGCGGTATTTTTTTCTACAATAAAACGATTAATCGATTAATCATATCGAAACGTTATTTAGAGACGTAAAAGAAGAGAGAAAATCGAGGAAATAAAAAAAAAAAAATCCAGTTTACCTCGTGCTTTGATATCTGGTTGATGAAACATTTAAAAAAATTAGCAAGTAACTAATAATTGGGTAATTTAGAACAACTAAAGATAGCCAAAAAAAACTGGTGTATAATTTTATTGAAAAATAATATTGTAATAATTATTAATAATAATGCCGGTGACAAATAGTCCAGCAAATGTTGTTGGTGGTTCACTGCCAAAATGGCAACTAGCATTGGCAGTTGGTGCACCGGTTGCACTTGGTCTTGGTTATATGTATTATAAAAATTCATCTCAAGACAAAAAAACTAAAGATATTGATAAAAAACGTAGTGATAAACAATTATCAATTGATGATGATTTACCAGAAAAATCATCAAAAACATCAATCGAAAAAACCGAGGTTAAATAACTTAATTATTATTAATTTAATTATAATCTTGTATTAATTTATTTTTAAAATTAGTTAATATTTATTTTAATATATTTAAATAATTATCACATTGACACTTGTTATCTAATTTATTTAGACACCAGCAGAAAAAGCATTGAAATTTAAAACACTTGGTAATGAAGCATATAGTGCAAAAAAATATGACGAGGCAATATCATTTTATAATCAGGCAATTGAAGCTTGTCCAATTGAAAATAAAGATGAATTAGCTAAAAATTATCAAAATAGAGCTGCTGCTTATGAAGCACTTGTAAGTTAAACAAAACAACAAGCTAATTATCAAATAAATTGATAAAAATTTAATTGTTGATATTAATTTATTAATTATTTTTCGACAGGGTAAACATAGTGCAGTTAGAGATGATTGTACAAAAGCATTAGAATACAATCCAAAATATGCAAAAGCATTTTTAAGACGTGCTAAAGCATACGAACTTGAAAATGAACTTGAACTTGCACTTGAAGATGCAACTGCTGCATGTATTGTTGGTCATTTTCAAAATACAGCATCACTTGTTGTTGCTGATCGTGTATTGAAACAACTTGGTCAACAACATGCTGATGAATATTTAAAAAATAAAAAAATAACAATACCAAGTACATATCATATTAAAACATATTTTCGTTCATTTAAAAATGATCCAATATTATCACTTGATGATGAAGAATTATTAAAAGAAGAAAACAAGTAAGTTTAATAAATATTCAACTATTTTATCTATTATAAATTTGATTAATTAATTTGTTTTTTTTTAAAGATGTCTTGTGAGAATCATCAAGCTAATGAAAGACGAATTATATGATGAAGTTATTGATGCATGTACTGAAGAAATTGAAAAATATACTGATGATAATTCACAAAATAAAATGAAATTAATGCTTCATCGTGCAACATTTTATATTCTTGTTGGTGATCATAAAAAAGCATTAGATGATCTTGAAAAAGTAATTGATAATTATCAAATATCTGGTGATGATGTACGTGTTAATGCATTAGTTAAAAGAGCTTTGATGAGAATGCAACAAGAAAAACGAGATGAATGTTTAAAAGATTTTGATACAGCTGTTAAAATAAATCCAAATTGTTCTGATATTTATCATCATCGTGGACAGATACTTTTATTATTCGAAAAAATAAATGAAGCAAAAGTAGATTCAGATAAAGCATTTGAATTAGATCCAAATAATGGTGTAGCATATGCACAAAAATGTTATGTTAATTATCGTTTTGGTGCTATTAATCGTTCATCAGAAATGCTTGCAAATGTTATTGATGATTTTGAAAAAGGATTTGAATTATATCCAAATTGTTGTGAATGTTTTTCATTGTATGCACAATTGTTATGTGATTCACAAGCATTTGGTAAAGCTGATGAATATTTTGAAAAAGCATCAAAAGTTGATCCAACAAATGCAACACTATATGTACACAGAGGTTTATTACAATTACAATGGCAAGCTAATATTGAAAAAGGTCTTGAATTTATAAATAAAGCTATTGAAATTGATGATAAATGTGAATTTGCATATGAAACATTGGGAACAGTTGAAGTACAAAGAGGAAATTTATTAAATGCCATTAAAATATTTGATAAAGCAATTCCACTTTCACGTACTAATATTGAATTAACTCATATATTTAGTCTTCGTGATGCTGCTAGAGCACAATTGAAAACGTCTGATAAATTAGGTGCTAAATTTATGAGTGACATGCGAAATTCAATGTCATAAATTATCCAAAAAAAAATATCAAATAGTGCTCGAAAAATTCATTTCAAATTGCTAAATTTCTTCTCTTTTTTTTTTTCTATAATATGATGATGATGATTGTGAGTTTGGTGTCTTGGCGTTTAATGGTCTGTTGCGAATAAAAAAATTGAAAAATAAAAAATAAAAACCTTCATGTTTTTTACATATAATAATTTATATAATTATTATTTCGAAAAAATTAACGTGACGATTATTTAACGTTAACCAAGTGCCTGAATTGATAAAAAAAAAAAAATTAATCTACACTGACTACATTTTTCTTATATTTTTTTTTAATAATAGTTGATAGATATTTTGATGAAACGAATTTGTTCGTGTTCAATTATATGTATATGGAGTAAATAAATAATAATACAATGGTTTTAAAATTTAAAAAATTAGTTTAATAGTTAATTTTTACAAAACGAATTTAAATATTCTGTACAAATCAATATTCTTTTTTTTTTTTTGATTATTATTTTACTGTAATAGTTAAATATAGTTATTGAAAACAATATTGTAATTTTTATGTTAGTTTATAATTCGCTGTTATTGATTATTTAATTACAAATTGCATTTGGGAAGATTAAAAAAGTTTTATTATTATTAATCCATTCCTTATAAATTAATAATCAATATAATTTTAAATTTAACAATTATAAACTTTGATAATTTAATATTTCATCATGATTTTTATAACTCAGACTAGTATTAAATTATATATTTGGCATCAATCCAATTAAAAAGTCATCATTTCAATGAGGATTATTTATTTTGCTATTAAACATCATAAAAAACTGAAGCAAGTGGATATCTTATGAAAAACGCAGTAATCGATGATAAAATCTGTGTAAAAAAAAAAATTGTTATTAATAATAAATAATAGATAAGTATAATTAAATAAATATATACCTGAACAAATATAAGAATCATTGTTAAATTTGATTCTTTTGTTGCTCCAATTTTAATTAGAACAAAATTAATTAAAGTTAAATTATTACAAGTAACAATGCCCTCATTATCTTCTTGCCAATTGACAATTTTTAAATTTCTAAATATCGACATTATAAATCGTCCTGAAAGCAAAATAAATTGTTTCGAAATTTAAATTTAATTGGTTATTGATTATTGATTGATCAACTTACCAATAAAATTAAGCTCAGTTTTTTTAAATACAACTGTACTTGGATCGAGTTTTTCATTTTCTTTATTGAATCTGTAAATAAATCAAGGAAAAAAAATTTTTATTAAAGTAAAATCATATAATTTTTGTGTAAATAAATATGAGCATACTTTGGCAAACGATGTCTTGGACATGGAACAAAATGAAACAGCTGTGGTACACTATAAAGAAAATTAATAATTTGTGGTATGAAAAATAATAATGTTGTTTTACTAAAGTGTCCAATAATTCCAACAACTGCAAATGTCATTCCACTTAAATAACAAAATGTGTCACCAACAAATACTTGAGAAGGATATCTGTAACAGAAAAATTGATAATAAAAAAAAAATAGTTGTTGTAACAAAAAAAAAGTAGTTACTTTAAATCATCTTTGTTGTGTTTAAAGAAATAAAAAATATTTCAAGAGGTAAGTTTGAAAGGGAGACTTAAATCTTTACGTCAATAATGTATGAACACCTGCCTTTTTCATAAGCGAATTTTTCATTGAATACACGCAGCAGATGGTCTCAGTTGATGGCACAACTGAGATTCCGCTCAAATAAAAGTGGGAAGACGAATTTTAAAAAAAATAAAAAAAATACATCTCAAGATTCTCAAGCTCAGTTAACAATCTACCCTTGCAACTTCAAAACTACTCAATAAAATTAAAAAAAAAAAAATCTTTATTTCTCAAATTGATAAAAATTAAAATAATTGTAAAAAAATAAAAAAAAAGTATTTAATTATTATTCTTTTTAAATCAAGTTAATTTAAAAAACTAACAATAATTGTTAAATTTTTTTTTTTATAATTAAGCTAGTTGAATGTATAAAAAAAATTTTTTTTTATGTTTTTTTTTTGGCTGACAAAGGATGAATATTAAAAGTGTGAATCATCAGTTAGACCACATGGTATACATAATTCAAGTTGTAGAAATAGTGTGAATTTTAAGTATGTAAAATAAAAAAAAAATTATAAAAAGACGCATGCGCTTGAATTGAGACAAGTATTGCGCTTGTCGTGCTAAATAAAATCACATTTAATTTATAATAATGAAACTGTTACATGGTGGGGCATCTACCTCGGGTGTGGTTTTTCATTTTTGTCACTAGTCACTAGCCAAGATAACGTCCACCACCACCACCACCAACACTACCAACACTACCACCATCATCATCAACATCACCACACACGGAGCAATCCAACACCTCCAACAACCTCAACATTCATTCATCTAAATTTTCTTTAATTTTAATTTGTTTAAATTATTTATCATCATCAACATCATCATCATCATCATCATCATCTTCTTCCATATATTAATTTGAAATTTACTTTTCAATTAATTAACAAGTAGCTATTAAAATGTGGACAAGTGTTTATAGTTTTAACAATTGGAGCAAGCAGATTTGCTGAGACTATGTCAGTAAGTAAAATATTTTTTTTAAAATTACTTTTTTTCTTTTTTAAATTTACAATTTGGGTCGCGAGTTAAGCCGGTTATCCGGTGACGTCATAAACACATTTGTTTATTTTTATTTACATCAAAACACAATTTGTTTAATTTATAATTTTTATATATAATTTAATTTATAAAGCCAGCTTATAAAATTATAAATATTTTAAATTAAAAAAAGCAAAAAAAGTTTACTTCAACTTCAGAGCGCAGCTTCAATTGGTACTTCAAAATCAATAACTTTACTTCACGAAGCAACACCCAGACAGAATATAATATATATATACCTATAATAAATATTATTTAATATAAATTTTAAATTTGTGTTTCAGATAATCTTCCAGAATAATGTGAAAAGATAAAAAAAAAAAAAAAATATAACAATAAAAAACAGGGTTAAAATGTTATTAAATATTAAAAATATATAAATTATTGGAGTAAAAATTGCCATGCATAATCGATTGGATGCAAAGTTAATTTTATTATATACACTTTTAGTTTTACAAGTATTTATTGTCATGATTTATGTTGCAACAACACCACCATCACAATTTATAAAAAAACCAACAAAAAATTCCGTTAGTTTTGTTGAATTAAATACACTAAAAAATGAGGTAACTATAAATTTTAATAAGCCCAAAAACTCAATTTAAATAATCAATTAAATTTCAGATAATGATTAAAAATTTGGCCAATAAAACAATCCAGCCACAGTATAAAAAAATAACAGATAAAATAAAATTAAATGACATAAAAACATTGAATTTTTTTAAGATCTACAATGGTACAAGATGTTGGCACGAAGGAATTGATGAAAGTACGATTAAAACAGATAATGATATAAATAAATATAGTGATAATAAATGCACATGTAAACAAGGATGGCATGGTAATGATTGTGGTCAACCAGAAGTTGTATGGCGTGGTATAATGTCATCAAAAAAAAATTTAAAATTAAAACAACGTAATAAATTACGTAGAATAATTTATAATTTTAATATTAATAATTACAATACTGATATTATTGAATCAATTATTGATGAACTATATCATGTTGTTGATTTATTTGTAATATGTGATTATAGTAATGAAAATAATGATGATGATAATTATCGTCATAAACTTGATAAAGGTTTATTGATAAATAAACAAAATAAAATATTATATATTAGTTTAACTAAAAAAATTATAAATAAACCAACAAGGCTTATTGATAAATATATATGGAGTAAAATATTTAGTGTTATTAAAAATTTAAATGACGATGATATTTATATTACAAGTGAACCAGAAGAAATTATAAATTGGCGTGCATTAATGTTTCTAAAAATTTATGATGGTTGGCCAGAACCAATTGCATTTCGTTTACGTTATTCGGTATTTGGATTTTTTTGGATACATCCAAATAAAACTAAAATAAACATTGGTGCCTGTACAATATCAATGGTAAATAATCATTTAAACAACAATAAAATATTACCACAAAATGAATTTAATGAAAGAGATAAATATAATTTAATTATTGGTGATTTAAATCATTATGGAGGATGGTATTGTCAATATTGTCAATCACCAGCTAATATACTATTATCATTAAAAAAAATTAATAATAATTATTTAAAAAATAATCAAAAATATAATAGAAATAATATTGATGTATTATTTATTGAAGATTTAATTGGTACTGGTTTATTATTTGATGGTAAAACAATGCTTAAAAGAGCATATAAATCACGTGATAATTATTATGCTCCAGAATCATTGTTAAATAATAATTATAAATATGATTGGTTGGTGGAAAATTTTTATGCTAAGCTTGATTATTATTAAAGCTTTTAGTGACTGTGATATTTATCTCGTAAAAAAAAAACGAAACAATTATACTTGAAAAATGTTTTTTAATAATAATTTTTAATTTTGTTTTTTAAATTTTTAATTGTACTGAAAGTAGAAATGATGATGATGATGATGATGATATTTTTTTTTTTGAATTATTATACTATTGTTGATTTAAAATTAAATAAAATAAAAATGAAAAATAAAAACTTACCGATTGTATTTGAAGAGTGCCAATGATGTTGCAATGTATGGAATGATAAAATATAGAGAAAATTGATGAGCCTTATGAAGTACACCATTTAATTCAATGATGTTAAATATCATAATACTAATTGCAATAACAATACTTTGTCCAACTTCAAGTCCATTTATACCAGCATAAATATTAATTGCATTTGTACAAAATACAGCAAGCATTCCCATGTATATATAATAAAATAATGATAAATTAATTGAAAAACCAAACCATGAACGTAATGGTTTTGGTACAATAATTAATGTTGAATTAAAATTAACATAATAAACCATTAATAATGGTAATGATGCTATTGTTGGAAGTAATAATTTATGTCTCCATCTTAAATCAAGTACATCATCAGCAAAACCAAGCAATAACATACAGCAAATTGATAATAATGCTGCAAGTAATTCGACAAACTAAAAATATAAAATATGTTAATTAAAATTTGCTCAATTTTTTATATTATTTAATTATTGTTGAATATTTTATTTACCTCATGATGTGGAAAATTTTCATTTTCAGTTAGATAATTTTTAAATGGTACAGGAATAAACATGAATAATGTTGTTATAAATATACAACCACTGACAACTCCCATTGCCTCTGGACTGAAATAAATAATTAATAAAAAATTAATAATTAAATTTTTAATGTAAATAATATTGTCTATTGTTTTTATAATAATTATTACATTTTGTTACCAATTTTTTTATTCATGTCAATACCAAAAAGGTTAGCTTTTAAAAAAGTGCTTTTTAAACCAGGTATTACCATTAGTGTTATGAAAAATGATCCAATTGATGCAATAAAATTTATAAATAATGGAAAATACATTTCCCATTTATTATCAATTTCTTCCATTTTAATTTGTTAATTGTTTTGATAATTACAAGACACACAACACCGGCACAATCACTTGCTGTATATTTACTTTTTTAAAACTTCTGACGTGGCTTAGATTTTTTTTTTTTTTGTTTAGATTATTAGAATTTGTTATTGTTATTTGATTACATAAAATAAATTATCATTATATTGACAGTTGTTGAAATTTGTGATTATATACTTCACTTGATAATTTGTTGTTTAACTTTAGAAATAATTGTTGAATTTTACTGTAAATTTCATTCTTTTTTTTCTATTTACTTGTAGAATTGTTTAGAATAATATAATTTGTTAAAAAAAAATATCAACATTGAACTTTAAGTTTTATATCCATGTGTCAAACACAAGGTGAATTTTCATTTATTCGAAAAAAAAACGACATCTTGAGAGTTGAGACGGACATATCGAAAATCGAAATAATTATAAAATCGAAATATTTCTATCTCTATAAAATCGAAACAATTATTAAAATTATAATTATCTAATATAACTTACATTAAAAATTTGAAAAACTATCGCAAAAATAAAATTTTTAATTTCAAAATTAATTATTAAATTAATTTTAAGTAGAAAAAATTGATTGACTATTGTTTTTCTTTGTTACAATATTAGCTGAAAAATAGACAATAAAAAAATGGAATATAAATTAGTTAATTAGATAATAATAATATAAATAATAGTCAATGAAAATGTTTAATATTTATCTTAGGAAAATGAGGTTTTATTGATAAGGATAAAATAAATAACAATTGGATAACTAACAGCTTGCAATTGATAATGAGGGTGTTGGAACAGGAGTGGAACTTGGTCTACTTCGTTGACTGGATGATTCAACACAAACAATCTCCAAACCATGGACCAACTATGTAAAAAATAAATAAAAATAAAACATAACTTTGGACAGGTCAAAAAAAAAATCACACATTGTAATTTTTTTTTTTTTTCTTCAGTGTATTTAAAATGTAATAATTATTGGTATGAAAAAAAAAAAAAAAATACCTCAGTTGATCTCAAGGCGTTTATTTTTTTTTGTTGACAAATTATGTATCAAGATTTTTTTTTTTTTTATAATTACTTTTCTGTTGTTGCTCGTATTGTCATGACAATGAAGAAAAATAATATCATCATCATCATTGATTAAATAAACGCCCAGTATAACAACATTAGAAAAAGAAAAAAAAAAAAAATATTTTATTAATTGTAGATATTTAAGCAATTTCCTTAATCACCTCCTTCAATTCATCTTCAGTAAATTTATGATACATGGCATTTGGTGTCATAGTCATAACTTCAACATTTGTTTCATTTAATTTTTCCTCCATAACTTGTTTTAAAATTGTTATCGTTGCTTTGATAGCTTCCTTCAATGTCATTGACTAAAAAAAACAAAAAAACAAAATAAACAATTAAAAAACAAAAAAAAATTATAAAAATTAATTAATATTTACTCTGTGAAAAACTTCTTGAAGTGATTGTTGAGCTCCTTCACTTCCAGATCCAATAGCTTTAGCATCAAATTGTACAAATGTACCAGATGGATCCATGTGAAATAATTGTGGTCCTTTTTCATCAATACCAGCAAATAATATTGCAACACCAAATGGACGTGACATTGCACTACCATCATCATCACTATCACCAAATTGTATTGCCAAATTAGATACAGCTTGTGATACTGATTCAACAGTCATTTTTTCATTATAAATAAACCAATGATTTTGACATTCAGCACGTGCACGATCAATCATTGTTTTTGAATCAGCCATTAAACCAGATGCAGCACAACCAATATGTTTATCAACTTCAACAATTTTTTCAATTGTTGTTGGTTCCATAAGTGGTGATGTTATACGACGTTCAGCAGCTAACACAACACCTTCTGATGTTGATATACCAATAACTGTTGAACCAAGTTTAATTGCTTCAATAGCATATTCAACTTGGAATAAACGACCTTCTGGTGAAAATGTATTTACACCACGATCATATTCTGAACGTGTAAGAAACATCTGTAATAAATTTATTTATATTATTATTATTGTTGTTGTGAATTTTTTATTTTTTTGTTATGAAAAATTATTCAAGATTTCGAATTTATTTTTAGGTTAGGTTGTGATATTTGTTAATTATTTTTATGATTTTATAATAATATATTTTATTCTATTGAGGGTTTTAGCTAATATATAAAATGTAAATTATTTTATAATTGTTTTGAATTTTTTTTTTAGTTATTTATTGTCATTGTGTCATTGAAAACAAGCTTAACCAACAATGACAAAGCAAAAGGCAATGAAAATGTCATTTATGATATTGTTGTTGTATGGATACATATTGTTTTAAATGTTTGAAATAAATATTGTTATTTGTATTCGGATTAGTTTATTATTTACCTTTTATTGTTGTATTTGATATTAGTTTAAATTTGATATTATTTATTGATAGTTTTAAAACAACGCCGAATTGTCAGACACACAAATGCCAGTCACCACGGTTTATTTTAGAGAAAATTTTTTCTTTGATTGGTTAAGAAAGAATAAAATTAGACTGACATCTGTGAACATTTGTGAAGCTCAATTGATAAATTTATGACAGTTGATTAAATAATTACATGAAACTATGGATTTGAATTTGAATTTGAAATTTGATCTAATAAATTTACATCGAAGTATATTTTTAATTATAAAAAAAATTATTTAAATGTAATTAAAAAAGTCATCATTTTGATATAAAATGTCTTGAATAATATTACTAGAGCTGTTTTTTTCGTTGACACTAACAGTTAACTGTTAACCGTTAAAAAAAATAAAGAAATTTTAAGAATATTTTGAATTTGAAACCTAAAAACACATATCGCAATATTTTTTTAGTTTCATATATAGAAAATAAATGAACTGATAATTAATATACAAGAAAAAAAATGTAATCGTTTATTTTATCTAAATTTAATAACAATTAAGTCGAGTCCAAATCAAAGTTTAGTTTAAGATAAAAAAAATCATCTTTATTATCAGTACAATTTTAATAGTACATTGAATAATATGTTTTTTTTTTTTTTCACAATTATTATACAGTTAATTTTCTAATATTACAAATAGTTACAATTATTGACAGTCCCGTTTTTTTTTTCATCTTTTTGAAGCATGATGAATAGTACGATCATCTTCACACGATCAGATGATCTCAGATTGAAATTAATCCCATTGTTATCAGATCTTCTACGATAGAAATATCAGCACCTTGTGCCAACAACAACCGAACTGTAAAAAAAAAACATCAAACAATAATTAATAATTAATATATTTATACATATATTATTTTAATAAATATTATTAAATTAAATAATTACCCTGTTCTAGCAGTAAATTATTTTGACGAATCATCTTATCATTTTCATTTTTTTGATTTGAAATTTTATCATGCATATCTCCAATATGTTCAGCAGTGTTTCTCAATATTTGTATTCGACTTGTGGCATTTTGAGAACCTTGCAAATTGCTTACTGTATCGCGAAGATGCTCGAAGCTCTGCTTTAGATTGTCACGGCGATTTTTTTCTAATGTATTAAGGTGAATACGTCTTTCATTCTGAAATTAAGAAAAAATAAATTAATATACAGATATGATTTATAAATAAATAAAATTTGTATGCTTAAGCATAACTACATTTCTTTTTAGTGAACTCTAATATCTTTATACTTACATTATTTTCACTGGCAGTATTACGCTTAGAATTATTCATGATGGATGCGTTATGAACCGGTCAATAAAAGTAATTTAAACAATTTTTATAATACGTATAATTACTTATAAATTAAGTTATATCACAAAAATATTTTCACTTTTAACGCGATAAGGCAGTTATTGCAACGACGGATGAACGTAGATAGATCAAGTTTCAGCGTTGCACTGACGCACTGACGTTTTTATGACGTTTCTCTGCTGTCTCTGATTGGACAGTTTGGGCTAGTTCCTAAAATTTCATCATTTTTAGGGATGCGCTCTATGGCCCTTTAAGGTACTACCAGCGCAAATTGAAAATAATGTCGATTTTACGAATTTTATAGACTAGATAAATGAAATAACGATACATCTTTCTATGTAATCAGTTTTTTTGTTTCCTTATTTGTTTTTGATTAATTAACTGTTAAAGATGATCCTTTTTTTTGGAGGTTAAACATAGGCTCTTATGGAAAATGATGTTCAGATTTACATAATGTCCGCCAGATGACTCTAATTTTGCGCTGGTTGTGCCTTAATGTACCTTAAGGGATTTGGACGATTTTTTTCAGAATATGAGAAAGAAATGAAATTTATACGGTAGATTTTTGAAATACTAATACTTTTTATGTGATTTTTTGGTAATTTTTTTCGGAAGCTCGTTTTTTTTTATTAATTTTTAAAGTTGACAACTTTTAACATTGGCTCTTATGGAGAATGCAATTTTTGTCAAAAAAAAATCCATTAACATACCAATATCTCCAATCGACAATATGATATGAAAAAAAAACTATCGGGTTATAAAATGAGACAAAAGAAAACGTATAGAAAAAAAATAAAAGAGGTTTGGAGCATATTTTCTTTACAATTAATAATTAAAGTGAATTAAAGTATGAAAAAATGGATTTTTATGAGGAATTATTGAAAAATCACTAGAGACCTCTTGCGGATGACTTCTAGAAACACAATATTTCTATGAGTGCGAAAAAGACAAAAAACAGAGAAAAAATGTTGTCTCACTCTTTGTTTTAAAAAATCGTCCGTATCCCTTAAGGTTAAGGAGTCAGAAATTATGTCTCAAATAGTGCAAAAATCAATTTTCTTTATGATAATTTTTGAAGAAAAAAATATATAGAATATAGCAAAACGGATGTACCGAATACGGTCATATAAAATATAAAATCAATTTTTGAAAAAAAAAAACTTGATTAAAAAGTTATATAATAATTTTTTAAAATAAATCAATGAGTGAGTGGAATAGAAAATATAAAATATAAATGCCAGTGGTTCAAGCTCACACGCTGCTGTGATTCAGCTGATAACAGAAAAATCATCCCTCATTTTTTATTTTTATTCTCAAGCGCAAGCTAGAGGACTGACAGATTATTGGATATTATTCCATTTCAAGGGTTCAATCTAGTTCAATCCCACAACGATTCGCTTGGTAACTCATACCTCTTTTTCTCTCCTGTCTCTCTCAATTTCTCTTTATTATAACTATTACTATCTCGTAATATTTTGATATTCGGTCAGGGCTATATAAATCAACCACTCCCACTTTAATTCACAACTCAACGGTGACAAACAGATTTCAATTCTCATTGTCAAACGTGTGGCTTCAGTTTTATCAATTTATTTATTTTCAAAATTCAATTTTCAACGCATTGTATTTGTTCGCTCTTTTTTTTATAATGTAGTAAAGAGGAAAAAAATTCATGAAAAATTTTTAGTTTAATTTTAAATATAATAATTTATTATGGCAAAATATTTTGCCAATTTTTTGGTTTTTATATTTATTAGTTGGATTACATGATTAATGATTTTTGAACAAAAAAAAAAAAATACAAAATTAGTTAATTAATAAAAATGAAACAAATAAAATAATGAATAAAATTACTATTAATTTTTATTATTCAATTAAAATATAATTCAGTTAAAAAATTAGAACAAAAAAAACACTAATAATTTTTTAAATTATATTTTTTATCATTAATTATTATCAAATATATTTTTCATCAATTATTGAACATAAAAAATTTGTTTATTAATTAACAAAAAATGAAAAAAAAAAAAATAACAAAATAAAATAAATTAAAAAAATTAATTTAATAACAATTATTAATGTTAATAATTTTAAATTAAATTTATTTTTATTATTAATAATGATTATTAATTTGCATATTATTTAATCGTGAAAATAAAAAAGAAAACTATTACTAATTTTCAAGTTATATTTTAATAATAATAGCTTGTGCAAATTTTCAAAATTATAATTAAATTTTAATATGTATTATTTGGATAGAAAATTTAAAAAAGAAAGTTAATTGACAAGTTTATTTATACATCTGATGATTTACTTTTTTTTTAAATAAATAAATAAATGTCTTGTAAGAAAATAGCTTGAATATATATGTATATTGTGAATTGGGCGGGGATGCTACCAAGCGAATTGACTCAGAGGTCTTTTGTAATTAAGGATGATGATGATAGTGAATAGCTATATGAAAAGAGAGAATGAGATAAATAAAAAGGTGATGGAATAGTCCCCAGTTCGTTCGAGTTTCAGTTGCAGAGAATCCCCAGGGACTCAATTCTGCTACTATCAGACACTGACACTCATCTTCAAACTGCTTCAAACTACCACAATCCAAAAAGCAAACGTTCAAGTTTCGCTACGATAATTGCCTTCGCTTCACAGTTGCGCCTGATATCTTCTCTACCTTATATTATTCTCATCGTCTCATTTTTTTTCTTTTTTTTTTTTTCTTATATTTTTTTTTTTTTTCTAATCTTTCTCATTTCAACATTACTTCTTTTATAATATAAAGTTACCCTTCAATAATCTCTACTCAATAAAAATAATAAAAATAATATAAATAATTAATTTTAATTAATTTTAATCATTAACAATAATGAATATAAATTTCAATCAAATAATAAACAAAAAAAAATTTTTATTTAATTTTTTTTTTCCATTAAAAAATTTGTGGTATTTTTAATAAAATTAAAAATAAATAAATAATTTTTTTTACAGATTTTATTTATTTATTTATAAATTTATCCAAATTTATATCGATTATTTTTTTTTTTCATATTTTTTTTAACAATTTTTGACACCTTAAAAATAAATTCCACCTGTCAGTGATTAATTGTCCATTATTCCAATTTTTTCCATCATTCTAAATTTCATATTTATTTATTTTTTAAAACTTTTTTTTTTCTTCTACTTATTCTTAAGGTTTCTATATCATATATTATTAATCTAAATGTGTCTGTTAATGGTTATTAAATTACTAAATAAAGATATAACTTGATTATCTCGAGGGGTTTATTTATTTATTTTTGTTTTCCAAAATATATTCAAAAAAAAATTTATATATTCAAGCAGTGTTTGATGTTTGATGGAATTTTAGCGGTAAAATAATTCATGAATTTAGAGTATATTATATACAGTTTAAATATTATAAAATAAAAAAAAATTAGGTATTTAAATAATGTTATGGATCGAGTTTAGGAAAAATGAAAATTCATATACGCAATAGTTGACTTCCGGTTTTCACATTAATAAGGAAGTTTAATTTAGTCATATTTGTGTTTATTTATTAATTTTATGACCTGTTTATTTATTTATTTATTTATCTATTTATCTATTTATTTACTTATTTATTTATTTACTTATTTATTTATTCATTCATTTATTTATTCTTTTATTAAATTACCTCTATTTATTTTTACACAAAAATATGTTAAATTCAAAAGAAAAAAAATTATAAACTTCAATTTAATTTAAACAATTTAATTTGTTCTATTTATCTATATATTTTCATTATTTTCATTATGCATTTACGTGATTCTTGACATAACCGGAACTACGTTTACATAGAAATTTTTTCTAACAAAAAAAAAAACATAATATTAATTTTAATTTTGCAATGCATAATAAAATTATCCAACTCGAGAATTAACTTTCATGATTTTTACAAATAAATAAATAGATAAATAAATAAAATCTAGAAATTTCTTTGAAAGCTACCTAGAATAATGATAATAATAATTTTGCTGAGAAAAAAAAAATAAAAAAACAATTTCTATATATCGATCGTCCGGAAATATATAAATTATATCAAAAGTCAGTCAAATACCGGTATTTTAAAATTGAAAAAAATAAAAAAAATATATATAAATAGACATTTCCGTTTCACGGTCAGAAACCTGCCCCTTTCACTATCATCGTAAAACAGCAAAACTCTTTGATTCACGCTCGATTTAATTTCATGGTGTGGAATGCTCACTCATACTCGCGTATCACTAGATAATACATAAAAATAAATGAAATAAATGAAAGTAATAGTAAATTTATCTAAAGAAAATTTTTAAATTATTTTGAGACATGATATGTGGATTAGAAATAATAATAAAATCAGTCAACGAAATGTAACGATAGACATTTCGTGACTATCGAATTTGCAATAAAATGCAATTAAAATTATTAAGTGCAGTATTAAATATATAAATTTACAAGAAGATTAAAAATCTCTATTTGATTATCTCTGTTAAATCCAAGTCTTCAACCAGCACACATGTTTAGGAAAAAAAAAAAACAAGTTTTACTCGTCACATGAAACCTCGGTGAAAGCCACATAATACACTTTCATTGAATTACTCGAAAAATAAAAAATAAATAAATCTATATAACATAAAAAAAAAATCAAATAGAAAGATCAAGAAAAAATTTATTTTCAAATATGGATTTATAAAAAAAATCAAGTTAAAAATCGAAAGTAAATAAAATGAAATCCGGAAATTTTATAATTTTACATGTCAACATGTATAAAAATCAAAGCATCATATTAGAAAATTTAAAAAACTTTTTTTATAATTAATTAAAACACTTCCTGATTGAATAATTTTTCATTGATTTTTATTTCAAAAAAATATATATAGTTTTTTTACAAAAAAAATAAAAAGACAAAAATTTAATCAGACAGTTTTTTTTTATTTTTACAACAAGAAAAAAATATATATAAAGAAAATAATAAAAAAAAAAAATTGATAGAGAGTCATAAAGATCTTTGGAAGTTTAAAATAAAAAAAAAAAAAATATTGTAAAATAATAATATTAATTTGTTTTTTGATGAAATTAAAAGCCTAAAGTTTATTGATAATGTCCAGATTCTCCAAAGCTACCACCTCCACCACCACCACCATATGATTGTCCATATGATGGTTCAAAACCACCATGTTCTTGTGGTTCTTGATGTTCATGAATTTCATGATGTTCATGTTTAATTGGTACTGGATATGGTACTTTAACTGGATATGGAATTTCTTTGACAACTGGTACTTTAACTTCTTTTTCAACAATGTATGGCTTATCAACATGTACCTAATTATGAAAAAAATATAACAATTATTTAAATAACATTAATTATATTTATATTTACACAAAAATTAAGGTGAATTTTTTTTTTTTTTCTTTTACTCACTTTAACTGGATATGGAACGTGTTTTTCAACTTCATATGGTTGTGGAACTGGTACTTTTACCTTGACTGGATATGGTACCTAAAATTAAAATACAAATTATATAATTTAAAATATTATTTATCAAATTATTTTTAATAATTAGTATTATTTATTAATTTTTTTTTTACCTTCTTTTCAACGACGTATGGTTGAGGAACTGGAACCTTAACATGTACTGGTACATGTTTTTCGACAAAGTATGGTTGAGGAACATGCACCTAGTATAAAATTAAATATTTATAAATTAATAATAATATATAATTTTTAAATGATCAATTTAATACTAATTCCAAGTTAAACTTACTTTAACTTCATATGGTTTGTCAACAGGTACTTTGATGTGAACTGGAACCTAAAATCATCGTCAAAAAGCAAAAATTAATTAATTAATTCAACTTCTTCGCTGTTAAACAATTAATGAAAAATAAAATAACAAATATAAAGTGGTTTATTTTTATTAATAAAGATATATTGGGAATTTTTTTGTTTACCTTTTTTTCAACAGTGTAAGGCTGGGGAACATGAACTGGTACTTTAACATACTCCGTAACTGGATATGGTACCTGAAGAAGAAATTAAAAATTGAACGATTATAAAATTATTGCTCAGCAATAATAAATTGTAATTAATTTTTGGGATTGTATTGATAGCTATTAATGAAATTACCTTCTTTTCAACGACGTATGGTGTTGGAACACCAACTTTTACCTCATATGGTACCTTTAAATCAAAAAATAATGAATAAGTATGAAAAAAAGATTTAATGTTTTTTTTTAATGAATAAAATTAAAAAATAAATATACTTACATGTTTTTCAACAATATAAGGTACTTTTTTAATGACCTCAACAGGTACTGGTACTTTTTTTTCAATAGTCACAGTTTTAACATGTTCATCATGTCCATGTGATTCCCAACCACCACCATAACCACTACCACCACTTGATCCAAAATCACCATAACTACCATAAAGTCCACGTTTTTCAGTTTTTTTTTCGCTTCCTTGTCCTTCTAAATCAGCTGATAATGTGTCTGATTTATTTTCAATATTTTTATTATTATCATCTTTTGATTTATCACAAAATACCCATGTTGATTGGCTTATTGCAATTAAAACCACAAAGGCCAATTGGACCTAATAAATAAAAAATAAAAATATTAATTAACAATTAATAATTTTTAAATACAATTTTAATTTGTATTATATAAATTTACCTTCATTTTTAATTTAGCTGTTTACGTATGTTTTTATCGTGGTGTTTTACCACTGACTGAACCACTTGGTTTTCTACATTCTAGCTTTATATACTCAACGCCATAATAGCATTTGCACTTTCCCTGCAAACCTCATCGCTTACATTATACATACACCAAAAAAAAAAAAAATATATATATATCAAATAAAATATTTAATTGCAAAAACAAGATCTATAAATTTTTTTTTTTTATAAATTTAAAAATTTGTCATGAAAATTTGATTGGATCTAGTAATTTCAAATCAATTTCGATTATTTTATCTACTTTGCGTATTATTATGATTTTTTTTTTTTTTTTGTTTTCATGTCGATGCGCAATTTTATTACACAAAAGTGTGATATACATGCCAGGTATTATATGAATGATGTAAATAAAAAAAAAAATATATATTTAACTTTCGAATAGTAATTTTGGTCGGTTGGTTTTTACAGTATTGTCTCTGCAAATTATTAAAATTTAACATGAAAATTATTCAATTTTAGAAAATACATAGTTGTTTTATTATCGTAATAATTTATTGTGTAATTTATTTATTTTTTATAATTTATTATCAACAAACTTGACAATTAAATTGTTTGTTTTAAATTATTTAATTTTTTTAAATAATACTTATTTATTATTAACAGTTAAAATTTTACTGTAAAATTATTATCTCGGATACAGTTAAAAAATTATCATTTTCATTGGAAAAAAAATCTACAGTTTATGGCGAAAGTGATGATGAAAATTTGTATAATATTTTATATTTTATTGACATTTCAAAATTTATTATAAATAAATTAATAAATAATTAATAAATAAATGATCTATATCAAATTTTAGAATTTTTTTTTTCTTTTAGAAATCACTAGTTAATTAGGTACAATAATTAACGATGAAAAAATATTTTAACAATAAAATTGATGATGCAAATATTTAAGGAAGTAAAAAAAAAAATATAAATAATAATTCCGGGAATATATATTTCTTGTCAAGAGTATGAATTTTTCTAGCGTGAAAATCATTGCTTGTCGTAACTTCCCTGATGTTTGCTTGTTGGCATATAAAGTCTTGAGATTCCAAGACCAACATACTTACATATTTATGTACCTGTATGTGCATTGTGTATATAAAATTCTGCTTGGACGATCTCAAAGTGAGAGCGCACATATATACAAATATAAAATGAAGAAAAAAAAAAAAAAAATGTATTTGTGTGGCTTTGCATTTCTTCTGCTTTTATAACTCATAAGACCGGCTTCTGACCATTTTTATTTCTATGTGTGTATTGCTAAGGAAAAAACAATAATTATTATTATTTTTTTTAAATATATATAAATAATTTACACGTTAACTTTCCTTGTTAACAACATATCAATTCACTTTTTTTTATTCTTTTCTTTTTGGCTTAACAAAAAAAACATTTTTTTTTTTTTTTCACTTTAATATTATTACACAACATCAACTTCAATTAATCATCGTCATTCAGTATGTTTTACGATCTTTATATATCCGGTAAGAATTACACTATAAATTTATAAATTGAAAAAAAAAATAATTTTTTTGTAATTACAAACAAGAATAATTTATTTCAAAATTTATTAATTGATTATGAAATTTTTTTTGAAATTTATTTTATTATTTATTGTTTATTTATTTTGTTGACAGGTTTTTTTTTTTTGGGTATTAATTATTATTAACTTTCAAATTTATTAATTTATTGAGTAATTATAATTTTTAACTGAGTTACTTTTTTGTTAATTATTTTAAACACTTGTTGAATTTTTATTTGAAGATTATTTGTTCTTAGAACAAGTGGATATTGAGGGTATTTAAAATGTGTAAATTAAATAATTATTTATTGAATATTTTAAAATAAATTCTTGCTTTTATCTTGCTGTATTTAATACAGACGATTTTGGTGTATTTTTAACGTTCAAATATAGTAATTAATTATTGAATTTAATTATTCATTTTGTTTATACAAATAACTGATATTTTTTCAGTTTTTTCAGTTTTTTAAACAGAAATTTAGTAAGCTTTTCGTAATGCGGTGATTCAATAATTACTCATGAAAATTTACAATCATTTTATTAAAAAATTAAAGGTGTTTTGTGCGGGTATTTGTAAAATAAATATAATTCATACGTGTATTGTATTTTTAAATTACAAAAATATATGCGTGATTGTATACCGTTGCATGTTATTTTATTTATTTTTATTTTTTCATTAACTCAGAAGTTCAATCATGATAATAACCCAAGTTTTTTTGAGTGATTAATTGTCCAGGAATATTTTCAAGGCGCTATATCGTCACGGGGGTTTAAAAAAATCCACAATAAATATTGCATCGATATATACACAAGAAAAATATATATACATCCTATATAAATGTTTATATATAATTTTTCAACTCATTGAATTAATTTCAAATATATCACATTCGAAATTCTATCAATGAATTTTCATTTTTAATTTTTTTATGTTTATTAATTTTCTTCTTCTTAATTATCATAATGAATTTGTTTTTTATTATTTTATTTACTAGCAACATTGTTGTCCATTATTTATGTGGTTTTAATTTTTTTCCAATTAAATTTATGGAGTGAAGAGGTATTTTTAATTTTTTTGCGTGTATGAGAATTGGTAATTGGCAACTTTTACGAATTGCGTGAATCAAATGAATATAAAGAAAAAAAAATTCTTATATTTTATTATTATTTTATCAAAGTTTTCTATAGCAAATTCATATCTTCAATTAATTTATTTCATTAAATTTTTTTTTGTATTTAAATAATTCAGTTTTTTTATTATTAAAATATTTACTTTTTTTTTTATATATTAATTTTTTTATATTGTTAATAATTTTTGGAAAAACATGTTCAACAATATTGTAAATAAAAAAAAATTATATAAAATTAATTAAACATAAATAAATAAAAAAATAAAAAATTATTAAAATTTTTTTTATAATTATTTACCAAGAAATATGAAAATTCAAAAATGCAAATTTAAAAAAAAAATCATATCAAAATAAAAAAGTAATTATTTTACATTTTAAATTTTTTAAATAAAAAAAAATTGATACTCTTTAATTGGTTGCAATTGAAGGTCAAAAAAACGGGAATTATTTGGGTTTTTTTTTTTTCTTTTCCTGTATACTGGATGTATATAAAAAAATTGCATATAAAAAAAAAATTAATCGAGATAATTTTGGAGCAGTTTTCTAACGAGTCAGCATAAAGACGTTATTTTATATGGACCATTTTAAAATCCCTCCCATTTATCGCATTAATGTTCCGGTGTCACGAACTTCATGAATTTAGATGTAAAATAATATGCAGAATAATTTCATCATAATTGAGATGTTATATTTTTTATTTTTCAAATTCATCAAATTTTTTTAACAAACTAATTTGAATAAATTTTTTTTTTATAAATTTCTTTTCATTCATAAAGTATATCTCAATTAATTATTTATAATTTTTAATAATAATGATTAATGACATTTTAAAAGGATGAATTTTCAACAATAGAAATTTTTTTTACTAGAAAAAAATATATAGAAATTTTAAAAAATAAAAATACAAAGAAAAAGATAATTTGAGTTAATTTTTATAATTCTACATCAAAAGATAGGTAGTAATTATATAATCAAAGAAAACTATAATTTTCTTATAACGAATTTTCAAAGTCATTGGAAAAGAATTGTCTTTTTTCTTTTTTTTTTTGCACCTGCATAGCGACAAAAGAAAAGATTGAGATCACACTGGTCACTGACACAATCTCAATGACTGATGCACCTGCACTTGCAAATAGTTACATGTTTTTTTTATGATAAAAACTAAAGACAGTTTAGTTTTTGAACCAGTAGAAATTTTTCTGTTATTAAATAATATCTACAAGCTATATTATTATAATCATTTTTTTAAAATCCAGTAGTATGTAGTAGTCGAGTGTCGATTTTTATTTGATGGTCTCTTCTGATCTTTTACATGATAAATTTTTATTTTTTTATTTTCATTATTCATCCAGCCTTGAAGGCACGCATCAACTTCTTCGTTTCTCAAAACTTCAATTATTAAATACCACAATAACAAACTTCAAACAATTTTTAAATCTTTTCGAAAAAAAATTTTTTTAAATATTTATTCTTTAAAAATGAATACTATGTATATATTTTTTTTCACCACAAATTAATTATTGAAATAATAATTAATAAACAATTTTAATATATTATTTAAATTAGAAAATTTATTCATCTAAAAATATTAATTTTCAGTAGTCATGGTGTCACTAAATCTGGCCATGAATAGCCCCTTGTATTGAGTAATAAAAATTGATGGAACATTAATACGTAATGGTGTATTAAAAAATAAATTTTACATAATAAAATGTTGAATAAAAAAAAAAAAAATTATTATCTTAACGTGTGATGTTTATAAAAGATCTCATTATCATCATGTAGAATTTTATGTGCATTGATGATTTTGTGTATATATAGAGTATGTATTTTGAATGCCTGGAAGTAAAGTGTTGTTACTTGGTAATTGGTTATTGGATCTGTTGGTATGATCAAACATTTTATACCTTGATTGTCCAATGTAGTGTGGGTATATTAAACTCAACCCAGTTAAACATAATCGCGACACCTTGTCGGCAACAGACACCATATTCGTAACACAAAATTGTTCAAATTACATGAGCACGGAACTCGATAATTATTATCCTCAACAAATGTGAACTTTGTTATGTATATATATTCTCATGACATGAATTACTATATATATTATTTTTATAACATTAATTAAATTAATCAAATTAAAAATAATTACTTTTGATTTTTTAATAATAAAAAAAACATAAATTTTTGGTAAATTAATAATTTATTAAATTCAAAAGACGTAAAGTTAATTAAAAAATTGTTAAATTTATTTATTATTATTAACTTGTTGTTTAAATATTTAAATTGAAAAAAATAATAATAATATAAATAAAAGGAGAGAATTATAAAGAGAAGAAAGAAAATAATTTTTAAAATAAATTTGAATTAAAAAAAAATGTAGAGCTAATTAAAAATTAAATATAAAAAAATAATTAATAATCATATTTTAAAATACATAAACAATTAATTATTTCAAATATTTTTGATCAATTTATTAATACTTTTTTATATAATTAATTTTCCATTTAATTTTTTTTTTCAATTTTAAATTTTTTAAAATAATTTATTGATATGTATATATAATTGAAATGATGAAAAAAATAAAATAAACAAATATTGAAGTATGTTGTAATGATATTCCAAGAATAAACAAAAATATGACGTGAAAAAATTTTTTCTAAAATATTATTATATATATTGTTGATGATGAAGAACAATTAACCCATTGCGTGGTTTAAATTTACCTATACAATCCTGCACTTTTGGATGACGAAAAATAAAAGAAAAAAAAAAAAATATATATATTTAATTTCTCTAAAAAATCAAAAAATATAAAAATGAAAAAATAATTAATAATCACCCAGAGGGCACGCGATGTGTGCACCTTTAGGGCACATTAGAAGATACCAATCGTCCAACTTTACAAGGCCGTGGGCCTCATTCTTCTCAACAATAGCTGCCACATAATTATTGGTTTAATAGTATCTACCAATCGTCCTCTTTTTCATATATATATATATTTTTCTACCTTGAAATAAAACTATAGTTACCTTTAGCTTTTGGAAAAAAAAAAAATTAAATAAATAATAAAACAAAAAAATTGTTTTTACCACTAAAAATTTGCTCAATAAAATTATTTTAAATGATAAAAAAAATAAATAAAATTAACAAATGTATAAATTAAATATTATTGTACAGAAATAGTAATTAATATTTTAAAAAATTACCTTTAAAAATTTCATTTTTTAAAACTGATTTTAACGTTTTTATAAATAATTTTTTTGTGAATAATTTTATTCAAACTAGTTTTAAAAAATTGATAATGAAAATATTTAAAAAAAAATGAAATAAATAAATAAAAAACCAAGTAATAATTTAACTAATGTGTACGGTGTAATATACATGTTGTTTTTTTTTTTATTTCTTGTGGGCTCAACAAGTGTTTTAAAAAAAAAAAAACAATTTTTTTTATTTCTTATAGTACAATTATGTAGGTATATTTGTGACACGTGAACTGTTTTTTTTTTTTTTTAAAGGATGAGTCTTTGACTGCACCGGCATTTTTTCCCTCTAATTCTCTTCATATCATTCTAAATGGCCGACAGTCCTAATTCGTAAAAAGAGACTAAGACAAATTCATCCCCTTGCCGATGTACCTAAATATTTATCTGTCGCATCTGCCTAAATGAAGGCAAAGGCTATGATCATATAAGAAAAAAATAAAAATAAATATCAAAGAATCAACGAGTATATTTTAACCAACATGAAGCTTTTTTTAAATTTTTTTTCTACTTTTTAATTTAATGACCAGGAATATATTGAATAATTCGATACTGTTTTGTGACTACATTATATGTCCTAATATTATTCGCAATACACTCTAAACATCAATTTGCTATGTATTGAATTTTTAATTTTTTTTTGAGCTTTTTAAATTCATTTATTTTTTGACTCACACGCATATCAATCCAATATTCATCGAGACTATAAATTCATGTCGCCCAAAGGATCCACTGTCCTCTGGCATTTATTATTTTATTTTTATTTTTTTCAGTTATTTTTCATCGTTTGATTTAGGACTCTACTTTGCACATATATTTAAACATAAATTTATCAAATATTTTGCTTTTAAATTTAAAAAAAAAATTAATACATTGATTTATTAATTAAGATTAATAAAATTTATTCAATAAATGAATTATTTTAATTTTATTAAAAAAATTATTACCATGGTTTTTTTTTTTTTTTGTTATTAATTTTCATTTTTAAATAATTCAAATATTTTTTTTTTACTGAATATTATTATGTCCGAAGGCGAAAAATAAATCTTTTTTTGACATTTTTGGGGAACACAAGTAGTCAATAATAAAACGTGTGTTTTTAAAAATAATTTTTCGAAGAATATTTTGATAAATATAAAATACCAATTTGTAATATCCGTAATTTTCTTTTTTTTAAATAATTTTTAAATATTTATCTGTCTGATGATTTGTTTTTTTCTTCTAAAAGTAAATCCTTGAATCCTTTTTTTTTTTGGCTTAGTTTCGTGTTGGGGCTTGATAGGGTTCACAAAAAATACATGTAATTTTGTTCCGGTATATCGAAATATTTGTCCTTCAATTTGTAGATATATTTAAAAAAAGAAATATCTTAAATTTTTAAGACAAAAGTTTTTCCGTAATTATCACCTTCGACAGTACAATCCTTCGAAACGTTTTATCATGCGTGACACCGGTAGTTGTTAAAGACTGCAATTTATTTCTATAGGCGAAACAAGAGCTATAAATATATGAGAGAAAAAAAAAAAAACAACAAAGACAATCATGTTATAGAAAAAAGTTTAAAAAACAATTTAAAACTGTCTTGTATCCTAGACCCGCGAAGACGAATGTAAAGCTTCAGGGGCAACAGAAAATAAGTCGAAAAAAATAAAAAAAACTTTTTGAAATTTATTGAGTCACGAGCCAATAGAAATAAACACGTCGCGTGGTTCAAATATTATAATTAATAGCTTATAATTTTCAACGAATTTGTCTGCTCCAGTTTAAAATTTTTTTTCAAAATATTTATTGGTCATTTCGCAGCAAGACGACACATTTAACTTGTTCGTTTTGGGCTAGTGTGTCAAATTTTTTTTTTTTTTTTTTCAAATTTTTCTACCAATTCACTTAAAAATAGGTTTAAAAAAATTATTGTTTATTATTTCTATTTCTAGAGCCAATTTAAACTCTGGAATTTTAAAAGTGTTCATTTTATTAAATGATTTTTTTTTTTTTTTTCCAAGTATAATTATTTATATTTATGCCACGAAAAAAAAAACATTTATCAACACATTATATACTTGTTAATTAATTAATTAAAAATATTTTTAAATTAGCCAGTTATTTAATTTCACTTACAATGTATTTATCAATGTTTATTGCATAAATATGTTGATGACCTCGTGAAGGTATCGACATCCTTTTGAATGGAATAAAAAAAAAAAAAGAAATCAATTTCGCCTCAATCCATGTCATTCGTATAAACGTTTTAGTTTGCTTTGAAAAAATAATGATAATAATAATAAACCCTAACGAAATTCAACAATGTAGTTAAAAATATCCTCGAGCGTTGTAAAAAAAAAAAAGTTTTTTCTTTTTCGCTCTTTTCGATATAAAATAAATGGTTTTATTTTTTATTTTTTGAAATTGCTTGAGGACAATGAGTTACCCAGAAACAGGGTAAACAGGAAAACACAAATTTTTCGATAATAATAATTTTATTTTAAATTAAAAACACCATTTTTTAATCATCAAAAATAGCAAAAATTTAATAAATTATTTCGAATATTTTTCACAATTTTTCTTAATTTTAATTTAAAAAAATAAAAAACAATTAAATTAATTTATTATTTTCAAAATTCTTCGAGGTAATAATGTTCCTTTGTTGATTGAGATTTTTATATTTAAAAAAAGAAGCCAATAAATGGTGAAAAAAAAAGTGAATTTAAAATTTTATTATTAAAAAAATATTTGCTAATGACTTTGATGTTAGTTTTAATGTGTATATAACACTCTGTTTATGATATTAATTTATTTAAATATTTTTTTTAGCATGATCAAAATCACCACATACACAAAATTTTAACACCAATCTATTTTTCATTGGATCCCTTGTCGGTGAATTAATAGAACATAAGATATTAAGCTTAATAAATGCGTTCATTGCTCCCTTCTACAAGTAAATGACTCTATCGAAATTATCTCCTGGGGGTTACTAAGCAAAAAAAAAAAGAAGCTTCACAAAGTTAAATTGTGAAAAATAAAGTAAGAAAAATTATACTGGTCAAATTCTGTTCACCCTCTGGGCATTATTTCAAAAAATTTTTAGCTCGTGTTGCAACAAATGTATGTAATCTTGCATTGAATTTTTCTAAAGTTATTTTTACATTTTTTGTATTTCATCTAATTTTTTTAACATTTAATAATATTTTTTTACTTTTTATTTGGTTTTTTAGGACTCATCAAAATATACGAGACAGCTGAAGTACCAAAGAATCATTGCTAAGCACGCAACTTGATATTTTTTTAAAAATAAATAAATAAAAATATAAATAAACAAGTAAAAACTTCATTAGATCACTAAATAATTAAACATCAAAAAAATAGATCAATAGGTAAATAAATAAATAAATGAATTTATGTTCAAAAAGAAAAAAAAAAAAAATTTAATAAATATTTATTTGAAATAATTTATTAATAATTAGAAAAAAAAAATTCGAATGTTTCTATAAAATTAACAGGTTATTTATCCTCGTGGTAATTTATAAATTACATATAATTTTGTAAAAAAAAAAAAGAAATTATTATCAATAATCAGTACACAAAAGATCGAAAGTAAAAAAAAAATAAACTCATGAATTTTTTAAGGGACATGTGTAGATGAAATTGAATGACAAATGATAACAAATTTTTGGGAATGTTGAAAAATTGACTCGTCAATTTATTTACTTGCCTGTAACTATAATCAAATTACCATATTACATTGTAAAGAATCCTTTCAAATTTAAATTATAAAATGTAAAATTTTTTTTTATAAATAAATCCAAGTACAAATATACAAATTGAAGCTAAATAAGTTAAAAAAAAAAATTATTTATATATTATTTGAAATAAAAAAATTTTAAAAGAAAAAAAATATATATTACATATGAAATATGAAATACAAAAGATGCCACCCAAAAGAAACACGCATCAGTGGTCACACGTTGGTTATATTTTCGAATAAAATTCCCCCGGGGTTTTTAACACGCGCCAAGGGTTTATATCCATTCTTTTCACGCAAAACCAAACATTCAAGGGTAGTTGTTGTTCTTGTTGATGTGTGACTTTTCATCCCTTATTTATCATCCCAGCATTACACCACTAAAATCATTGAATCATCAATATAAATTATCTTGAAAGAAAAAAAAAAAATTTCTTTGTTTTAATTTTTATAATAATTATTTAACAATAAATAAATGAATTAAAAATTGATAAATGTTATGAAAAATTTAATAAATGATTTAGAAATAATTATAAGGGTTTTTTTAAATTTATTTATTGTTAGGAATGTTTTTAGTTTTAATTTATGGATTCTGTTTTTTAGGACTATGTAAATTTTATTTTTTTAAAATTTTATTTTTATGTTTTTGGGTAATCCATTTGTTGTGGATATATTATGTCACGTGGCATGTGTTATCTATGCTCATTGCGGGACAAGGATTACTTGGAGGATTACCACAAGTTCTCTGTTACCAGCAGATAACAAATGTTTGTTACATATCAAATAGAAAAATTGAAAAAAATAAAATGTAAATACTATTCACAGGATATTTAACAGAGTGTCAAAATTGACCCTTATTTTGATTTTTTGATAATTCATTCAATTGAATTTGAGGAGTTATATTTAGGGTCACAATATCAACATGACATTAGATTTATATCATTGTAATTCAAAATGATTTTTATGGGAAATGATTAACATTAAAAAAATAAATAAATAGATATTCAAAATAAAATAGAATATTATTTATTTTTTTTTTTTTTCCATTTAGTATTATCACCCTTAATTACTAAAATTTTAGAGTTAATTCGATGATAATATATCCTCATTTTTAATTATATTTTCTCTCTTGAAAGATACAATTATTTATTTTAAAAAAAGTTAATCATCAGATGTATAAATAAACTTGTCAATTAACTTTCTTTTTTAAATTTTCTATCCAAATAATACATATTAAAATTTAATTATAATTTTGAAAATTTGCACAAGCTATTATTATTAAAATATAACTTGAAAATTAGTTATAGTTTTCTTTTTTATTTTCACGATTAAATAATATGCAAATTAATAATCATTATTAATAATAAAAATAAATTTAATTTAAAATTATTAACATTAATAATTGTTATTAAATTAATTTTTTTAATTTATTTTTTTTTGTTATTTTTTTTTTTTCATTTTTTGTTAATTAATAAACAAATTTTTTATGTTCAATAATTGATGAAAAATATATTTGATAATAATTAATGATAAAAAATATAATTTAAAAAATTATTAGTGTTTTTTTGTTCTAATTATTTAACTGAATTATATTTTAATTGAATAATAAAAATTAATAGTAATTTTATTCATTATTTTATTTGTTTTATTTTCAGTAATTAACCAATTTTGCATTTTTTTTTTCGTCAAATATACCAGACAGTTAAAAAAATATTAATCATAAATCAATAGTTTATTTTTTATCGGTTCAATTCTTCATTTGCAATTTCAATTCAGCTAGTAATTTAAAAATTTAAAAACCATGGCACACCTGCAGGTGTAAAAATTGTGGAATAGATATATCTTCGTTAAAAAAAAATAACAATATCAAAAATCAAGTCATTTATCCTTATCTAAAGAGCATTTAATTATTTTTTTTTTCTTTATATATACATACTGACAAAGTGAATCATAAATACATGTTGTATATTTTTTATATAAAACTTGTCTTAAATATATTTATAACGGAATGCCCGGAACGTTGGTCTCGCGTTCCCTCTCAACGACTTTTATCTTTCAACAATGTTAATTTCTCAATCGTTCTCAACCATCATTCTTACTCTAACAAATAAATTAAGCAACAAAATAAAAATCACCAACAATACTTCACCAAAAACAAAAAAAAAAACAAAATCCTTATTCCCAAAAATAATTACACTCGTTCGATAAATTGCAACAAAAAAAACAATATTATTAAATTGAAAAGCCATATAATATTATTTATTTAATTTTTTTTTTCCATTTATTAATATTTATTTGAATCGATTCAATTTTGATATAAAATATTTATTTAGTCCATTGCTAAATAGAATAATTTAAAAAAATAAAAATATACAAGTAAATGATAAAAACAATTGTAAAAAAAATTACCTGATTTATCCGAATTAAATTTATGTAATATGTACTTTGGTAAGTATATATATACACCGCAAAGGGATTTTTTTTTTTTTTTTAAATTTTTAAAAAATGTTTGTTTTATTTTTTTGTTTTATTATATGTTTGAAGACTCTTCACTTTGACAAGTGGATATATAATGTTTTTTCTTCTTCACATCGTTCATCGTTCTCATCGTTGTTGTCATTGGGATTGAAGCTACCGAATCACGAAGAGAAGGAAATACTCACATTTAATTGATATTGGATACCATCCAAAAAGATTTTTAATCCGTAATAAATTTCGATCATGCGCCAGAGATTTATTAAGTTGAGGGTAGACGAAAACCTGATCACTGATCATTCGTATTTTATCCTTTCATCTTATATCCCACTGACTTGAAATATTTATTTTTTATTTATTTATTATACATTTTATTTATTTACTTTTTTTTTATTCTCTTCAAGTCTATATACACTCGAAAATTCACAATTTAGATTCAAAATACTTTATGGCTTGAACTGTCATGGACATTGATCCTGAAAATTTACGATAGTAACTTAGTTTTTTTTTTGCTTATAAAAAATTAATAAATAAATTTTAAATTAACGAAAAAAAATATCCTTAAATCTTGTATGAATTATGGCGAAAAAATTATTGAATAATTGTTGTAATAAAATTTATAAAATTTAGCTTTAGTTATTTTGTATTTTTTTAATTGACAATTTATATTATTTATTAGTTTTTTATTGATATTTAAATATGATCAATGTTATTTTTAAAATTGTCAAGAAGTTTTTTAAATTAAGCAGATGAATTTAAAAATTTTTTTTCGTCATATTTTTTAATTTGATGACATGATTTACTTGTTGACAAATTTATAATTTAATTTTTAATTGAGGTTTTTTAAATTTCAATTAAACAATAATATTTTTAATAAAATTATTTAAAATAATTCAAATGATATATACATTTATTGTTTTGTTGATTTCGAAATATTTTTTTTAGAAAAAAAAAAAAAAAGCCAATGGGTAGAACGAGTTGAAATCTAAGCCTGAGGCAAATACGGTTGATCTTACACATCAAAATGACCAAACTTGTTGGCTACTGATGATCCAAGAAGACGGCAAAATTGTTGAAGAAAAAATACAGTGATGCAAGACCAAAGGATCATTGGCCCAGAGGCAACAGACACCGGTAAATTGCCCCCCTCTTAAATATTTCATTCTCTCAATATATTTAACTTTTATACTTACTCTTGTTCACTCTTGTTCATTTTTTTTCAAATTATTTTTCTCTCATCTCACTCGGTCAACTAAAAAAAAAAAAAATATGCTACTTCAGATATGAGTAAGAGTAATATTTACAAGGTAATTTCCATCGTAAAACCAGTCGCTGAAATTCCATACACAAGAATACAAAAATTTTTATTTATAAAACGCCAAAAGTGACGAATTAAAATGATAACTTTAACATGGATCAAATCGATCGAATGATTGAGAGTTATTTAATTTAAAAAAAAACAAAATTTTTTTTTATATATTTTATACATCTTTTGATGGTGATTTTGATTCTGAAGATTTAGTTTTTTTTTGATTTAGTTGATTGGCAAAAAGAAGAGTAGAGAATGAAAAGAAAAAAAAAATTTCAAACGAAATGACCAGAATGTTGAAGGAGCGTTTGATGGACGAGGTCCGATTGTTTATGGCCTATGGGGCTGTGTAATGCTGTTGGAGTAACTCGTCGAGTGTGACATTGTCGCATCTGTCATATAAATATTTTATTTTATAATATAAATATTTAAACATGTATATTTAAGACAACTCAAATGGTATTATTTTATAATTTTATAATATTAATTAAACTTTACAATTAATTAAAAATCGCGCGAAATTTTTATTTGAATTTAAATATCATTGTGTTTATTAGAATTTAATTTGAATTTTTTTTTTTTTATTATTACTATTTGATTAGTAGTCAAGTATTTTATTGATAAAATTTTTTTACATTTATTTATTTATTATATTTATTTAAACAAATTAAAGAGAAATTTAATTTTAAAATTATTTGAAAATTATTTAATTGATATATTGTTTGAGTGGAGCTTTTTATTTTTATTTAGTAATTTCTATTGATAAATTACTTCTTAGAATATCATATTTTATTTTTTTGTTTAGAATGGCGAAAAATAAAAATATATTGTCGGCCAATATGTCAGATGTCAGTGACTAAAATGCAATTACGTGCAATTAATTTGGTCTTTAAATCCAAATGCCCCAAAGGAATAACTCTTTTGGAGCTTTTTTTTTTTTGATTTTTTTTCTTCTTCTTCTTCTTCTTTTGTTCTTTAAATTTATTTTTTTTTTTATTCATTTCATTGGCTACTAATTTTTTTAACTTGACATTACGAACCTCAGTTGCAAAGACAAGTGCAAAAATCATTTTGTTCAACACCTGCTCGTAAATGAATTCGTCGAACATATACTTAATTTTTGAATTAAAAAAAAACAAGTAAATGACTCTATTTTCGTAATTGAACATTTTTATACAATTGTTTTATAAATATTTTCCAACTCAAATATTTATAAATTGTATTTTTAGAATTACATTATTATAATGTCTAATTGAAAAATATAAAATTGCAATTATGTGAATTATTTGAGGAAAAAAATCATCAACAAAATAAATGACATTTACCATCTGCTAAAATTTATGTGTCAGCTAAATTAAATAAGACAACCCATCGGGCAAAATTCTTTACGCTTCTTTTCCAATTTTCGTCAAGCTCTTTAATTTCTACGCTTATTTATATATTTCTAAAATTAATTCTCATTTTTTAAATTATCATCAAATTATCCTGTCCATCAGAAAAAAAAAAAAAAACAAAATAAAACACCAAAAAATTCATGAATCAAACTTATATAAAGATCAAAATAAAAATTTGTAAAATATAAAAAATATACAAATATTAAAATTTTATTGCCAATTAGTGTTGCTTATATTTTCCATCATATTCAACAACTACACCTTATATTTACGCACTGAATAAAAAAAAAAAATGAAACAGCTAAAACGAGTAAAAATAAAAATCCCTCGAGAGCCAAGGCTTGAAGATGTATGTATGAAAAAAAGCCACTAAAATAAAGTCAGTTTTAATGTGAATACTAATTTCCATACTATCAATAAAAAAAAGCATGAAAAACATGAAAAAAAAACATTGAATAAATAAATAACTTGAAATAAAAAATTAAAAAAAATTAAGTAGTAAGTTCAATGAATAATCAGACAACCAAACTATTTTTTTTCTACATAGAAAAATTCAAATGCGAATATCATTATCGTTAATTTAATTGAAAGAAAAATATTTATAAGTTAATATAAATTAATAAACAAATAAATAAATAATTGAATAAAATAATCCGACGGTAAAAAAAAAATTTATCCCGGCTTTATGCAAATAATATTGAATAAAAAATTTTTCTTATTTATCATGTATGATTATTAAAACATTAATAACTATAAAAAATAAATTTAGCATGGTAAAAAATTTTAATTATCACATGAACATCAATACCAATCAGTAACAACCAATTGGCTAACAAGAAAAATTGATGACTGCATCGGCAAAACCAAGCAGTCTTAATCAACCGGTCATTTAACATCAAGGACAACCCAAAAAATTTACCACTTCATTCATTCACTCATTCACAAAACCAATTTCATTCAAAAAAAAAAAAATAAAATAACGAGTTTCTTAATATAATTATGTATTTTATTTTTTAGTTTATTTTATACAAATTAACTTGCTTTATTTATAACAAATTTATAAATTTTCTCTTCTTTTTTTATTGATGAAAAATTTATAAATTAAATAATGTGTTTATCATTTATTTAAACTTTTATATTAAATTTTTTTTTTGAAGATTGATAATAATAGCCCTAGCTCATTAAAGACAATAGATAATTTTGATTATTTATTTGTCGTATAAATATTAATTTTCTAAACTATGGGCGTATTTATTATTAGATAATCATATCCAATCTAGGATCATCATCTTACCAGCCTTCTTCGTCTAGAAATTCATTAAAATCCTATTTTTTTTTTTGTCTTTTATTTTTAAATATTAATTTAAGATTATTATTTTAGAGTAGATATTTTTTTTTTTTATTGTAATTAATAAATTTTTATAGATTTTAACAAAAAATAGAAAGATAAAAATTAAATCAAGGAGATTCTATGTGTGTGTGTGTGTGTAATATAAATTTTTTTTTTTTTTTTTTTCTTTATATACTTATTCAATTTAATTTTTTTTCTATTTAATTTTTAAACTTGAAACATCTGCTTGTTAAATTATGATGAACACAGGTAAATTAATTTCACCTGTATTTTTCCATTTTCAGATTTTTTCCTTTTCCTTACACCTGTTATTTATTATTATTATTTTCATCACTTCATTAATCAATTTATTTTGTAAAAAAAAAAAAGTTCTATTATAATATTTTATTTTTGTTCAATAAAAAATTGTATTTATTTTTTATTTTCACACTTGAAGGCACGAGCCTTTATTAATATTTTTTTTTTTTATTTTTTTGTATTTTCATTAACAAACGAAATAATAATTTACAAGGCGTGTGCTTACTCAGAATTTTTAGAGATTGAATCCTTTTTTAAATTCTCACAGATTTTCAGTTGTGTTTATTATTATTTTTTTATTTCATTCAAAGAATGACCGCTTTTACAAAATTGCCATGTACCAATTGCTGGTGTAAAATGTTTATTTTTTTTTCATTTTTAACAATTTAACCAAACGAAAATAAAAATAATAAATAACCAATGTCTAGTTGAGTTTACTTCTTTTTCATATTTTTACACTGAAACATCTAAAAGTGAGTAAAACATCAAATATTTGTATAACAAAGCAGTGGCTAATAGTTTTTTATTTTTATTTTTTTTAATACATATACTTCTACTCTCCTTAACAAGTTAAAAATTGAAGAAAAAAAATAATAAAATTATCCCAAAAATACGAATTACATTGTTGAATTTCATTTTTCACAAAACTAATGCACCAATATTATCACCATCTGCTATAATAATAAAGCAATTTTGTAATTACCAAAATACACTGAATTTTTTGGTCAATAATACTCCGGAAACGTGGCAATAATTCAACTGGTTAATTTTTTTTTTTTATTGAATCAATTTTTGTTATTTATTTTTCATTCGAAACTACTATTATTATCTATACAACTTGACACTTGTTTTTTTTTTTTTGTTTTAAAACAAGGATATAAACATTAAAAAATAATTAAGAAAAAAAAACATTTAAATTGTATTGTAAATAATAAATTATTATCATCAATTTTATTTGTTAGATTATAAACTGTGTATTTTTATTATTATTATTTTTCAAACAAACAAATAAAAAATGTATATTTAAATACTGATCAACAGAACGTAAATGTGTCGATCGTGTCGGTTAAGCTCATACTTTATAAATAAAATTTATCAGCAAATAATAAAAACAAACTCTTTAGATAAAAAATAAATAAATGAATAAAATATTTTTTAATTTATAATTATTTTATTTTAATTTTATAATATTTTTATTATCTAAAAAAAATTATAACAATCATCCAAATGATTTTTCAACTCATTGATCTAAATTTAAAAAAAAAATCAAATTTATATATTTTTAATTGAAAAAAAAACAATAAAAGGGAAGAAAAAAAATTAAATAATTATTAGAGATACAGTGTGAGTTAAAACTAATATTATTATTAAAAAAAAAAAATAATTTAATTATTTATGAATATAATGAAAAACAAGAAATGACAGAGTTATAAAAATAATTTAAAATTTTATTACATTATGATATTAGGTGATATGTAGGTAAAGGATAAAAAAATATAAAAAAAATATTGTTAACGATAAAAAAATGAACCAACTGAATTGCTTGAGTGGATTACGCATGTCCTAACATCTGCGCTCATCCTTCCTGGGCGTTCCAAAATATTTAGTCCAATGGCAAACCATCATATCGTATCATCCCAATGTTACACAATCCACCAATTGGCCAACTTAACACCCCTTAATATCTCCGCGGGTGTCATTGTATCGTCCACTCACACATATATCTATCAATTTTCAAAAAAAAAAAAAAAATAATAATAAAGCTCTAGTTGAATTTTATTTGTATTTTTAACTCAAGAGTGGACATCGATCCATTGACCCTTAAAAAAAAGCTCACTTTTTAGGGATTGAGGTATCACGAATAAATATCATAATGTGAAAATATCCTGAACATAAATTTATCGGTTGAATCATTTTAAAATTAAATATTGTAGCGAGATGGATTTATTTGAAATAAAATTGATTAATATTTGAGAGAGCTTTTGGGAGCTTTTGGTATTTTTAATTGGAAAAATTTATTTTTGATAAATGAATTTGAGGGAGGGAAATAAATAGAGCTTTTAAAGTTCAGGAAAATGGTAATCAACAATATAGTTGATCAAGAAAATATATATAATTGAAAAATCAATTTAAAAAGAAATTTGTTTTACCAAATGTTGTATTTTTGCTTGAATATTTAAAGCCCAACTTTGAGTCATTATTAATTTTTAAAAGTTAAATTTAAAATTCAAAAAATAGTTAATAGAGTTGTTTTGTATATAAAAATTATTATAATTAAAATTAAATAACGATATCAATTGGTCATTATTTTAAAATTCCATTTATAATATTTCATGTAAAAAACCTTATAGATAATAAGTTGAGCTTTTTTTTTAATCTAAAAGTATATGTAAAAAATGTTAAAATTAGATAAAAAAAGATATTTTTATTTTGCTTTTTCATATTTATTCTCAATAAAAATAAATGGAAATGATATTATGTGAATATGTTGTTATAAAAATTTGTAAGATTTCTTAATGTCGACACTATATATGCAACATTGAAGCCAGCAGCTGCTATTTTAGACAAAATTGCCTGCGATGCAATTACCACAGATTTACTCTTTTTTCTCTTCCTTTTTTCTTCGCTGATATTTTTTTTTAATTTTAACTTTTTTTTTTTTTATTTATTTCTTCTCTAACTTTTTCACTTTGCAACTATCTTGCTGAATAGCCATAGCAAATCGATTTGTTCTGCCATCATTATATTGTTTTTATTTATTTTTTCATTTTTTTTTGTGGGTGTGTACTGTGTAGAAAAATTTATCTATGTGTGACGAATTATCTGGACGATAATTAGACGTTAATTATATATATCTATAACTATCATAATTTTCTATAGTTTATTCCACTTATTTAAACATAAACTACAAAAAAAAATATAATACTTAAATTAATAAAAATAGAAAAATAAAATACTTACTATTTTTTATGAATTTTTAGGCAATTAAAAAGTCCAGGTAAATTTTTGATCTAAAATTTTGAACACTCAATAAATATATTGTTAAATAAACCACTAAATAAATAAATAATTTAATTAATTAATTAATTAGAAATAAAATTCTATTCTCAAAATAAAAATCAATAAATTACATAAAAAATAAAATTTTTAAAAAATTTATTACAAAAATTTATGTCACTTAGTAATCAGCAATAACCATAAATTTTAAACACCACAAAAATGTTCCAAATGTTGCTCTAAAAAAAAATATATATATGTCACACATCGATGCACCAAAAAACACGACAAAAAAAAAAAAAAAGATAATTTAAAAAAAAAGGACCTGATAAAGATCACTTTGACGGTTTGTCATATACCTGTGTTCAAACGGTCATTTTCAAACCGTTGGTTTATTTGCAGACTTGTTTAAAAAATATATAAAAAAAAATTAAAATAACAATAAATAAAATAACAAATAAAAAAAAAATAAAATAAAAAAACAAAAGTGTTTTTAGTCGTGTTGAAAAGAAATAACATTTGGCTAACCACAAGAAAAGAATTAAAGTTTAGGAAATTAGCACCAGATGATTCCATGATGACCATGATGTTTGAAGGATTGATTTACGGGTGTCGTATAATCATCAAGATGAATATATATATTGAAAATATCTAAAAAAACATTTGTTGTATTCTTTCGATGATATCACAATAGCAAAAAATAATTCTTTCTCATTCATAACAATTTTTTTTCTATCTAATCATGGTTTTGTTTTTTTTTTTTGCTTCTCCTTTCAGTCTAGAAATATAAATAGGTGATGATCCGTGACACGAGCACAACCTGCTGCTCTGGGAAACATCAGCGAGACAGTCTGCTTGTTCAACCAACTTGTTACCACACAATCACTCCACAGGGGGTCGTTACACCAAAAAAAAAAGGAGATAGAAGGGAACACCCGCAAGATATGTTGGGTTTTATTTCTACCTCATCATTCCCATCAGCTTGCATCAATAAAAATTTATATATTGTCTTACACTTGTGTTGATATTTTTCGACATAATATATTTATTTACAAATTGACTTTAAATGACAACAATCATGTTCAACCAAGTGCAAAAATAAATCGCACTTGAACATTGGCTTATGATAATTCTACAGTCAAAAATAAATTATTATTATTAGCTAATATTTAATTGTTATTGCGCCACTGGATAATTGCTTTAAAAATAAAAAAAATAAATAAATATTACAATTTAAATTTAATTTCAATTTTTAATTGTTTTTGATTGAAAAATATTTAAAAATTTTTGTTTAAATAATAATGATAATTGTAAGTTATATAAAAATTATTAAATAATTTTTTTTTTTTTTGATAAATTATATGACCTAATAATCATCAACTTTGTATATCTAAAAAATCTACAAGATGTCTCCAAATTGTCTCAAAAATTGCAATAATATATTAACCCAAATAAAAAAATAAATAAAGATAAAAATTTTTAAGTTGAAAAAAAATATTTTTTAAACAAATGATGATATGTAATTATGATGATAATAAAATCATTGTAATTTCAATGTCGCGTGTGAATTTATGACTTGCATGAATTTATGACTCGTATGCGATTTTTTTGATATATTTATATTTTTTGGTAATGAAGATTCATGTATAATTTTTGATGTTGCAGGTGTTAAAAATATGCAGAGTAAAAGATGAGCAGTATATTCATGGCACGAGTCATTTCAACCCCTGCATTTTGCCAGGTATATATTGGGGATATTAGGAACAGGTCGCCTGCGTCGTTTGGTTGATATAATGGACAGGTAGCTTGATCTTTGATGAGTATCTTAGAGAAACACCGACGACAGGTTTGAGGTGCATCTATAGCGCCATCGAAATATTTCTACAACCTTTTTTTGTTCTCTTCCTTTTTTTTTTTTTTTATATCCAAAAATTTTTCATCTTTTTTATTTTTTATTATAATTCTTTCGATTTTATTCTTGTTCTCTTTTTCACTCTCTTTTTTATTTATTTTTTTTTTTTTACTATATGTATATCGTGTGTGGTTTTTTTATATACTTGTATACGAAAACGAGATGAGAATTTTATGTTGACAGTAGCTGAGGTAGACGTTGTAACATGAATAGTTTATTTTTTTTTTATTACATTTTTCGTTTTGTCATTTCTTGATCTTTTGGGATTTTGATAGTATCTTGATGATACGGGCAGTCTATTTTATTCACGTGCCGACACACTTACAAAGAATTAGACACGCCTTAATTCGTAACAGAATTTTTTTTTCTATTTTTAATATGTGTTGCTATTTGCTGCTGATCCTGATTTTTTATTATTTCAATTTTAATAGATCAACTGATGAATGTATTTAAAAATTATCATGTCGAATCACTTGGCTATTTGAATTACATAAATTACATAAATTAATTAACATAAATTTATTTTTAAATTTAAAATATATATAACTATTAAAAAACCAAATAATAAAAAGCTCAAATTTTATTTTAGACATGATTTTTTAAATATATGTCATCTTGATTTAAAAAAAATATTATTTATTTATTTTTACAACAAATAAATATAATGAATTTTATATAACAGAGCTTTTTTATCGAAAAAAAAAAATAGTATAAAGTTCAATTGGTAATAAAAAAATAAATATATAAAAAAAAAGTATAGCATTCATGAGAATGAGTGGATGTTGAATTAATCGAAGCGTGAATAACGGAAAAAGCTCTTCCTCGGTCTAGTGAAGATTCAGTATAAAATGAGGGAAGGCGTGCCAATTGTAACCGCCCATCATCCCCAAGACCAAATGAACATACCCCTAATATAAGTGTCAGTTTTTGTGCGCGCGTTTCAAAAAACTATTAAATAACAAATCCCCCTCTTTTTATTTTATCATATTTTTATTCTCAATTATCAACCCTCTGGCTACTTTTCAACACTGGCTATACTTTTTTTTTTTTTTTCTATGGTACAATTTTTTTGTTTTTATTACGTCAAAGACATCAGTCATTGATAGACAACAGTCACAACAACATTGAAAATTTGATATCGAAAAAAAAATATTATAAATAATTGTGCGTGTAATTAAAAAATATTTATTGAATTAATAAAATATAATTAAAATTTGATTTTTGTGCTTTTTATTTAAAGAAATTTTGTTTGAGTTTTATAGTACTTTGTTGACTCAGTTATTTTTTTTTTAATGTAATTTTTATTTTTTTGGATTGACTGATGCTACGGTAGCTCAGTGGCTCATCTTGAATTTGCGGACACCTCCTTCGGGAGTCCTGCTTTAGACACGCAACACTCTCGTCGGTTAATGTTAAAACGATCTTTTCCTCCACTCCGACAACTTGTCCTTTACCTCTGGCTCACTCGACCCTCGTGTTCCATCCACACTCAACCGGCCAACTTCATCTCGGTTTCTTCGACAATCTGTCGGGTCCAAAAAATCATACCATACTCGAAATAATCTATAAAATATTTACCTGTCAATGTTATTAACAATTACCTTTTTTTTTTTTTTTTCTAAACAATAAATTTTAAATATAATTTTATAAATTAATTAATACGTATTTATATTTTTTCATTTGTAGAAAAATCTTTTTATTATTTTGATTTTACAAGTGACAAGTGATATTTAAACTTTTCGTCAAAACGTGTGATAAAGTGCGGCAATTCAAGTGTAAAAATTGTACTTAAGATTTTTTTTTTTTTAAAATAAATATGTGTTTACATAATTTTTATGAAAAGTAAAAATAAAAATTATTAATTGAAAATTTATAGTCAAATTTTAATCGTCGGAAAAAGTATACAAAACGGTTATTGAAAAAATTCAAAAAGATAAATCAATAATAAGAGTCTCGGAACTTGAAAGTGTCTAATAAAATTAAATTTTTTTTATTTAAAAAAATTATAAATAAATAAATAATCAACAGGTATGTAAAAAAAAAATTTTTATAAGATTATTAATTAATTTATAGCCTCAATTTAATAAATAAAATTTTTCTTATTTTATAATTAAAATATTTATTGATATATTTATTAAAAAAAAATTAAAGTCAAATATTTTTTTTATAAAGTAAATTAAATAGTATATTTTTAAAAAAAGCACAAAGTTCATGAGTACAGTGTTCTTGACACGCTATCGGTTCATTTAAAATGCAAATATATTTTGAGCACTTGGGTTTGAGTTGGCGTGAAAGTGTATGAAGTTACACACAAGTAGACCCCCCGAATTATTCTAATTAGTTCACATGAAAGCTTAACCACTGATTCGACAAAAAAAAAAAGAAAAATTAATCTTAAAAAAATCAAATTAATCCGCGATGATTTGAATATTCATAAAAATAATTTACAACTCAAGCTAATAATAAGAAAATAAAATTTAATTTTCCAATAAACAAATAATTAAATTTCTTAATTATAAAATTGTTTTTTTTAATATATAAAATTGGAGAATTTTAAAATTAATTAAAACATAAAAATCAATTTTTATATATACATTCACCTTGCCCAAAGCTAAATGAGATTACAATCATGACAAACGGACTTGCACCCGCCATTTTTTTTGGAGATTTAAATGCGTGACAAATTCGCGGGCAACCGACAGAATTTAAAAATAAAAAAATACATACTATATATAATTTAAGAATAAAGAAAAAAAAAAGTATTGAAAGTAAAAAAAAAAATAAAAAAAATATACTTCCGTACAGAATTGAATATATAAATCGAAAAATATAATGTGAAAAAAAATTATTTAAAAATTTATATAAGAAAAAAAAAAAAGAGAAATTAAGAAAAAATAAAAAGCGTTGCGGATTATCGGAGGTAATGTGTTCGCGATTCGCGTAAGATGTCGTGCAAATGTTGGCTTAATATATTCAGATTTTTATAGCCGGTGGCGTATCAGAGATACCGTGTGTGCCAACCCCTTTTTTTTTTTTTTTTTCATTTTTTTTTATCCTTTTTACTACTGTTTTTAATATTATTTTTATTTCAAGTTTTTTTTTTCTTTTTCTTTTGACATAAAATATATACATATTACATAAAGCACTTAAGTGCATCGACAAAACAGACTGCACACCTAATGAATAAACAAAAAAAAATATATAAATAAAAAATTATATGATTATTGTTTATGCTTTTAACACGTAAAAGCGTGACCTAAATGCCGATTAATCATTACATGATTATACAAAACTACCCTCCGCTCAAAAAAAAAAACCCCGAAAAATATAAAAAATTAAAAAAATTCAATCTATAAATTAGCATAATATATTAAAATTTATTTACAATAAATTTATCAAGTTGATAATTATTAACTAACTCAACAATTGAATAAATTAAATAACAAAAAAAAAAAAAAGAAATTTTATCAAACAAAACTACCCCTCACAAAATAAACCCATCAAAAAATAAAAAAAACAAAAAGAAATCCACTGTATAAATTCAATTTTATTTGATAATATTTAAAAATTAATTTACAACAATTTAATTGCAACTTTAATAATAATTAATAACCAACAAACAATTAAATTGATAAAAAAAAATTTAATTAATAAATTAACTAGTGTCAACATGATAATTGAATAAACCATGAAAAATAATTTCGAAATTTTCTTTGAATACAACAAACAACTTGATGAATGTTAATTTAATAATTATTTATAAATAAATAATAATTGTTTAAAGTGTTTTGTTAAAGACGGTGTATCAAAAGAATGCGTTGAATTACATTGAGTGCAGTAAAATATATACACAATTATAAACACGATATAAAATATATAATATATTTATTTGTGTGAGTAATTTACGCGTGATAATGTGAGTAAACAAGAGAGATATAATAAAAGAGAGATGAAAAGACACGTGTTTGCAAAAGTAAGATTTGTAAAAAAGAGGTTTGAGAACGTTAAAAATGTGCTTTAACAGTCTTACCGCCACGGCCAAACCGTTTGATTTATAATAATCGCTCAATCCTCATTACTGGGATATTTTATTGTACAGTAGCTATTGCTGTTGATGGAAGAAGGGATGGGAATTCAAGGGGTGGTGGATAACTTGGATACTGACAGTATTAAAAATAAATAAATAAAAAATAATAAAAATTTAAAAAATTACAAAAAAAAAACATATACTTTGTACTATCATTGTGTAGTTGTTCTCTGACATTTGCCGCTTATAATTTTGTCTGCTTTTGCCTGCTTTTATACAACACGATAAAACATACAATTATATATAAATAAACAAATAAATGAATGTATTTATTATACATGTATGTTACAGCTATTATAAAAAAGAAAGCTTGCTTATAAGTGTACCAAGTTATTGAGATCGTTAACGAGAAACTACCGGTCAACACCTCGCTCAAAGAAACGACGTTATATTTTTTGTTGATTTTTTTTTTTTTTTTGTTGAATACACTTTTTTTTATTTTAAAAAAATCACTGTCACAAGTGTTTTCTTCGGTTTTTTGCTTGTTAACTTAAAAAAGCTGTGGGATAAATGAGAAAAAAATTTATATTTTTTTTTTGCCACCTGATAATTTGTTTCGAACAAAAAAAAAATATAAAAATTAATTCAGGTGAAATTTTGATAAATAAATATATTGTTTTATTAAAAAATAAAATTAATTTATATTAAAAAATTTATAAATAAATTTTTTTAGTAATAATTAATTTAGTAAAAATTGCTCAATTAATTTTTTAATTCTAAAATTTAAATTTCTGAAATAATTTAGTAAATAAAGTAATTTAAATTAAAAAAAAAAAAATTCCTTGTTTCATATATTTGTTTAAATTAATTTCTATATTTTTAAAAATTACTTAATTAATATTTGACAAATTAATCATATATTTAAAACAAACATAATTGATATATTTGTTTAGAAATTTTTTAAAATAAAATTTCGATTAGCTTTTGTATATAAATATTTGACTAAATTGGACAATGTTGTATTACTGTTTGTAGATGAAAAATGTTGTGTTAAACTAAATCAGTTCATATAAAGTTGCCCTTTGGTCAAGCAAAGCGTGGAGGGTTGACTCGGTAATCGTGCATTAATTTGCATCACAATGTGCACGCCACCCGCGTGCCACGCTTTTTTTAAATTTCATTTTTTTATTTTTCATTTTATTTATTTATTCATTTTTTTTTTTTTAATATTACACACGCATTCTTGCTATTATACTTTTCCGCTTACTTTATACTAACTTGTATAAATACTTTGTTCTAGTAATATTTTTTATTTTCTACTTTTTCATTATTAACGAGAGACTTTATTCTTTCAATTATAAATACTTAAAATTTCAATTTTTTAATTCAATAAATTTCGCTTGTTTTTCGGGCTATTATTATTGTGCTTTTAATTATTTTTTATTATGCAAATAATGGTTTTTAAATTGAGTGACAATTTACCAAAATAGCCACTCATTTGGGTCGACAATAAAAAACTGTGTCATTTAAGAATAAAAATTTTCTTTTCAGCTTTTCGATTGCTTTAATTATTAACAGTTAAATATTGATATTTTAAATTGTATTTGTATTTTTTTTTCTTTTTATATTTCATACTCAAAATTATTCAGGATTATGGATTTTTTTTCCAGTTATAATTTCTTTTTTTATAATTTTTTCTTATGGACATGTTATAATACTTTTAGCTCTGGTTTTCTCGCTTATCAGTTGCAATTTTGCATATTTTAAGGGTAGCCATGTCACGCGCCCTTTGAATATATTTAAATTCATTACAAAGTCGCGCAGGCAAAATAAAATTACGTGCTAGTTTTAAATAAAAAAAAAAAACAATAACAATGTATACATAATTTAAAAAAGAACCTCATTTTTAATTTAACAATGTAAAAATTAATTGTAACAAAAAGAAAAAAACCAACTAAAATATTATGTCAAATAACAAAATTGAAATATAAAAATTTATCTGTTTCAGAATATAATATTCAAAGAAAGATCCCAAGATGCCACATACAGGTAAGAAATTATTTAAAAAAATAAAAAAAACTATTTAAATTATTAATAAGCTACTAGTATAGAATATCATCATAACTATAAATTTATAGTCGTAAATTAAGCCAGTTAAAAACACAGCAGTAGACTAAAGTCATAAAAAGAGATAATAAAAAATTGAAATAAAATTTTCAATAAAATTCCACAGAAGCATTTTGTTATAGAACTGTTATTTTACCAAAATACTACAATTAAACATCAATCAATGTAACTTGACCCTTCTTTATTATAAACAAAAAATAAAAAAAAAATTTTTTTATCTGCACTGTCTTGCATCGAAAAGCATTTTATTTTTTTTAAATTTTTTTTAAAAAAGGAAATCATTAAAATTGTACGCTAAAAAAACCGGAAACCAAATTGAAGACCACACATGTGTGTTATAATAATATAAAATCTAAATAATAAACACACACTCATTAAATAATATCATAAACAAAACCAACAATTGAGTGAAGAAAAAAAAGTAAAGAAATTCTTTGCTTTTTTTTTTTCTCAATCGAAAAATTTTAAAACAATGAAAAAAAATAAAAAATAGTGAGCAGGTGGGTGTTAAGTTTTTTATAGTCTGTTATTTTAAAAAATCCATTGGCTAAGTATAAAAATAAATGATAAATAATGATTAAAATCAGTTTGATTTTGTTTGGCAAATTATGAATTTTCATATTAAAATTTTTTTGTTTATTTTAAAAAATTTATTTATTATTTAATAACGAGTTGTGTATATAACATAAATGGGTTAGTCTTGTGTCTGCATATGGCTCTTTAGCAAAAAAGCTATTATAGACCTCATGATGATGATAATGTCTGCTTTAATTTGTTTTACCTTATTACACAAATTTCTCCTTCTTCTACAGTTAAATTACAAAATATATCAAATTTATATTATATTTAAATTAAATTGTAATAAGAAATACAAATATGTTGGTCACCCGGAAGACAAATTGATCCAACATATTATAATGACAATAAACATAATGAAATTTTGAAAAAAAAAATATATATTTTATTAAAAATTCAACATGTAAAAATTGCAGAAATAATATTAAGATAATACACTTGTTATCTTTTTAACAATCTCAATAAAGGGTTGATTTTTATCAAAATGATTGTCATCATTATGTTTCCGTTTGTTTTTTTTTTTTTATATTTAAATTATATTAATTCCAAAAAACAAAAAAAAATTTTTTTTTCCCAATTTATATTATTTATTAAATACCTTTGTTTATTTATTTATAATTTTTTTTTTAATTTTATAAATTAAAGTTAAATGTTAGTATATAAATAAACTAAAAATTTTTAATTTTTAATTTTATTATTTACAATTAATTATTAATTAAAATAAAAAAGAAAAAATAAAAAAATTTAATTTTTTTTTTAATTTAATTAATTAATTATTTATTTATTTATTTATTTAATTTTTTTTAATTTTTATTCTCATTATTCTTTTTATTTTCAACACATCAATCAAGTGAAAATTTATAGTCAAAGATTTTTCCAACTGGTTTTTTAAAATTATTTAATTTAAAATTTCTTTAATTTTTTTTGTGACAATTCAATCATGATGTTGTTTGTTATTGAGTTAATGATGTAATTAATTGTTTATGTTGGTAGATGATAATTAGTGATGTTGGTGTATGTGTGTTTTATCCACAACTTCAATTCATCGGCTTTTTTGATTTTTTTTTTTTTCTATATGTTACCAAATACTGAGCCAAGTCTGAAGTTGTTTTGTACGTGAAGACGCGTGCAGCTTTCGATTTACACTGAGAGCCGCCTTAGTTGTATATATACACATTTTTTTTTTTTTTCTTCATTTTTAACAAGCTGTTTTTCTTTTTTTATTATTTTTAAAATTATTATTTTTTTTTTAAAAACGATTGAAGAGCTGTCACCACGCCGATTCATTCGAATTGAGTCGTCGTGATCATTATACTTATCCGACTTAATTTATTTTTTTTTTTATTTATTTTTATTTGTAATAAAAAAAAAAAACATTGTGATGATTGTTCACGTATCGAGGTATACATTACATTGTCACTTTTTTACCATTTTTCATTCCTACACAATTTTTTAAATCAAATTTTTTCTATAAATATATTTATTCTTGAAATTATATAAAAAAAAAACATGATTTTATTTATTTTTATATATAAAAGATTTTATATTTATACTTTTTAATTATTTATTTATTTAATTATTTCATAATTATACAAGAATTAATACCCAATTAATAATAACATTGTAAAATTTTGAAGATAATAATTATATCATCTTTTATATTTAAAATAGATTTAAATTATAAATTTTTGTACGTAATACAATCAAATGATAATTAACCAAATGATAATAATGATTATGATAGAGTATGAATGTTATAAAAAAAATTAAAATTCATAGATTATGAGAATTTATATTACTGCGTTATTAAAAAATTTGCATGTACACAATTCTCACGGTTTTGTGTGTAAACTATATTCAAATAACACTATTAAGCGTGAATCAAATAAATGATATAACACAAAATGCATATGATAATTATATCAAGAGCAAAATAAACATTTAACTTTATTGCTTTGATAAAAAATTTAATTTTTTTTATTTAATTTTTAAATAATTATTATTTCACACAGTTGAGTAATAATCATTTTTTATAAATATAAAAAAAATATTTCTAAATTAAATTTTCGTTAAATTATGCTTCTATCATTTAAACAATACTTCAATATTATTACCCAAAAAGTTTTATTAATTAATTTTAATTATTTTTATTTTTTTTTTCAATTTTATAATTTGCTATTACTTGCAGACAAAATTTGGCATTTTTCGCTGCAGGTCATGTTCATCAAAAAAATATTTCTAAATATAATTTTCATGAAATTATGCTTCTACTATTTAAAGGACAAAATAAAGATAATTTAACGACACAAATTTCTATTCCAAGTATAGTATTTTCTAAACAATATACCATACAACATTAAAATTTATATTCAAAAAAAAAAAAATTATCTTACCGACAGGTGATTGGATTGTTCGATATAGTTTTTGATCATTTTAGCTATGCCACTTTACCACAATAGATATACACACACATTCATCATCAAACAACCGAAACGAAAAAAATGAAAAATAGAAAAAAAAAATAGTCACTGTGTGTGTATTTCTCATTCTTTGATGCACAGGTTTTGATCTTTTTTTTTTTTTCGCAGGAAGCAATTTTAGCCTAGGGTTTCTCCATCTCATTTTGTTTTTATATATATATATATTTTTCATCATCATCATCATCATCATTTTTTTTTGGTCATCTAACATAATTACCCAGATCCTCCCATTTTTTTTTTCTCTCTCCTCATTCTCTATATAGCTATATATATTTATTTTTTCTTTTGTCCATGAACGACACGCAAACTACACACTCTTTTTGATCAAATATTTTTTTGACTATCTAAAAAATATAAAACGCATTTTAAACCCATGTCATTAGGTGAAACAAAAATCATATTTAAACACACCTGTTTATAATAATATAATGTCATTTGAATTGTCATTTATAAATTTTTTTATTTTCATACAAAAAAGTATTATATATTTCTAATTTATTTGATGTACATTAAGCTCATTTATATGAGCTTTTTTTAAAAAAATAAATGACGTATAAATAAAGCTCAATAAATATTAATTAATTATTACAGGTCAAGCTGGTGTTAATCAATTGGGTGGTGTATTTGTTAATGGTAGACCATTACCAGATTGTGTTAGACAAAGAATTGTACAATTGGCATTAATTGGTGTACGACCTTGTGATATATCACGACAATTATTAGTATCACATGGTTGTGTATCTAAAATACTAACAAGATTTTATGAAACTGGTAGCATCAGACCAGGCAGTATTGGTGGTAGTAAAACAAAGGTAAGATTAATCATTCAGCCATTCAACAAACAAACAATAAAAACAAACAAAACATGGGTTAATTTAAGCTTCAATTTATATAAATTCTAATTAACATAAAAAAAATCCTAGATACAAATAAACGTGTCGATAAAATTAAATAGATGATCCAAATAATTCGAAATAATTTTTTTTATATATTTATCTACAAAAAAAAAAAATATTATAATTATAATTTGTTTAAATTGTTTTTAATTATTAAATTTAATTTTTTTTGATTGTTTTGTTTGTTTTTATACTTTGTTTTACTCTTAATTTTAAAAATAATTTACAATGAATAATGAATAATTTACATGAACGAGATGTTGGTTTAAATCGACTCCAATAATTTGTGTTGGTGTTTGTATTTAAACTTGTAATTGTAATTATCCAAACACCTTGTTCATTGGATATTTGCATAATTTCATGGCACTTAAGTGTATCCATCCAATACATGTTAGTTATTTTATTTTATTTTATTTTTTTTCACTCGTTTATTTCAATTTGTACAGATCAAGTTTAACAGTAAATATAAAAATGCTTTTATATAATAAAAATAAATATAATAAACATATGAAAAAAAAAAAAAATATATAATTATTTTATTTGGATTATTTGGTATATAAATGATTAATATTATTTTACAAAATGACATGGGAACCAGTGTTAATTTTATGTCATATGTGAGGATAGTATGTAGCATCGTAAAAAGACATCTTGATATTTATATATTATTTTTAAAAAATATAAAAAAAATTTACAGGGAAGAAGGTAAATTACCAGCAATATCAGACCACACTGTATGACACTAATGATAATTTAATTATATACCTCCTGTGTATTAAATTCTTCAGCAAATGAATATTTAAAAAAGGCATATTTATATTTCTATTTTTTCAATATTTCTTAACTAATTAATTTATTGCAATATATTAAAAAATATATAATAAAAAGTACATTAAATTAATATTATATTTTTATATTTTTAATTTATTTACAAATACTTTTTTTTGATAACTTTATTCAATTATATTTTAAGTGTTTTAAGAAATATTATAAATTAAATTTAATTAATAATCATTTTAATATTATTATTTGATAATTGATTTGTAAAATTAATAGTTAAATTATCTGGTAATCTACACGTGTATTTTTTTTTACATACTTTTGACAATATTTATTTAAGAATGTTATGCAATGTGTGCTGGTAAATATTACTATTTTATTTTTTTTTCAGTTAAATACTGTAGATGAAAATTGTAGTTAAAAATGAAATAAAAAATAATAATAATTTAGCCAGCGATATCAAGATAGTAAATGAGTTTCAAACACGACAAAAATAAATATTATAAAATGAAAAATTCATAGTTATGGTTTAGAGCTATATGATGAACTTGATATTCACATACATAAATAATAAAAAAATATATATAAAATTATATTATTGTCAGTCTACTTCGTGTAACATTTGTACCAACTAATAATTTTCTCACATAATTTCAAATACTAAAAATTCCATGTACTGCAATCTGGCCACATGAAAAATAAAAAAAAAATAACAAGAAAATCAATTGTAAAATAAATAATATATGAACAAGATCAATACTCATATGCAGAAAAAAAATTTTAAAAACATTTTTTTTTCATTCAATCAGATAATTCCAAAAAAAAAAAATAGAATAATTTTCCAAAACAAAACGAAAAAAATTTTAAAACAAGTGCATTTTTTTATTTCTACATAAAACTAAAAAATATATATTAATTATAAAAATGACAAATAAATAATTAATAAAAAATAGAAAATTTTTAATTTCATAATTATGAAAAAACAATTATTTAACAATAATAAAAAAAGCATTAAGGATATATATATGAAAAAAAAAAAAAAAAAAAAAAATTTGAGGAAATGTTGAAATAGACAAGTATGCCAGGGTTAATGGTAGCTATATCCTTATCAGTGATGAGCAGGCAAGAGTGACGACTGTCGACAATGATATAGATAACCCCTCGAAGATATAATTATTGAGTCGGTCAACCTGTTCGTAACCGTTTGTATTATCTAGACGTTAGCCACAACCAGATGTGTTACCTTTCTCTCCTTTCCCTCTTGACTCTCTTACTTGCACAATTATAACAATCCACACAGTGAGAGAGGGAGAGACTGCAGAGATCAAGAGAGACTGATAAAGAGAGTAACAATTTCCCTTGATGATCACTTGATGCACTTTGTGTTGCAATTGTTCCTAGCTAACTTGTAATCTATATATAGAAACCTTGGTATTATTACAACAAAACAATTTTAGTATATGCTATATATATGTGCAATGTGTGTTGATATATTAAGAGCGGTGTATTTATGTGAAGGACAAAAATGACGAAGGGGTAATTGTCGCCACGACGGAAGTGTTAGATTATAATCTGAGATGCTCCCTGGGGTTGACACGCAATGAGTTACCCTCTGGAACCCCCGTAACACTTGAATATTAAATACATTTTTTTTTTTTTTTTTATTATAAATATTTTATTTGATATTTAATGGGTACTGTGTGGATGTATACATGCGTTTATGTTTGGGTAAATTATGTCGATATTTATATGACCTATAGCATCAAAATAAATATTATCATGATAAACAATTGTACTGTTGTCGTTATGCTTAACCTACGTTTTCCGTTTTTTTTTTTTTTTATCAATCTTGATTAGAGGTAAATTTTTTTATAATAAATTTACTATTATTCACGGCTAATTATTGTTATTATTATTTATTTTTTTTGCTTGAAATAAAGGAGGGTAATTATTTTTTTTTTTTTCGAATTTCGAATTTCGAATTTTTTTAGTAGAAAAAATTTCGATTAGAAATTTGTTTTTTAAATTGATTATTTAAATTATTTTATTTTTATTGTAATTTATTTATTTAAAATGATATTATTTTAGCAATTTTATATTGATTATTTGAAATAAATAATATAATTTATTATTAAAATGATAATTTTATAGTTAAAAATAGTTATTTATTTTGTCCTAGTTTGATAAGACTTTTTTCCTTGAATCATATATATTACTAGATGACCCCCGCTGATATTTAATTCTCAATCACTACTATGAATCTCAAAAATAAAAAAAAAAATCACCAAAATAAAAATCTCGTTTACAGTCAGGGTGTATGCGTATAAAATTTCCATCACGTTAACATAAAATTATCCGGTTGGGGTTACCCTCATGTATCAATTTGCAATTCAAATTTATTTAAGTGATACAGTGATTTTGAGAACCACTGAAAAATTCAAAAGTGAGAACGACAAATATATGTATATTATTTAAAAAAAAAATTAATAAGAAAAAGAAAAGGACATAAAATTTAATTTATTTAATTTTTTTTTTTTGTATAAAATAAAAAACAATGTTAAATTCCAGCTATTTTAATTTATAATTTACTTTTTTTTATATTTTATTTTTGTTACAAATAATATACAAGTTGTGTATGTGGATATTTTGTATAATGATATTGGTGTTGTGGTTTAAAACCACCCTGTGAGCAAAGTGGAGTTCGTACCAAATGGTTAACATGTTATCTGATTAGTCCCTTCACCTGTGAACGGCATGTGTATTTTCTTGTCGTGTGATCGCATCACTACTTATAGCGTTAATTTGCCAAACTCGTCCCCAAAAACGAAAAAAAAAAAACGACATTTACAACAAGGACTAATGCAAAGAAAAAAAAAAAAATTATATACTTATAAATAAACATTATATGTTAAATAATTTGAAACTTTAATATATAATTTTGATTAAAACTTTTTGACTTGAAAATTTCAATTGAAATAAATCGTATATACATTTAAATTACCTGATTTTTTTTGGTCACTGTATAATTTTTTTTCAAGTGGTGGTTTAATATTAGCTAACTATAAATATATAAATTTAAAATTAAGGTTTCATACAGTGTTAGAATTATCAAATGATTAATTAAGTTTATTAAGAAATTTGCATGTACACAATTCTCACGGTTTTGTGGGTAAACTATATTCAAATAACACTATTAAGCGTGAATCAAATAAATGATATAACACAAAATGCATATGATAATTATATCAAGAGCAAAATAAACATTTAACTTTATTGCTTTGATAAAAAATTTAATTTTTTTTATTTAATTTTTAAATAATTATTATTTCACACAGTTGAGTAATAATCATTTTTTATAAATATAAAAAAAATATTTCTAAATTAAATTTTCGTTAAATTATGCTTCTATCATTTAAACAATACTTCAATATTATTACCCAAAAAGTTTTATTAATTAATTTTAATTATTTTTATTTTTTTTTTCAATTTTATAATTTGCTATTACTTGCAGACAAAATTTGGCATTTTTCGCTGCAGGTCATGTTCATCAAAAAAATATTTCTAAATATAATTTTCATGAAATTATGCTTTTACTATTTAAAGGACACTTGAATATTTATGTCCTAAAAATTTCATAAATAAATTTCAATTATTTTTATTTTTTTTATTATATTGTATATTAAAAATAAATTATAAAATTATTATTTTTTTGTATTGATTTATTTTTTGTGTAACTGTGTGTATATAGACTAACAACCGAGGATTACCGTTGCAGCAAGTAGCAACACCAACAGTTGTGAAAAAAATCCTAAGAATGAAACAAGAACAACCAACAATGTTTGCCTGGGAAATAAGAGAACAATTGGTCAGACAAGGTGCATGTGATCCACAAAGTTTACCATCAGTATCATCAATCAATCGAATACTTCGTGGTGGTGGTCTTCATTCCGATCATCCCAATGTCAATTCACCTTCATCAAGCACCTATCAGTCACAAGTACCAGCTAATACAGAAGCTAGAGGTAAACTTAATCAACTCACCTAAATATATTTCAATTTTTTTTTTCACCCCCCCAATTTTTCTATACTTAATTTATTATTATTTGTTAACCTTTTTTACTTTGTGTTTTATTTATTCAACTAAATAACCTGCAGATTTTTAAAATGCACGCATAACCACCTGATAATTTTTTTTCATAAAAAAAAAAAAAAAATATAATATCGCGTGATGAGCAAAAAAAATTTTTATTTTATTTTTTGTTTATTTTAAATTACATTCACACGCATATCAAACAGTGAATTACAAGTAATGCACAGTGATCCATTGAATTTTCAAAAAATTCAAAATAATATTTATTTGAAAATAAAAAAACCTTAAAAAACCATAATATTAAAATCCAATTACCCTGGTTTTCAGATTAAAAAAAAAAAAATTTCACAATTTACATCAAAATTTATCATCATTATTCAAAATAAATTTAATATTTTTTTTTTTTTGTTTTATTATTTCAACTTAATTGGATCAATTTTAATTCACGCAATATTATTTTTAAATATTCGAAGAATATAAAAATAAATTTGAAAAATAGAGATTATTATTTATATACAAAATATTTTTAAAAAAAAATCCTTGAATTTGTTGTCCTACTTTCTTTTTAATTTACATTAAAAATTGGTCTATATATTTTAGCTAATTTGTGCACCTTTTTTTAAATATATAAAAGCCTAAATTATATATAGATTTTTTGTTTTTTCAGAAGCACTTGTTAGATCGGATTATCAATTATTTTATCCTGGATCACTTGGTCCTCTTCACATATCAACATCTGGAGCAAATAATAGAACAGCAACAGCACCAACATGGACACCTGGTTTTTATTCATCACTTTATCAAGCAACAACATTACATCTTCATCATGGTCTTCAATCATTTACGTGGGTATCATTGCATGAAAAATAACATCATAATAAATATAAAACTAAAATTTTCATTTTTAATTACAGTTCAATGGATAATGATCGACTTGCTGAACAACAAAATAATCAAAATCAAGTTGATCTTAAATCAAGCTCAAATTCAATGGCTGGAAGTGATGATTCACTTGATAAAAGTGATCTAGATGATAATCCTGAATCACAAGACAACTATAAATCACTACAAAATCAACCAGTTATTCTAGAACTCGGACAAAAAATTGGTAGCGATCGAAGTGCATTTGTTCGTGCCGCACAAAATTCTAAAAATCATTATGATACATCAAGAACAAGTCCAACAAGCTCCCTAACTATTGACGATATAAATAATAAAACAATTATTAATAATAATAATAATGACATAAACACATCAAATAATTTAATTGTTGAACAAATTGATAATAGACAACAACAACAACAACAGCCGCAAAAAAAACGTAATCCATATTCAATTGAAGAATTATTAAAAAAAGATGAAAATAAAGTAACTATTAAAAGGCCAAGATTAATTGTTGATCCATCAATTGTTCAACCATGTGGTATTATAGTTGGTGTTAAAGATATTTAAATAAAAATTATTTTATAAAATTAGTTTATCAAAATGTAAATTAATATTGCATATTTTAATAATAAGCCATGAATATTTGATTTAATTAAGATTATTAATCAATATTGATCTATTGAAAAAATTATTATTATTTGCATTAGTTATTAATAATTTAAATTGAAATAATGACAAATTTAGTGGAAAAAAAATTTAAAATTAAAGGTGTTTATAGTTTGAAGAAAAAAAAAATAATATAAATTATCGTGTATATATAAAATGAATAATAATAAAGGTAAAATTTAACACCTTTAATACTTTGATAAAAATTTTAGTGAAACTTGCATTGTCTTGTATTATATTTTTAAAATGAGAGAAAAAAAAAAGTGGCAATTTCATCAGCGTGTCGAATTGATAAAATAAAAATATCACAAGACGATGATGGAATTAATATTAATAAAAAAATTTATAATAAAAAATATATATGTGGAATGTAAACCCAAGGCTGTAAAAATAAAAAAAAATCATGTTGGGATATATCAAAGTTGTAAAACCATAAAACGAGAGTGTCATATCATTTTTTTATTTTTTTTGTTTTTTAATTTCCTTTTTTGCTAATAATTTTATTTATTTTTTTTATTTTTTTATATGCAAATATTTACAACAGTAAAAACGTATATAGAAAAAAAAATTGATATTTCAAATGACCGAATAAAAATGTTATTAAAAAATTGAAAAAAAAAAAAAATTTTTTTTATTTTTGCAAACAGTTGCATTGCTTTTTCTTCTTTACAACGTTGTAAATATTTTTTTATTATTTTTTGCATATTAGTAAGCACATTTTTTGATTGAAAAAAATATATACAATAAAGATGTAACCTTTGTAACAAATATTAACACTGGTGTGTTATAAAAATCATGAAAATTAAAATGAAAAATAAAAAAAAAATTATTAGAATATTAAAAATATAAATAAAATTATTTAAAATTAAATGTAAATTTATATTATTAATTATTGTGGGAAAATGAGTCTTTGAATTAATAAAAAGAGTATTTTTTTTTAATTTTTTTTTTTTAATTTTCACGGTGTCTCGTACAAATGATTATTGAATTGCTTGGTACAGTAATACCGACAGTTTTTATGACAATTTTAATATTATCACTAAACTAGCGGCTTGTTTTATCGAATAATTATTATTTAAAATTTAAAATTATATTTTTTCACATGCATTTATTCACCTGACAACGCAAGAATAACATAAAATTATAACAGAAATTAAAATAATAATTAATACTCGATTTATGAAATATTAAATATTGAGTACACTGTAAATTTTTATTAGTTAAAATTGCATGTTAGTTTTAATTGATTAAATATAATTAAATAATAATAGTGAATATTAATTAGTAAAATATTATAATACACAATAATATGCTTCAATGAAAATTAATTGTAGATTAAATATAAAAAAATATATGATTTATTGTAATTAAATGATATTTAGAAAAATATTAAATATATCTACTAGTCAAAATGTTTTTATAAAATTATTATTAACAACTGCAATTTATTTTTTTTCCCTACAGAATAAGCCGAGTCACATTTAATAAAGTTATTTTATTTTTTTACATTCGAAAAAAAAAAAATACGTTCAATTTTTAAATTACTTTTCGAAATTCTTTTTCGAAATTTTATTTCGATAAATTTCGATTCGAAAATTTATTGATATGAAAGAAAAAAATCCATTTAAATTTAAAAACACAACTTTATAAATATTTATTCAATTTATCAATAATTTATTTAATTATTTAAAAATTAATAATAATAATAATACACAGTAACAATAAATTTATAGTAAAAAAAAAAAAAATTGTTATTTAACAAATTTATGAAATAACATAATGATAAATATTTTTGTTAATTAAAAATATCAATTTAAATTAATAATAATAATTGTTTAAAAATCTACTGTTAAAATTTTAATACAATTTATTATTTTATTTATTTTTTTTGATATTTTGTAACGTTTTTTTTGTTTTATTAATTAAATTACAATTGAAAATTTCTTTGTGAATGATTTAGTGTATTGTTGGATAGAGTATGAACCTGATGAGGACCTGGTGAGTATAAACTGTGATGTGAGTGTGATTTAGCACGTGATAATTCACTGTAACGATCTTGTTCAGGTGGTGCAACAAGAAGTACTGGTCTCAATGATAATGATTTTCTTGAACCAGCAACACTTTGAGCTTCATTAACATATCCAGGATTAACTTCACCTAAATAAAACAAAAATCCAAATAAATATAAACAAATAAACAAAAATAAATTATCTTATTTTTACCTTTGTATAGAGATCCATTATTAAAAGGTTCTGGTTGTAATTTAACATGTCTTGCAGCAAGCATAAAAGCCAATATTGCAAGTGTTATTGCATCAAGAGCAGCTATTGCAGCAAGTGGTATTGCCCATCTTATTGCACAAGCACCTGGATTATACCTAAAAAAATATACATTATAATTTTATAATAATAATTAAACATTCTGTAATTTAATCCTCGTGATGAATAAATATGACACTATCACAACATTTTTAAACTAACCTTGTTGATGTTGCTCCACAAACAGCTCGTACTGTTGGTGAATCCCAGCCCAGTGGATAAACACCAACTCCAATTCCCATACAAATTGCTGAAATTAATATTTAAATAAACAAATATTATTTATTTAAATTGAAAATTAATATATATTATTTATTTTAATTTTATTGTCAGGGAAAATAATATATAATTCATAAATTGTTTGTACTTTTTCAACAAGTCAAACTGTTTTTGAATTTTTTTTTTTTGTTGGACTGTAAAATTTTCTCACGGTAGATATTGTTTTTTTTTTTTACGTTTATTAATAAGGTACATTTATAAAAAAAAATATATACGGGTCAAAGAGTGAAAGGTACTGGAAAATATACACATACTCAATTCATATCCTAACTGTATTTATATATTTTTTTTTTCATTTATTGCTCGGTTAATTTTAAAACTGCATAACGGATGTCAAGTCTGACTTTTAAAATTCATATAATTTTATACGTTTAAATAATTACATAAATAAAAATTTAAAAAATTATATATCATCTTGATTGATTGGCACTTGGCAATGATATTTTTCTATTTTTAAAATATTTCATTTCAAAATAAATCGAAAGTCATGGTGAAATTGACAAATTTGATATTGATCATGATTCAATGTTACTTTCACTGTTCTTTCATGCATGTAAAAAAAAATTTATATGATTTTATTTATAATTTTTTTTTGCAATTTAAATTTCTAGAAAATTGTTTTTTTTATTTTTTTTTAAATTCAAATACATGCGGTACTGTTATTTCAGTTAAATAACCAGACAAAAAACCGTTGATGTCGCATGTAGGTCAACACTCAATTCTCTTCTTTATTTATTCATATCGAGATATATTTTTTTCTCTATTTTTATATTCTAAATAATCAAAAAAATAAAAAGTAAAAAAAAATTGAATAAAAAATTTAAATCATTCATCAAAAAGACTATTTATTTATCAAAAAAAATCAACAATTTGTTGACGTTGATGAATATATTTCAAGGTTGAATAATCGAAACAAAAAACCACAATAAAATTTCTAAAGAAATAATAGAAAAAATAACTAATGTATATATTTAAATTCAGTGAAAGCAAGCCTTCAATTATCAATGAATAATAAATAATATTAATCAAATTACATAAGCACAATAATCAATTTAAATTACTTTAATCTTGACAACAACAATGAGCAAATATTCACGTGAGAAAATAATTTCTTTTATACTTTCTAAAAATATTTTAGCAATGAAATATTTCACCTAAATGTCATACTATATTATTTTAATCTTTTATTATTAATAAAAAAAGTTAATATATATAATTTAAAATAATAGATGTAATAACTTGCCAGATATAATTTGCATCCATCCACATAGATAGTAAACTTTTGTACTGCGACAAAAGAAAAATAACAACATTGATAATATTGTTACAAATGATATTATAACAGCAAAACCAACGAGTATTGTACTTGCACGAAATGGAACATTTAATATTGTAGAAATATCATCAAGTCTTCCAATGCATTCTTCTCCAAAATCACCTGTAATAATCAATAATTGACAATTAATCTAGATCATTTTGTTTTGATGTAAAAATTTCATAGTAATTCTACAAGTTTTATTGTAATTTTTTTAATAATAAATTTATAAATTAAATTTAATGATTTAATTGATTAATCAAGTAATATTATTACCATTTGCTCCATAACTACAACGTGACCATAAACCAAATCTTCCTGGATTTTCATGCTCAAGATCTCCAATCCATTCTGGTGTTACAAATGCAACAGTTCCAATTATTGAATAACATATTGTAAATATTCCCCATAAAACACCAATTGCTTTCGAATTACGTATATAATTTGTTGCATAAATATGAGATGATTCAACGTATTCAATTTTTGAGCCCATTTTTATAAATATTTATCTAAAAATAATGAAAAATAATATTAAAATTGATGTTTTATTTAATTATTAATTAATTAAATTATATTTTTTTTTCTATTTGTACTGAAAGATATATTATTTTTATTATTAAAAAATTAATAATAAATAAAATATACTTACATTATTTATTTATTGTATTTTAATAAATTAAATGTCAAATATATTATTTTATTATTTATTATTAATAATAAAATTCTGAAATGAGTAATTCTGATAGAAACTGGTTTTGCTCCATTGCCAGTAGAAAAATATTTCGAAAATTTTCACTTGTTTACTTTTATATATTCACAATAATATTTGAACAATGTTTAAAAATTTTTTGAACAATATGTTGTCACTATTTGTGTACAAACCACCAAAAAAAATAATAATAATAAATTTTAAAAAATATATATGAATTTACTGTGACCTTATTGGTCAATTTGCACTATCGAAAAATCAAAGAAATCAAGCTTCTTTTTTTAAATTGTTGAAACACGTATATTACATGTAAAAATAATTGATTGTTAAAATTGGTAAAATTAGATTAAACAAATTATTATTGACGTGTATCACTGTGTATCACTCAGGTATTTCAAGATGGCTGTCCAGGTGTAGTGAGAGAGAAACAAGTTCTCGTAGTTTTCAAAGAAAACAGGTATAGTAAGATCAACAGGTAAGAAGTAGAATGAGCAATATGTATTGGTATAATCCAACACTATAAAAATCCCACTCTCAACTCCTCTTTCACTGTCTCTATTATGATTATTATATTTTTATATTTTTACGGAGGTGGGATATTACAGATAGACAGTTCATATTAGGTTCAAATGGAAAATTAAAATAAAAGCTACAGCCTGTGATAAAAATAAAATTGTTCAGATGAATAATTAAACTATAAATGACAAAAGAAAATTTGAGACAAATATTCAAAGTATTATTAAGTCACTTGTGGTTAAAATTTGGGTGAAGGTGTTTTTTTTTTATATAAATTATTGTATTATATTATAGTGTTTTATTATAATTTATTACATGTTTGATAATATTTTAAATAATTCATATACATTTTTCATAGAAATTTCATTTTTTGTCTTATGTATTATAAAATCATAAATAAATAATTAATTTCTTAATTCTACGTACGTCTTTTCCAAATCACCCTGGAGGTAAGACGTTTCGATTCGACTCTGTTTTTAATATTCCTCTTACCGTATCGAATCATATTAGACTGTTATATTCTCACAATAAGACATATACTGATATTCTCGCATAAATGATTAATCAAGCTGATAATCTAATATGATTCTTGCATTTTATAATTTTAAATTAGGCTATTAATTGTATTTCGTTGATATACAGATTATTCAATCACTCTTTACTTGACGAGTTGCGACGGCAGCTTGCGAGCAGCAGACCGAGCAGACCAGCTCTTTTTCGAGCGCGAGACTCAGCACTATACCGAGACGCGAATTCTTTCGTACCGCTAAGCCCTAAATTACGTACGCTTTTATCATAGTACTGACGTTTTTAAAGTTTCTCCAATAGACCTATTCACTATTTTAGCTGCGCAAGTCATAGCTGCAGCTATAACTTTTCGATTATTTTTTTCTATTGCGCTCGTAGCAGCAAATCACGCAGCTGCAAGTATTCGTACTGCGCTACGCATAAAATTTCATATTTGATAGGACATTTTTTTTCACTTAATTCACCATGTCACTATCAGTCACTATGATTACTTCACGCTAATTTCGTATGTAGCTGCAAGTATTCGTACTGCGCTTATCGCCGGAATTATTTGTACTGCGCTTATAGCTGCAAGTACTGAGGATTTTAAAAAAAAAACAAAAAAATAATAATTAAACACATCCACAGTTATCAATATTACCATTACCATATTACCAATCGTCCAATGTACTACCTAGTCCCTCTGCACCTCCATAACTGACCGTCTGCTTCAGCAATCTTTTAGAAATCGTCCAGTGTCCTTCCTGCTCCTTCTTCATTGATCATCTGCTTCAGCAATCGTCTAGAAATTGTCCATTGTCCTCCCTGCATTTCATCCGTGAACCATCAGCTTTAGCAATTTCTAGAATCAATTTTTGGAGCAGTATTTAAAAACTAAACGAAACAAATTTTTTTTTTTTGGAAAAGTGCGTAGAATGTCAAATAAAAAAATCTTACATACTAACATACATCGCGATTGGAAAAGGGTAATAATTTATCTATTATAAATTATCACGATAGTTTATAATACATCCTAATCACCCTCGTCTACTCTGTTTGAGATAGACAAGGTTGATCCATTTTGACTTTCACTCTACCGCCATGTAATCTGGCATCAAAGCTGAATATGATCATTCACAAAAATTGTCAAAATGAATCTAAAAAAAAATAATTTGGGAACGACGAGAAGTTTCAAAAAATATAGAAACAATTTTTTGAAACTTCAAGGACATTAGAGCACTTTTCCGGGATGGGTTAATAATTACAACTAGTCAGTCGTGATCCTGGCTTTTATTCACACTTTGTGGATCCTGACTAGAGGGACTTAACTTATTACAGCAAACAGCAAATATATCCAGGTAACCTCCAATAATCCAATTAAAATATCCAGGTAATCTCCAATAATCCAAATAAAATGTCCAGGTAAATTTCTCAGCAATAATCCATGAAGATAATTTCAAGTGAACTTCAAGTGACTCGTTCTAATCCAAAAAGGCACTTTTTACACTCATACACATTTACACTTTTTTGAAGTAATCAATCACTATCGCGCACTATGATTACTTCACACTTGCAATTTTATTTTATTTTTTATATTTTTTTTTTTAACCAACACTTTCACTATTCGATTATTTAAACGCTTTTTTTTTATGATAAAAAACCACGAGGTTGTCTGCATGTGGCAGCTTCGAAAAATTTCTAACCCAACTGAACGAATGGAAAAATTTAAAACGATTTCACTCCGCAAAAATGAGACGAATTAACTAAAACCGGAAAAATTATTTTATTAATTATATACTTTTTTTTATATTGAAAAAACACTTTTTAAAAAATTTAACCAACAAAAAATCAAAGAATTTATTCTATTAATTAAATACTTGAACTTTTTTTTCATACAGAGCATGCAACCACGAGGTAGTTTCAAAAATTTCTAACCCAACTCGACCGACCGATAAATTTTAGAAAGATGTTCACGTGGCACGAACTTGAGAAAAACTGACTAGAAATCGTCTAGGACTGACCTTTATATACCATAGACGAAGACCAGAAATTTCTATTTTCTATGTGTTTCACTGCGCCCTCTGCAGATGAGTCATAGGTTGCGAATGGGAGATAAAAATTTTCGAAATACGTTTGGCACAGCATATGTCCAGATAAAAAAAAAATGTTCAAGCTATGTACTCGATCCATCAGCCCATTTTCCACCCAACTATTTGAATTGACAATTTATTATTTTTAGGAAATAATTAATGTAAATTAATTGTTTTTTTCTTTATTTAAATATATATTGACTTATAATTAATTGATTGATATATTTTTATTAATTTTTTTTCATTTTAAAATCATATTATTTACATTTTAATATTTTTTCATTTTTCAGTTATGAGTATAACGATAAGGATTGAATTTTTTTTTTTTTTCAAGAATTTTAAAGGAATATAAATCACAGAAAAATCAACAAAAATAAATTATAAATTACGAAAACTAAATTAAAAAAAAGATAAAAAAAATATATATATATAAAGTTGGTTAAAATGAATAGTGAATAACAAAAATGATATAAATTCAAAGAGTCTCAGTTATCATTTCAAAGATAAATAAAATAAAAGTACATAGATAATTACAATTAGAAAAAAATATTAAATTTTAATTTTCATACTCTTCCGAATTTTGTTCTCAACAGTTGATTGTAAAAAAAAAAATATATAATAATTATGCGTATATTAATTATTTTAAATTTAACAATACTAATTTCCGGTAAGTTTTATTTATGAAATACAATTAAATTTTGAATAATTTATTTTTAAATATCTTTAAAAGTTTCGAATGGAAATTTACCAAAAAAAATTTACAATGGAGATATAATTCCAATACATCGTCGAGCATATCAAGTATCAATTCAACTTCAAAAGTACCACATTTGTGGTGGTGCAATTATTTCTGATAATCAAATTTTAACATCGTCAAGCTGCGTCTTGGCAGATCGTAGTGTTGCATATGGTAATTTGAAAATATTGAGTGGAACAAATGATCTTATGACAGGTGGAAAAATTCATCAAGTTGCATATACAATATTTCATGAAGACTACAATCCACATGATTTTTGGACCAATGACATTGGTGAACAGCTTCAATAATTTTCAGATAAATTATACTATATAGAAATATATTTATTTTGCTAATTTTGTTTAATATCTTTCAGCAATTCTTGTATTATCATCAAGCTTAGAATTTAATGCAATATGTCGTCCAATTGATTTAGTGAAAAAATTTTCTTTTTCAAATAAATTTCGTTTAACTGGCTGGGGAATTAATCCAACAACAAATGACATAATACAATATCTTCAAGAACTTGAAATTGTATCAATATATCCCCGTCGACAATGTGAGTTAAAATATTATAATGAAATGATTTTACATAAATCGCAATACTGTTTATTACCGAAATCAGAAGGCAGCCAAATAACACAGGTATTTACATCAATTTATAATTATTAATAACATCAATAATTATATAGATTATTAATTAATTTGATTTAAAAAATTAAGGGATCTGGTGGAAGTCCTATCATATCAGGCCATCAAGTTGTTGGAGTACTTTCAACAGTTGATACACGTCCTAATTATCCGGCAATTTATACGCGTATTTATTCATACATTGACTGGATAAATAAATATGTTAATTGAAAAAATATATGAAAAAAAAATTATATTATCATTAAGTGTATCACAATATTTTAAAATTATTTTATGAAAATAAAATATAATAAAATTAACAAATTTATATTGCATTTTACTTTTTTTTTTTTTTTGAAAAATATAATTTTCATATAATAATTATGAAATAAATAATAAATAAATTTATTTAACAATATTAATTTTTTTTAATTTTTAAAAATAGCTAATTGATTAATATGTAAAATAGATTGATAACATTTTTTATGATAAATAGCAAAATTAATACGTCATATTTTTTAGTCAATGTATATTTGATATTATATTATATTTCGGTAGATTACTTTTGAAAAATTTATTACAGATAAAATAGAACATAAAGAAGAGAAAAATAAAGCTGGATATATAAATTACTGAAAAATAAACAAAACGAAATAATAAAACTATCAATCTACTGGCATTTCGAGATAAAAAAAAATGCTGATAAATATTAAGGAAGTAGTTTTTGTCAATCCAAGTGTCTTTTTTATCATTTAAAATAATCCTTTTATCAAGATAATAAAAAAAAGTAATCAAATAAAATTTTGTCTATCGGTTTTAAATAGGTGCTAAAAAAATATTAGTTTTAAAATTTTATTCTTCATAATTTCGTTCATTATAGCAGACTGAAAAAATAAAAATAATAATTATGCGTATATTAGTAATTTCGAATTTGATTATTTCATTAATTTTAATTTCTGGTAAGTTGTTTATTTACATATATTTTATTAAATATAATATAATTTGCATAGATAATTTTTTAAATTTCAAGTCGTAAATGGAAATTTACCAAAAAAAGTTTCCGGTGGAGCACCAGTTTCGACACGTCGTCGACCATATCATGTATCAATTCAACTTCAAGATTTTCATATATGTAATGGCATTATTATTTCTTCTAAATACATATTAACAGCCGCAAGTTGTGTAGTAGCTGACCGTAATAAATTTTATGGTAATATTCAAATTTTAAGTGGAACAAATGACCTCACAGAGAATGGAGAAATTCACAAAGTAGCATATACAATAATTCATGAAGAATATGATCCTCATAATTTTTGGATTCATGATATAGGTATATAATAATATCAAAATATTAATAAATATATTAATCAAGCTAATGCTAATAACATTATTTTAGCTATTCTCAAATTAGAAGATGAAATAAATTTTGATAAAATTTGTAAAAAAGCAAAAACACCAGAGTATCGTTTTACCAATCACAAATTGCAGGTAGTTGGATGGAGCATTGATTTATCAACTAACAATATGATAACAATTCTTCAACAAATAAGAATACAATCAATGACAAATGAAGTTTGTAAATTAGAATTTTTTCCTGAACAGAAATTTCACAAAACGCAATTTTGTGCTTTACCACTTGTTCCAACAGCTCATATAACTGAAGTAAAAATATTATTTATATATTTAAATTTTAAAAAATGATAATTTTAATGTTTAATTGTAACAGGGTAATTTTATATTAATGATAATTTTTTCTTTTTTTTTTTTAGGGTAATGGAGGAAGTCCAATAATGTCCGGTAAAGCTGTTGTTGGAATTGTTTCTTTAATTTCTATGAAACTTCAAGATCCTGCTATTTATACACGTGTTTATCATTATCTAGAATGGATAGATTATATGAAAAATAAAATTCAATAATTAATTATTATTGTAAAATAAATATATTTGTCAATTTACTAAATACTGCTAATAATTTTTGTATAAAAAATTTGTAGATAAAAAAAATAAAGTGCCAGTAAAGATTTTTATCTCTTTTTTTTTGTTTGATATATTTGATCAAGACAAGTGATTTATTACAGAAAAAAAAACCTTAAAATACATGATTATTATTTGATTTTAAATTTGAAATTAAACAGTAATACATTTGACACGTGTCGAGTTAAAGTCTTGGCTTTTTTGTCTTTTAAAAAATAATAATATTCTAATGAAATTAAAAATTATAATTTAAATTCATCATGAATATTTGTATGATTATAATTTTATGTATATCTGGTAATTAAGTATATATTATTTATTTTTTATTAAATTAAATTTAAACATTTTTTTATTTTTATGTCAGTTATTGTTGAGGGAAATTTACCGATTAAAATTTACGGTGGAAAAGCAACATCGATATATCTTCGACCCTGGCAAGTATCGTTACGATTGCGTGGTTATCACATTTGCGGTGGTTCAATTATTTCAAATTACCACATTTTAACAGCAGCAAGTTGTATATCAGCTGAAAAAAATATTTTTTATGGAAATATTGAGGTATTAATTGGAACCCATGATCTCATGAATACCAACGCACAAATTATCCAGGTAGAATATGTTGTGATTCATGAAGACTACAGTCCTCGTAATTTTTGGAACAATGATATAGGTATACATGAAGTCTTCTTAAATAAATTAAAAATATTGACATTACATTAAACATCAAATATTAATTTTTATTTTAGCAATTTTAAAAGTACCGGAAATAAATTTTCAAGTCTTCTGTAAAGCGGCAATTTTAACCGACAGTCCTTCTACCTCAAAAAGATTTTTTGTAACAGGTTGGGGCACTGATCCAATAACCAATATATTGCCAAGATACCTCAAAAAATTATTAGTTAAATCAATTACTTATAAAATTTGTCAATCAAAATATTATAACACTATAAATTTCAGTAAATGGCAATTTTGTTTGTTACCACTATCGACAACAGCACGTATTACCGAGGTAAATAAAATTAAAAAATAAATTCTATAATTATATTTATCCATATATATAAATAATAATGATAGCTATATAATTTTTTAAAAATATATCAGGGTGTTGGAGGCAGTCCAGTAGACACTGGATCAAGTATCGTTGGAATTGTTTCATTAATTTCAACAGAAGCTAATTATCCAGCTATTTATACTCGTCTCTACGGCTATCTTGATTGGATAAAAAACATTAAAAAAAAATATTAATATTTAAATATATATTGAAAAAATTATATTAACTATTTGTTAACTATAAGTATTAATTTTTATTATCAACATTTTATAATTAAATAATTAGTAAAAAAAAATAATAAATACGTAAGTGATGCGAAGCGTCCCACCTACGTAAAAATTATATCGAAATACTTTAATTTGTTTACTTGATAAATTGACGAAAAAATATTAATCATTAATATTTACTTGTACTATGAGATGCTGATAAATTGAAAAAAAAGAGGAAATTAAATTAACATTGATAAAAAAATTTATATTAAACTTTATATTTGATTTTTTTTTTTTTTTAAATTTATCAGCATGAGAGACACGTTTTTATGTATTGTTTGAGGTTTTCACATATTTGTTTAAGACAATTGGGTATTTGAATTTATTACCCAAAGATTCTGAAAAATATAAATTTTCAAATTTCAATTTAAATCTTCATGAACCTTCCTTAATTCAAGGCAAGAGCTTTATTTGTTTTGTTTTGTTTTTTTTTTTTTCAAGTAGATGATAATGAAGAGTAAATTTCTTATTATAAGTTTAACAATATTAATTGTAATTTCTGGTAAGATTTTTTTTACGTTTTTTGAAATTAACTATACCTAATTATACCTTTTTATTCAAGTTGTAAATGGAAATTTACCAAAAAAATTATACGGTGGAAATTTGATTGATACGCGTCGTCGACCATGGCAAGTATCAATCCAACTTCAAGATTATCATATTTGTAATGGTGTTATTATTTCTGCTAACCACATATTAACAGCTGCTAGTTGTGTAACAGCTGATAGTAATGTTTTTTATAGTAATCTTCAAATATTAAGTGGAACAAATGATCTACTGTCACGCGTTGAATTATCTTATCGAAAAATTTATAAAGTTGCATATACAATATTACATGACAAATACAATCCTCATAATTTTTGGATCAATGATATCGGTAAATAATCAAACAGTAATAAATATTAAAAATATATAAATTAATATTAATTATATTATAATTTAACAGCTATTCTCAAATTAGAAACACAAATAATATTTAATCCTATATGTAAACCTGCAACAATACCAGCAGTATGTACACAACGTAGTAGATTAAAGTTAACAGGTTGGGGTCTTGATCCAACAACCAATAACATCACAAGATATCTTCAACAAATTGACGTTCAATCATTGGCTTCTCATACTTGTAAAAATAAATTTTATCAACAACAAGATTTTCATCAAAGCCAATTTTGTTCCTTGCCATTGTTTACAACAGCTCGTATCACCGAGGTAATAATAATATATACAATTAATTTATAAAAACAATAATTATCTATAAATTATTTAGGGAAATGGAGGCAGTCCTATTACAGCTGGACGTTCTACTCTTGGAATTATTTCATTGATTCCAACAAAACTATTTTATCCTGCAATTTATACACGTGTTTATCATTACCTCGATTGGATTAATGATATTAAAAATACAATTTAATTTTCAAATTATTTTATTAATTTTTAATCAAATTTATCATGTGGAATTTTAAATAATTATCTTTTTATTTTTTTTTATCTATTTTTCGACCTTTATCTTGTATAATCAAATAAAAAAAAATCATAAGAACACGTGTTTATTTGAGTATTTTTTCTTTGTGACATATTTGATCAAGACAATGAATTTATTACACGAAAAACTTGATTTGAAATAGAAAAAAAAATGTAAATATATCAAGTATATATGGCTAATAGTAAATACTGTTTTGTAAATCCTAAATTTTTAATTTTTATAAACGTAGATAATTGAGTCGTAGTACAATAATTTGTTCTGATATAGCTGGGTGTTTTGATTATTTTAATAATTATGTGTAAATTTGTCGATTTGAATTCGACAATATCTTTGATTATTTTAATATCTGGTAAGTTTTATAATTTTTATAATTTAATATAACTTGATATCAAAATTCAAGCAATATATTTTTTTTAATTAAGCTGTAAATGGAAATTTACCAAATAAAATTTATGGTGGAATAAGAACGTTGATGTATCAACGTCCATGGATGGTATCAGTTCAATATCATGAACATCACATGTGTGGAGGAACAATTATTTCAGAAAGTCATATTGCAACAGCTGCTAGTTGTGTAACAGCTGATAGTCATATTTTTTATAGTAATCTTCAAGTTTTAAGTGGAACAGATGATATCATGGAGCCTCGTGAATCATTATATCGACAAATTCATCAAGTAGAATTTGCTATTATTCATGAAAATTATGAACCTCATTCTTTTTGGATAAACGATATTGGTAAATTAATATCTAAAATAAAACAAAATAAATTATTAATGTTATTTTTTTTTTTTTGTGTCTTCAGCTATTCTCAAACTAGTGTCAAAAATAGAAGTAAATTATTTATCGAAACCAGCCACTTTTTTTGCTGGACCATCAAGCAGCAAAACTTATCATGCTACAGGTTGGGGTAATGATCCAACAACATCCACATTGACACGATATCTTCATGAGACAAAAGTTAAATCAATTCCCAATAATATGTGTAAACAAAAATATTATCAACATGGTGTTTTTACAAAATCACAATATTGTTTTTTACCAATTTTAAAAACTGCTCGTATAACAGAGGTAATAGTAATAATATATCAAATTAATTTATAAAACGAATAATTAATAATTCATGTATAAATTATTTAGGGAAACGGAGGAAGTCCTATCATAGCTGGTCGTACTCTTGTTGGAATTATTTCATTAGTTCCAACGACATTAAATTATCCTGCTGTTTATACACGTCTTTATTTCTATCACATGTGGATAAATGAAATACTAGCAGGTGTTTCAAATTGAACATGGACATTGAAACTTTTGAATCACCAGATGTTAAAAATCTGAAATTTAATTTTTTGTATAAATTAATAATTAATATTTGTTTGACAAATAAAATAAATAAAATTTTTGGTATACCTTAATGTTAATGCCAATCTTTCAACAATAGATATTTTTTTATCACAGTCATCATATTTATTTTGTGTTATAATTGATGGTACAATGATGCAAAGTAGTTCTTCAAATTTACATGGATTCATATGAAAATAATTTCTAAATAAACTATTATTTAAACAAATTTTTGGAAATATTTTATAATAAAAACTATATTCACTACATTTTTTAGATATTATTGATAAATATTTTTTTTTATTGTCATCATCATCATCATCTTCATCAACAGCAAGTAAGGCAAGTAATACTAACAATATTTTTTTTTTATTTTCATTATTTTTACGTATTACATATGAACGTTTACACCAAGAATTGTAACGATCTTCATATGACATTTTTAATTAGTTAAATAAATTGTTATAATAAACTTTGATTTATCAAGGTTATGGCTTGTTGTCATTTGTCATTTGTCAACAAATAAAAAAAAATAAACAACAACAAAGAAAAAAACATGGCGGTCAAACAACAGCGCTATGTTGACAATTAATTGTACTTATTCAAATTTTTTTTTTCTAAATTAACAATCATTAAATAATCATTAATAATTGACCTATTTTTTTATTTTATTTATAAATATTTTATCAACATAATTTAAATACTATATTTATTTTTTTCTTGTTCAAAAATAAAATATATTTATATATAAAAAAAAAAATATGCAAATTAATAAATTAATAATTTTAATTTTAATATAAAATTATTTATTAGTGGTTTTTTAAATAATACATATAATTTTGCAATATTATAATTGTAAAAAAAAATATATCTATAAAATAAAAAAATAAATAATAAATTCAAAAAATAGAATGGTAAAAGTTTTTTATTTATTTATTTATAAATATTTTTTTTTCTACAAAATTTAATGATTTATAATTTTATTAAAAATAAACTGATGACTCAAAAAGAACATAAGACTTGTCTTTTCAAAAAAAAGAGATAGCACAGTAATATTAATAAAAATATAATAACGAAAAAAGATAAAAATATTATTTATACATTTTTAAACTGTATTATAATTTTTATTATTATTATTTTAGATTATGATTAGCTATTTTTTAATTTTATTTTCCTCATTAGTTATTTAAATATCCAACTGAAAACTGGCTAGAAGTTGAAATTATCAAAACGTTACAAAACTTTCAACTTTAAACTTATATTCACATACTTTTTAATGTTATCAATGTATTAGTGTGCAACCTTGAGTAAAAAAAAAAAATAAAAAAATATCTCAGCTTTCAACTGCTGAGTTGAATATTTTATAAATGGATAATAACAATTCAGTATGTTCACCAGGTTTGATAATACATTTGTCTTAATATATACATATTTAATCTGCACAATAAACTCATAAATTTAATATTCCACTTGTTACAATCCATGTAAATATTGTTCTTATAAAAAAAAAAATAAAATGATTACAAAGTCAGTGTGTGACACACAGTCACACTTTATTTCCATGCACATTTCCATGCTTAAAAAATCATCAATGTAAATTCGAAATACTCATATAATTTGCCATAAAAAAAATCTTATCTAACTAATAATAATTATGTAATTAATATATACTTGTTATTTTAATGTTTCAGAAAATAATAATACATTTAAAAATAACAACAACATGAAATTCAACTTGGCCACATCAACAACACGTGAGATAATTAATTCACCATCATTATTAAATCACAATATTGATGACATTATTAAAAAATTACCTATAACAAGTGACATTAAATTTGGATTATGGATAATACATGGAAAAAAATTACAAAAATTTGCTAAAATTCAATGGTATGTTGTTGTTTATGGTTTTTTGAGTCTTGTTTTTTCAGCAAGTTTAGCTTATTATACTGGAACTATTACAACTATTGAAAAAAGATTTCAAATACCATCAATAATAATATGTGAGTATATAAATTATTAATAAAATTAATTATTATTTATTTATAACAATATATTTAACTGATAAATAATTGATATTTGACCTAGTAAATTTTTATTTTTACTATTTCTTTAGAGCTCTTGATACTGTTATTAATTTTATTATTTTTGTATTTTAATTGTTTAGCTTTCATTGGTGTCAGTAATAATATATCTCAACTATTGGTATCATGTGTGTTATCATATTATTGTACCAATGGCAATAGACCGAGATGGATGGCAATTGGAATTTACATTGTGAGTTTTTTATAATTTTTAAAGATGAAAAATTAATCATGTATTGATTTAAAATAATATGTTTGTTTTTTTTGATTAACAGCATTTATTTGGATGTTTACTTGCATTATTACCTCATTTACTATATGGTCCAGGTGATGAAGCTGTTGAATTATCAAAAGAATACAGTGATTTATCATCAAACACAAAAAATATAAAATATCAAGTAATGCAAAAATTTATTTGCCTTGATAATAATACAACAAAATGTCATGAATTAAATGATAATACAACATCAAAAATTATATTTTTTATAGCAAAATTTTTAAGTGGTATTGGTGGATCATTATTATTTACACTTGGTGTATCATATATTGATGACAATGTGTCTAAAATTGATGCACCAAAATATGCAAGTATAACATATTTCATACGTTTATTGGGACCAGGTATTGGATATTGTCTTTCATCATTTACATTAAAATTTTTTATAATACCTGCATATAATGTACCAACTGAAGATCCAAGGTTAGCCTAATAAATTCAATAAATTACAACAATTACCAATAAATATTATAAATTTTTTTAGATTTGTTGGAGCTTGGTGGATGGGTTGGATAATTTTATCAATATTACTTCTCATATCAGCAAGTATCATGTTACTATTTCCAAAAGAATTACCATTAACAGTAGCACGTCGTATTTTATCAAAACAAAAATATAATAATACTACTTTAAATAACAATAACACAACAACAAATAAATCAACATCATTTAATGATATGCTTAAAACATTTAAACGTTTATTAAAAAATAAAACATTAATGTTTAATAATGCAGCAACAATATGTTACCTGTTTGGTTTTTCATCATATGCAATGTTTATGCCAAAATATATTGAAGTACAATATAAACAAACAGCATCAACATCAGCATTAATTACTGGAATAATATATTTAACATTTTGTTCATCTGGTTTATTAACTGCTGGATTTATCATAAGTAAATATGAAAAAATTATAAAAGCAAGACATTTAACAACTTGGAATATTATTGTCAGTTCAACAAGTACAATTTGCATGTTAATGTATATTGTTGTTGGTTGTACAGATAATGATAAACAAATTATAAATATGCATAATAACAATAATAATAATGACATGTTAAATTGTAATAAATTATGTAATTGTGATTATGTTTCTTATAATCCAATTTGTTCAGAGGAAGGACGTACTTATGTATCAGCTTGTCATGCTGGATGTCAAAATGTAACTGTATGTATTTTATAATTATTTTTATTATTTATTTATAATAAATTTAATTATTTATTTTTTGATATTTAGATAAATGATAATGGCTCAATCAAGTACAGTGAATGCTCATGTGTGTTGAGTAAAAATATCAATAATAAAATTGGTAGTAAAGGAACAGCTGAACCTGGATCATGTCAAGTTGATTGTTTTTTAAAACTTTGTTTATTTATTTGTATATTATCAATTGTTAGTTTTATGGCAACTTCTGGTATGGCTACAAATTTTCTCATTTCAATAAGATCCATTGATGAGATTGATAAAACAGCAGCACTTGGATTGGGACTTACAATTACAACATTATTTGCTATGATACCATCACCACTTGTTTTTGGATACATTATTCGTAATTATTATTTTAATTTATATTTTATAATAATTTAATTGATTATTATTTTAGCTTATAATTTTTTATGTTATTATTTACAGAAATTAATTGTATATTTTCGGGTAAAACTTGTACTGGGTCCAGCAATAATTGTTGGCTTTATGATACTGAAAAATTGAGATACATGTTTAATCTCACTGCTGCAGGTCAGTTGAAATTAAAAAATTATTTAAAAATGTATTAATTAATTTATTGGTAATTATTTTAATTAGGTGCTGTAGCAATTGGTCTTTGTTTTGATATTACAACATGGCATTTAGTCAAACATGTTAAAATATTTGGTGATGAATCATCAACATGTGATTCCGAAAAAACCATTGAAGAAGAAGAAAGATGAAAAATAATAATAGCTAGCTTCCATCTACATAAAAATAATCCAATTAATGCATTTATGTTAATGCATTTTATTTAATTTAAAAACTACCAACAAATCCATGTACAAAAACAGCATTTTTTTTTTTTATGTATATTTAATATGTAAATATTTTTTTTATTGGTATTTTATACTCATTGGTACCTAAGAAAATATATATTTTATTATAAGAATTATATATAATTACAATGAAAATATTTTATAAAAAATTATTGTTGTTATTTTGTTAATAAAAATAAATTAATTATACATTTTAATTATTGTTTGAAAATTATTACAATGATACCTTTCGATTGAGACAAATTTTACATATTTTCTTTGAACTTTTTCTTTGTTAAATTAATTATTAATTAATTACAAATGTTTAAAAATTAAATGCATTATTATGATTGCTTTTTAAATATTATAAATAAATTATCATCTGAATTATACTTCAAGCAATTGGGTCACCTGATGAACCAGAAAATTTCAATTGTTAATTCTGAAATTTGACCTAGTACATTTCGATTGTCGTAATTGATCTCAATTGGCTCTAATTAAATTACAATTATAAATAATATAAAAATATTGTTAATTAGAACAAGGTCATAATTTATATAGACGATTCGAAATCATACTTTCAGCTGGGAGTGTGGCGGCTCCTGTAATCCGGCTACTCGGAGGCTAGTTATTGTGGAGGGTCTGAGACCGGGAGTTACTACAGATATTGGTACCCATGTTGACTGGATGTCCGCACTAAGCTCGCCATCAATATGGGCACCCTGGAGGAGTCCGGGGTGGCCAGGTTAGCTAAGGAGGGGCGAACCGGGCCAGAGGGGAAACCCCGCAGCCAAAAGTTCCCGTGGCGTGCAGTAGTGGGATCGCGTCCCGGAGTGGGTTCATATTTGTAGCCTGGTTAATATGATTCGACCAATAACTTTTTTTTTATTTTTTTTTACATTTTCATAATCTACATAATTTTTGCAATTTTTACAATATAAAATTATTATTTTTTTATACAATTTGCAGGCCACTAAATTTCTATTAGAAATAGAATAATTATTTACTATTATTATTATTTTTTTCTCAGCCAGCTACACTAGCGCCTCGTGGCTGCAACGATAAATATTGTAACTAAGTTATATTATTATTATATTATTTTGTCATCCATTTATCAGCACATGTTGTAAATTTATCAACTGAATTTATAAAAAACATTACAAATTTAATTGTTGATTGAAAAAAAAATAACAATAAATATGAGTATTGATAATGTAAAAGGTCATGATACCAATGTGGGTAAAAAAAATGAAAGAAAATTATCAAAAAAACGTGTTATGAGTGAATCAAAAATGGAGGTAATTAGGTTATCATTTTTTAAGACTATTTAATAGCTAAATTAATATTATTGTTTTTAATTTAGGTTGATAATCACAATGGCATTGAGGGTAATGTCAAAACAAATGCACGAGTTAAACGTTCAAGAACTGTTGAAGGTGGAGAACACAGAAAGGTAAAAAACAACAACAACAACAAGCTTTATTTAAGCATGAAACTAGTTGATGTTGATGATATAAATTTATTTATTTTTCCTAGATACCAGTACCAGCACACAGAGTAACACCACTTAAAGATAATTGGGCAAAAATATTTACACCAGTTGTTGAACATTTATTTCTTCAAATACGTTTTAATTTAAAATCAAGAAATATTGAATTACGTACTGGTCCAGAAACACCAGATATATCAAATTTACAAAAAGCTGCTGATTTTGTACGTGCATTTGTTGTTGGTTTTGAAGTTGAAGATGCACTTGCATTATTACGTCTTGATGATTTATTTGTTGAAACATTTCAAGTACAAGATGTTAAACCATTAAAAGGTGATCATTTATCACGTGCTATTGGACGTCTTGCTGGTAAAGGTGGACGTACTAAATTTACAATTGAAAATGTAACTAAAACACGTATTGTACTTGCTGATGCTAAAATACATATTCTTGGTTCATTTCAAAATATTCAACTTGCTAGAAGAGCTATTTGTAATTTAATTCTTGGTAGTCCACCATCAAAAGTTTATGGACAATTAAGAAATGTTGCTTGTCGTGTATCTGAACGTTATTAAATAAAAAAAAGTAATATTATTATTAATTTTTTGTTGCTTTATCTTTATTCAACTCCTTGTTGTTTATAAAATTAAATTAATATTTATAATAGAATTTTATATTTATATTTACGTGGTACTTTATTAATAACTAGTCTACCATCATAACTGAGTGATGCAAATGTCCATGGATCAGCTGATGACCATTCAACAGCATAAACACTGTCTTCATGTTCTTCATATTTACCAATAACACCATCATCAAGTCTAAATAATATAAATACAAAATTACATCAACTTATCATAACAAAAATAAAAAAAAATAGATGTATGATTATTATTCAACTGACTTATTTGGTGGTGTTGTTGATTCTTCAATTGTTGCTGTATCATCATCATTGACTGTTTGACAATATGGCTCTGATGAAACAGATGGAATACTGCATAGTATCACTCTAGAATCACTGCTTGATGTCAACACAAGTTGATCATGAAAACGATTTATTTTAATACTCCAAACCCAATGTGAATGTTCCATTCTTGATATAATTGCTTCTGTTGGATTTCTAATATCCCAAAATTTCATATAACAATCATCACCACATGTTGATAATATATACTGTTTATTTGCATTAAAATCTAAATCCCTGTTTTAAATAAATTAACAATTAATTGTACAGTTAATTGCAAATGTTTCTTCTGTTATTTTACCTGATAACTTGTGAATGAGCTGATAAAATTGACCATGATTCTTCATTTGGACTTCGCAAATCCCATCCTCTAACATGATTATCATTTAACGTTACAAATTGATTGCAATTATTATGTGGATTCCATTTACCAGTTGTAAATCTTGGTTGTCCTTTTGTCATTAAAGTACCAACTGTTGATGCCTAAATTAATTTTTAAATTAATAAATTTTCATTTATAAAATACATGATAACTTACTTGTGGACAAGCTTCATTTAAATTCCATAGTATAAATTTATTATCAACAACAGACACAGCTTTATCACCTTCAATTGGATGATAAACAATTGTTTTTAATTCATTTCCATATGGTGTTGTATCAATATCACCAAGTTTATTTAATTTTTCAATATTATTTGTATCAATATCACCATCAGGTAATTTCCATAATGCTCCTTTCATAACACACATGCCTTCATCTATCAAAATAACAACAAATTAATGACAAATAATAAATTTATAAATTTAGCATTATTTACCATTTAATGAACTGTATGATGTTATAAATTGACTTGGATCCATTGGTGATGCTTGTAGTGACCATATTTCACCAACATTGTGATTATATACTTGTGTTCTTATTTTATTTGTTTCATCATTTAATTCAACCAAGTGTACTTGATTACTATTTAATTTCATTGATTGTGTACCAACTAAAAATCTTACAATATCTGTTTCAGCATTTTGAGCTGATAATGCTCTTGTTTGAAATTCAAGACCATATATTACTGGATTATCACATTCCATTATTTATTATTTATTATAAACAACAATGTAAACAACAATAATATTGTTTTGACATATTTGCTCCAGCTGTCAATGGCGTGTGTGTGTTACAACACTTGTATGTGTATGATATGACGTCATGATAGAAATATAAAAAAGTATAACAACTTGTTGTCCTGACAACGAAAAACAAGAGTAATTATTTATTATCTTTTTACAAAATAATATAGTAAATTAATTATATATTTTTTTAATTATTAATCATTGTAAATAAAAAAATGAGTGTTGTTAATGATAACAATGATCCTGATTCACACTTGATAATATTTGATTTATCAAAAAATGAAAAAAAATTAAATGATGAATTTAAAATACTACAAAGAAAACTAAAACAAAAATGGAAATTTATTGAAAATTATGATGTATTATCACAAGAATCATTGGCAAATGGAGAAGTATTAATTTTAGCTGAACCAAAAAATAAATTTACAGAACTTGAAATGAATTCAATAAGAGGATTTTTAAATGGTGGTGGTAATGTATTTGTTATGCTTGGTGAAGGTGGTGAAAATAAATTAAATACAAATATTAATTTTCTTCTTGAAGAATTTGGAATAATGGTTAATAATGGTAATAATAAATTTATATAATTTAATCAATTAAAAAATTTAAATATGATGATTTCTGTTAAATATAGATAGTGTTGTTAGAATGAATTATAATCAGACACTTCATCCAAAAGAATGTACAATATCACAGGGTCTTTCAAATAAATCAAGATTTGTTAAAAATCGTAAAGAATTTACGTAAGTATAATTAAATTTAATAATTAATATGCTGTATTAATATTTTAATTGATGTTTTTCTAGAAATTTAAATTTTATTTATCCATATGGAGCAACATTGAATGTCGTTCAGCCATCATCAGTTGCATTGTCAAGTGGTACACTAGCAATACCAACAAATCGACCAATATGTGCATATTATTTATCACAAAATAGTACTGGTAAACTTGTTGTTTTGGGTTCATCAAAAATATTAACTGATTCATACATTGACAAGGAACAAAATGACACTTTGAGAGATATGATTTTTGAATTTTTTCGTTCAAAAGAACAAATAACAAAAGATTATCATCTGGATGACGTTGATGTATGTATAAATAATTTTTTATAATTTGAAATATCATGTAATACTGGTTAATGATTATTGTGATTTGATTTTTAAAGTATTCAGAGTATAATTTTGTTCCTGATATTACTCAACAAGCAGACAATCCAAAAGTTTGTACACAAGATTTGGATAACATTGATATACCTCGAGAGTATACAAAATTATTTAAACATCATTTTTATTCAATCAATATGTCAATGATTCCAAGGTGTATCAAAGCATATCAGGATCTTGGTGTTAAACATGAACCATTGACTTTGATAACACCTCATTTTGAAACACCATTACCACCAACTCAACCCTCTGTAAGTTTTTTTTTCTTTTAACTTCATTATCAGCTTTAATTACATTTTTTTTTTCTTTTTCTTTTTCAAGGTATTTCCACCAAGTTTTCAAGAATTACCACCACCAGCTTTGGAACTTTTTGATCTTGATGAAGCATTTAGCTCAGATTTTCAAAAGCTATCACATCTTACTAATAAATATTTAGCAACAAAAGATTCATCAAATACATCAGAACTTGATTATTATATTCGTGAATTTGGTGAAATTATTAGAATTAATACTACAGGTATTCCAACAGCCAAAGAAGTTCTTAATTTTATTTTTCAAAAACTCAGTACTTATAAATCTGTACATACATAAATTAATTTGCTTTTATTTTTAAAACAAGTATATTAAATATTATTAAAATATTATTAAAATCATTGACTTGTCTATTTTTTTAAAATTAAAACAATATTATTTATTGTTCTCGCTTTATTTATATATTTAAACAATTATTTTTTTTTTCAATTAATAATTTTTTTTGTGTCTGGTTAGTACTAAAAAAATATTTACGTATTTATTTTTATTACAAATTTTGTTGTATCTGATGAAGAACAGTCTCCAAAAATCATTGGACCTGACGAGTCATCATCTGGTCTTTTAGAATCACCAAGAATTTATAAATCCTCAAACTTTTTGTCAGGAAAACCATCAAAATTGTTTTTCAAATAAACAAAACATATATATATTTTTTTTTAAAACATTTGAAATAATATTGTTTAATAATTATTCTTTTTTTTTTTTATTCAACAAATCGAGAGTTTGCAATAATATATAACACACGCATAAGATAAAAAAAATAAATAAAGATGGAAAAAAACTCATTACGTGTTTGAAACTCTAAAACACAACGTGTCAATTAAACTATAATTGTGAAATTATATTTAAACATTTGTGTGTTATTTTTTCTTCAAAGAAAAATGTTTCTAGTAAAAAAAAGTATTGTGTTTTTAATTTTTTTATTTATTATTAAAACAATCATTGGATTGAGAATAAATAAACGTGAAAATTTAATAAATCAGTTTGATGAAGATTCAACTAAAATTCTATCTGCAAATCGAAACAACGAAAAACAATTTAACAATAATCGAGACGAAGAAAATTTAAATAAATACTTGGTGTCATTGTACAATCGAGACATAAATTTTTTTAATAATAAAAATAGTGATAATAATAATTATCAAGTGCGATTGAATAAAGAAAAAAATAACAACAATTTAGCCACAAATACAACAGTGAATTCAATGACAAATAAAAATTATAATTCAATTAAAAAACCCATCAATAATGTGCTAATGAATAAAGGTACTTTATGAAAAAATATTTGTTAATTAATTTCTTGGCTAATCATCAAACCAAATAATAATTAATTACTCATTTTTAGATTATTATTATAATTATGATAGACCAATAAAATCTCGAAATAGAGCCATCAAATTTAGATTTACCCAAGGAAATTTATCATCGACTTCTAATATTAATTTAATTTTAATAACTATTTCATTATTAATGTGTTTATAAATTTAAATAAATTGTACCTAAATTATTTTACAATGTATTTTTTATAAATTAATAATATTATTATTTTAATAAATTTTTTTATACAATAAAATTTAATAACTTTTTATTATTTATTTTTTTAAAAAATAAACAGATTGTTTATTAAATTTATGCAATTTTTTCTAAAGATTATTTTCAGTTATAATTTAATATGAATAATAATTTTGCAAGTTTAATTTTTATTATATATTAATTAAACACAATAAATACAAAAATTAAAAATTATTTTTTTCAAGAGAAATCGTGTGTGTGGGTGTCTATAAAATCCATTATTATTCTAGCACAAAAAAAAAAAGAAAAGAAAAGGCGTTAATCCTTGGTAAATCTTCAGTCAAGACAACCGAAAAAAAAAAAAAAAAATTTAAGCCATTTCAAGTTAAAAATCTATGAGATAGTGTGGGAAAAAAAAAAATCTCAATATGAATTTTATAAATATTTATTTAACTGTAAATTTAATTTTTTTATTTATCAATAAATTTAATTGTGTTCCTGTTAGCAAGACTAAAGGTATGTATAAAATTATTTAAAAAAATAAAACACAATTATATAAATGATAAAGAAAAAAAATTAAAATGACTTGACAATTTAATTATTGTTAAAATAATAAAATCAGCAATAGTATTTTTCCACTTAATTGTAGCTGTTTGTGGCTTAAATTTTTTACCACGTGGTTAAAAAACCACATGGTCTTGTGGATTTCGAGAGAGAAAAAAATACACATTCAACTTTAAGACTACGTTAAAATAAATTTATTATTTTTTTATATAAAAATTTGTTATTTAAATATAATTATTAAATATTAAATTTCAGCTGAGAAAAATATTAGTTGTTGGTATGGCAATACAATTAATAAAACAGTGTCAAATAAAGTATCGAGTAATTTAATATTGCATGAATGTCCACAAGGTAAACAAATAATTTAATTTATTTTTCTTTATATTTAAAAAAAAATATACTATATATTTGTTGTATTTTTTTTTTCTATACAGTTGATGAATCTAATTATGACTCATGTCGAAAAGCAATAATAGCAGGTAAATTTAAAATCAAATATAAAATTAAATGATAATTACAAGATATAAATTAATGAAAAAATTAATTAATTTTTTTAATTTCTAGGAGATGATATAATAATAACATATCACTCATGTTTTGCAAGTTTATCAATTCCACCAATTCAATTAAATAACGGATTAAATAATAATTGTGATGAAAATTTAATCTACGAACTTGGTGATATTTATGAAGTCAATGATGATTGGGAATTGGATAGTATTAGAACTTCTCTTGAATACAGTGGTATTGATGAAACGATTAGAGATGAATTTTTTACACTAAAAGATATTGATACATACATGGAATTTTATAGTTTATCTTGTATTTGTTATGATCATGATGGGTGCAATGCAAAAAGCAAATAATTATAAATTAAATTAAATTGAAAATAATATTTTTTAGCAACAGGCGATTCACAGGTGTTTTTTTTTCCATATACCTCCCTGGTGAGAATATTTTCTAAGCTTTTTCCCGCTTTCATTTGTCTTGATTTTTATTTTTTCGTCTATTTATTTTTGCGTTAACATGCGGATAATTATTATGACCAGGGCTATTTTCCTAGAAAGGTTTGAATGCATAAAAAAAATTCTACAAGTCACGTAGACCATCTAGAAACTTGTTTTACAACTGATTTGCTTGGCTTTGTGCGAAATTTTGGCATCATTCTCGACCAGAATCCACCACTGCAACTTGTACTGCAGCAAATTAAATTTAACAATAGTTTATTTTATATGAATGAATAAATAAAAAATGGAACTATTTATTAAAAAGTGTTTAATTGGATTGACATTCATAGGATTAATTTTAATAGGTCCAATAGTATGTGATAATAAAATGTGGGAATGTAATGAAAATGATCTAGATTTTGAAGAGTGTATGAGAATAATTATCCCTGATATAACTCGTCAATATTATGTCGATCGTGCAGGAGTACAGCGACAAATGACTACAGCGGCTTTTATGATTTCGCAATTTTTTGGCAAAACTGGTGACATTAAATATCGTTGTAGAGGTGTCAATATATGGGGCTTCAACGATCATTTAGCAGTGACAAATTACGTTGCTGATTGGAATAGAAATGAATTAAAAATAAATACAAAAAATCCAAAAATAACTGTTGATTCATCACATTGTACAAATGGCAATTTAGGAAAAATATTCGGGCTACTTGAAGGAAGTGATGTTCAAATATCATTGTGTAAGTCCGAAAATATTTTTGAGCAGTTTTGAGAGTTAAAAAATATATGATGATATACTATTATTTATTTTTATATTTTACATTTATAGATGAAGTGAAAATGGAGCATACTATAAGTTTTTATATCAGTCGAGTAGGCAAAGTTTATATTCAAGATTGGAGAATTAAAATAAATCCAGCCGCAGTTTTAATTGATCATCCCGAGAATATGGGAACAAGTGATAGATCAATGAAAGGGTTTGAATTTATTGAAAAAGGACTTGGAAAAGCTATTGGTAATGCTTTGAAAAATTTTGCAAATCACAAAAAAGAAGAAATGCTTCCCGAGTCATACTAGATTATTATTTAAAATAATAAAAGAACAAAAAATAATATGTAAGTTAGTACAATAATAATATTTTATTAAATAATAAAAAATTACTATTTATTTTAAATATTATTTAAAACAAATGAAATAAAAATATTGAATTTTTATTTAAAAGTCAATCTTTGAGCTTAATTTTAATTGATAAAACTTATTTTTATATTTTTATATAATTAACACCACCATATAATTACAAGATATAAATTAATGAAAAAATTAATTAATCTTTTTAATTTCTAGGAGATGATATAATAATAACATATCACTCATGTTTTGCAAGTTTATCAATTCCACCAATTCAATTAAATAACGGATTAAATAATAATTGTGATGAAAATTTAATCTACGAACTTGGTGATATTTATGAAGTCAATGATGATTGGGAATTGGATAGTATCAGAACTGCTCTTGAATACAGTGGTATTGATAAAACGATTAGAGATGAATTTTTTACACTAAAAGATATTGATACATACATGGAATTTGTAGTTTATCTTGTATTTTTTATGATCATGATGGGTGCAATGCAAAAAGCAAATAATTATAAATTAAATTAAATTGAAAATAATATTTTTTAGCAACAGGCGATTCACAGGTGTTTTTTTTTTCCATATGCCTCCCTGGTGAGAATATTTTCTAAGATTTTTCCCGCCTTTTTCCCCGCTTTTATTTGTCTTGATTTTTACATTTTTTTTACGTTAACATGCGGATAATTATTATGACCAGGGCTATTTTCCTAGAACGGTTTGAATGCATGAAAAAAAAATCTAAAAGTCACGTAGACCATCTAGAAACTTGTTTTACAATTGCTTTGCTTGGCTTTGTGCGAAATTTTGGCATCATTTTCGACCAGTACCCGCCACTGCAACTTGTACTGCAGCAAATTAAATTTAACAATAGTTTATTTTATATGAATGAATAAATAAAAAATGGAACTATTTATTAAAAAGTGTTTAATTGGATTGACATTCATAGGATTAATTTTAATATGTCCAATATTAGGTGATAATAAAATGTGGGAGTGTAATGAGAATGATCTAGATTTTGAAGAGTGTATGAGAATAATTATGCCTGATGTAATGCGCCAGTATTATATAGATTCTGTAGGAGTTCAGCGACAATTAGATACAAATTATATTTTATTAAACCAATTTTTTGGCACTACTGGTGACACTAAATATCGTTGTATAGGTACCACTTTACAGGGCTTCAACGATCATTTAGCAATCACAAATTACGTTGCTGATTGGAATAGATATGAATTAAAAATAAATACAAAAAATCCAAAAATAACTGTCGAATCAGGATTTTGTGCAAATGGCAATTTAGGAAAAATATTCGGGAAAACTGAAGGAAGTGATGTTAGAATGTCATTGTGTAAGTTTGAAATATATATTTTCGAGAATTAAAAAATATTTGATGATAGACTATTATTTATTTTTATATTTAATATTTATAGATGAGGTGAAAATGGAGCATACTATAAATTTTTATATCAGTCGAAAAGGCAAAGTTTATATTCAAGATTGGAGAACCAAAATAAATCCAGCTAGAGTTCATATTGATCATCCTGAAAAGATGGGAGCAAGTGATAAATCAATAAAAGGGTTTGAATTTATTGAAAAAGGTCTTGGAAAAACTATTGGTAATGCTTTGAAAAATTTTGCAAATCACAAAAGAGAAAAATAGGTTCCTGAATCATACTAGATTATTATTTAAAAGAATAAAAAAACAAAAAATAATATGTAAGTTAGTACAATAATAATATTTTAAATAATAAAAAATTACTATTTATTTTAAATATTATTTAAAACAAATGAAATAAAAATATTGAATTTTAATTTAAAAGTCAATCTTTGAACTTAATTTTAATTGATAAAACTTATTTTTATATTTTTATATAATTAACAGTGACATCGCTTTGTCACGTAGGCCAATATAAATATAGGTCATATTTTTTAAAAAAACAAATAATTAATAAAATAGAATAAAGCCAAAAATAAATAAAATTTTCAATCACTTCTGAAATTATAATTGTTTTTTATATAAAAAAATCATTCGATGCAGACAGTTGATGTGATAAAATTTGTCCCGTAAATGATTGAGCCGACAATGAGCTTCGAATAAAAATAAAAATATTAATGACTTTTGTTTTAATGAATCTTATAAAAAAATATTTATATATCACCCATTTTTTTAAATTACACCGAGTCTCATATAGAATAATATACTTGAAAGTATTTTTTTTTTTAATTAAATAATTGTATTAGAGAAAAAAAAATCTATGAAAATTGAACTGGAAATTGGGATTTAATACGAAAATTATAAATTGATAATTTAAATTATGCCTCATACAGATAATATAGAAGTATATTTTAAAATTTATTTGATATCTGTTGATGTGTCATTTGTCACGTAGCCGGAAAAACAATTATTATGAAAAATACAAAAATATAAATGATAATGATTTTTGTAAATTCCTTGTACAGATAAAAATATATTTTTAAATTTATATTTAACACTGGCTGACGTGGCATTTGTCATGTAGTAAGGTGAGTTGATAATAAGCTGCCTAGGAATAAACAAAAAAATAAAAATCTCAAAATAAATGTATATATATAATATATTGATGAAATATTCGTCACGTTATCAGACAAGCCGATGATATGCTGCGTAGAAATATAAAAATAAAAAATAAAAATACTAATGACTTTGTCCTAATGACATTGGATTCTCCGATAACATTCAAGCTTTTTTAAAAAATATCCGATTTTTCAAATTAAACCAAGTTACATAATAAATATTAACTTGAAACTTTGATTTTTACTTATATTTTTATATGACTTATATTTTTTTTTATTTGAATTAACATTATAAAAAATTCAATTTTTTGATTTAAAAAATAGCATGCATACGTAATTTGTTTTAATATTATATGTATATGAAAAATGTATTTATTTGGAAAAAAAAAAATAAATACAACAAGTATAATTATACAGATAAAAAAATATTTATTTAATTTTAATTTATTATTTTTTTTACTAGTCTTACGAAGGCTAGATTAATTATTATTTTAATTTATATGTAAACACTCATCAAGAAAATTGTAATTTTATATGTAGTCTATCGCCTGGGGTTGTAAAGACGAATAAAAAAAAAACAAAAAAAATTAGCATCAATCGCCTTGAAACATTAATTTCGTTATTTGTAAATTAGTTTCATTCGATCAGAGTTAATGAATGAGGCAATAAATATTTTTATATCTAAATTTTTGTTATCAATGATGATGGGTAATTTTTTAGTCAGTTTATTGTTAATTTTTTCCCATATCAATTGGCCAAACAACTTCAAAAAAAGACTTCAAGTAAATTAATCAATTATTAATTAGTTATGAAAATTATAAACGTGTTCAACCCTATATGCAACATCCAATACTGTTTATCTCGAAATACTTTTTATTGTCGATTATTCAACTTATGAGTAATTTTTTTTCTTTTTAAATAATGATAATTTTAAATCTTAAAATAAATTTAGCAAATCATTGGTTACCAGGACAAGTATATTGTCTTTAAATCATTACTATAAAAAATTAACAGGAAATTTCGGAACTTATTGTATATCAGTTTGATTATAAAATTTAAAAAAAAAAAAACCAACACCAGTTACCTATATGACAGTGGTTTTTTTTTTTTTTTATTTTATAAATATTCGGCTGATAAATATTTGACTAAAAAAATATTGTCATAATAATTATTAGTTATGTTATTTTCTTTATTTTGTCTCTTTTTTTTTATATTTAAAAAAAAACCAATATTCTAGGAAAAAGATAATGACTTATTTTTAAGCACTTATCAGCTACCTATATGACAATGGTTCTTTTTTTTTTTATTTTAATTTCTATTTTTTAACAAATTATTTGATAGTTCATCATCGACAGTCAAAGCGTTCATTACAAAAAAAAAAAAATACTAGAAGAGAAAAAAAAAAAAAAAGAAAAAAATACTTAGAAAATTTGATTCATTGAAGAGAAAAAAAAAAAAAAAAAGAAAAAAATAATGTATTATTGTAAAATTAATGCAGTTATTACAACACTTGTTGTTTTGATTATTTTGTGTGCACAAGAATGTTTTTGTGATGGTGAGTAAAAAAAAAATATTCTTCATTTATATTATTAAAAATTAACAAAAAAAAAAAATTATTCCTATAATTAATATTTTGTAAAAATTAGCCGGTTAATTAGGTTTCAATGATTAATTATTTCCCTTGTATACTATATACTCCCTTGTATATATTTTAAATTATTATAATAAAATTTGTATTTTAATTTTAGATCGCCCAATTAAATGTTGGAATGACATCGTTCATTACCCCAAGAACGCATCCGTCATGTCACCAAATGCAGAAACAATCACTTGCCACTCACGTAAGTAAATAATTTATTTATCTACAAAAGTGACCTCGCTCGTGGTTGTATATATATAATTTTCATTTTTATGAATAACTTTATTCATTTCAAGTTAATAATCAATATCAATTAATCAAAGTATTAAAGCCATATTACAGCTTTTTATTGAGTCAATTGTATTATTATATTTGATAAAAAAATAAAATTAGCTGCAATCACACGTAGCAACCACCCACCAACTTTTTCTATTTATTTTAACTTATTTATACAATTTTTACATTTATAGATGTATTATTTTTATTAATTATAATATTAAACTTTTTTTTATTAAGTATGAATGTATATAGATTAACTTAATAAAAAGCTGTAAGATGACTTTTAATCTGAGAATGACAACTCAAATAAATTAATACTTTATATAGTTTAAAAAAAAAAAAATTTAATACGTCAATTATATTTAATTAAATTTATTATTTACAGCTGACAATGTATGCCTCAAAATGATATTCACACGTAAGATATTTTCTTTCAACATTTATAATTTTAATTATATTGCTAATCATATTGCTAATCATGCTTGCATTAATTATTATTTACAGTTTTGGATGGGAGAATTCTTAAAATTAAACGATCTTGTGAAGACATGAATGATCAACGGCTTCCGAATGGAATATGTGGAACCAAAGGATTATCTTGGAGTTATGGAGAGGAAGATATTAAATATTACATTGATGGATGCCATTGTGATGATAGAAATCACTGCAACTCATCACAAGTAATCATTGGTAGTTATGCATTGATTGCTATTGCTATTGTATTATGGATTTTGCAATAATTGCAAAATAAATAATACAACAGAAGCAATCAATGCACAATTACCAATGATTACTTGTGATGCGTTGCAGTTGTTTCTGTCATAGCAATGACACCCATCAATATGAAATTTAATTTTTTTTCCATTCGTTTATTTTCTGAATAGTTTAATATCGATAAAATTACAATGATTAATAATTAAAATCAATTTTATCGATATTAAACTGTTCAAAAAATAAATGAATGGAAAAAAAATTTAATTTAATTTAATTATATATCAAAATATTAGTTGTTATAAAATACATTAAGAATGCACCTTATTCTTAAGGATAAAGTCTGATTTTCGATTTTTGACTATTTATTTCTCGTGCATTACTCGAGATGTCGCCAGTTTGTTTTTTTTTTTTGTCAGACCAAATGACATTTTGATTGGCGAAATTAATCCGGCGCAAATTATTCATTGTATTATTCATTAAATAAAAAATAAAACATTGATAAAATAATTATAATAGAGTATTTAATTAATGCAATTACAAAGGTAATATCAAATCATCAACAATGTCCTTGTTCTTTGTGAATGCGTAAGTACTATACTCTCTTTCATTTTGACAACATTGTCATTGAGGTTATGTTGTTACCATTTCATTCATTGTTGTTTAAATAATCAATCATTATTAAATACAATATAAAAACAAAGCCCCATTGTTTACTCAATATTTTATCTCACATCTATTCATCAAAAATATTTGTTTTTTCTTTCTTTCACTTTAAAAAAAACAAAATTACATATATATTTTTTCTTGATTTGTTTGTTTATTTTTTACTATGTCACTATTGACATGATAAACAATATTTATTATGAATTAATTAATTTATAATTTATTTTAATTTATAGTAATCAGGACAGTGAAGTGGAGGATCCAACAGATTCAAATGGAGGTCTTCAAATTGCTTCACCAGACAGTGCTGATGGACAAAAAAATTTACTCACATTTTGGCCAACAGTTGCTGAAGAAATTAAAAATATTAAAAATGTAAATATATTATCATATACTAAATAATAATATTAATAATTTTTTAAATGTAAAATTTAAATAATTTAGATGGATTTAAAAACTCAATCATTGCCATTAGCAAGAATTAAAAAAATCATGAAACTTGATGGAGACGTCAAGATGATAAGTGCTGAAGCACCAATGTTATTTTCAAAAGCTGCTGAAATATTTATACATGAATTAACATTACGTGCATGGGTACATACTGAGGATAATAAAAGACGTACATTACAACGTAATGATATTGCAATGGCAATAACAAAATATGATCAATTTGATTTTTTAATTGACATTGTACCACGTGATGAATTAAAACAGAGTAAAGCACAAGCTGATCAAGGTGTACGTACATCAATGAATTCAGATCAAGTACAATATTATTTTCAGTTGGCTCAACAACAAGCATCTGCTAATCAAAATGTACAAAATAATAATAATCAACCATTACAAATATTACAACCTGGTACTGGACAAATACAAACAATAAATATTGGCAATGCAGTTGATCATGTAAATAAATAATTATTAGATAGCTTTTAATAATGTAATTTAACAATTTATTTATCATTTGTTTTGTTTTTTTATTTAGGATTCATCAAATACAAATACAAATCAAACTGTTTCCATTCAAAATGCTCAACAATCTGGTCAACATCATGTCATTCAACTTCAACAGCAACCACAACAACAACAGCAGCAGCAGCAACAACAACAGCAACAATCAAATCAAGCTGGAAATATACAAATTTTACAACAAATTGTATCACCAAATGGTGACATTCAACAAATACCTGTGAGTATTAAAAATAAAATTTAACTAAAAAACTTTTAAATGTTATTTAACAATTTATCTTTTCTTTTTTTTTTTTTAATCTATGTATTTTATCAAATTTGTTTTTCGTATATTATTTTTTAAACAATAAAATTGTCTTTTAAAATATAGATGTACAAAGTAATCTAACATCTTTTTAAAAACCTAAAAAGAAAAAAATAAAATAAGACTAAGATCACTGATGATTTTAAATGATAAAAAAATATTTTATTTGTTGTTTTTTTTTCCGCCTTTCAGATTCAATTGACGCCACAACAGTTACAGATGATACGAATGCAAGTTCAAGGTGGAAGCAGTCAACCGATAATAATTCAAGCTCCACTTCAAACACAAACTCAACTAATACAAGTTGGCCAAGGTGGTCAGGCACCTGTTTACCTGCAAACAAGTAGCAATGATAATGAATAAATAATTCACAATACTTAATTAACATAAATAATTATTAAATATATCAATATACGTAATTATTTCTTTAAATAATAATTGTAACAATATCAAAAAATTGAATCATAAATATTTTTAAAAATAAGTAAGATAAATAATTTTAAAATATGTAATTTTATGAATACATGAAATAATTAAATTATTTAAATAAATTTTAAAAAAATTTATATATTCTTTATTTTAAAAAAAAAAAAAACAAATTGGTTTGCAGGAGTTGACGTTCGTTCATGCGAAATCAAGTGAATTGATGTGAAGTGAAGTAAAAAATAAAGAATAAAAAAAAATATATACAAAACAAAAAGAAGATAAAGAACTGTGGGAGGGCTGAAGAGTAGAGTAAAAATAAAAAAAAAAGGAATTATTTCAAGTAGGGGAAGGAAGAGGAGGTTTTTAAGATGTAATCTGATTCGTTGAGTCGCCTTCTTTGGACTTGTGTGTTAGACTGCCCCTCAATTGCACATATGCTTGAGTGATTTTCGTGGGGCCTTACCACCGTGGAAACTGCAACTTGTATTATATTACAACGATGCTGCGGTTCTATTTTGTTCAGTGTGTGTGTCCACATTTGCAAATGCTTCCTGGGATCGACGAAGCCTCCCAAGGCTTCTTGACCACAATTACAAAATTATTTATTACTCTTTCTTATTTTTTTTTACCTTCTTTTTCTCATCACACATCTTCTTCATCTTCTTCATCTTCTTTTTTTTTCTTTTTACTTTTTACATCATTTTGAATATGGGTTGTGTTTGGATTCATTCAAAAGCTCCATTCAAGCACAATATTATTTTTTCAAAATTAAAATTAACATTATGGTCATCTTGGTGGTTTTTTTTTCTCTCCCATCAATACCACATTACAAAATACAGTAACAAAAAAAAAAACCCTTGTCACTTAGTAATACAATTACATCAACCCTCAAAATTTTCTCACTGCCTAATTTAGGCTTCCCTTTAAAATAAAGAGACATTAAAAAAGGAACAAAAAAAAAAAGGGGGCAGCGTGAATAAACATATTGATAATGGCATGCCATCAAAATTCTCCCTTCTGTATTGTTTCAAGTAAAAAAGAAAAAAAATAAATATAAGAAGGTATACACACGTTCCATTTGCCTCGTTGTCTGACAAACAACAAGGGGGATGATGATGACGTACAACCCACCCAGAATAAATGTGTATATATGTATTGACTAGTTTATATTATATAGGGGTGTTGTTGCCAGGGGATACGCCATCGTTACCTTCACTTCATTTATATGTGCTCTTTTATATCTCCCAAGGGCCATCATCCAACCCAAGCATCATCATAGAATATAAAAGAGCTAGTGATACATTTATTTTTATTTTACAACAAGAATGCAACAGGCATCTTTTTTTAAAATTAATTATATTATAGTTTTTACTAATGGTCTTGATGAAATATAAAACAGAAACAAAAATTAACAGTTAGAAAAGGGTTGATAATTACTATTACTATGAAAATTTTACATCATTTTCTTTTGTAAATTTTCTTTCATGTTATATATTAATTGTATTAGAAATTTAATTATTATATTTTTTGTTTTCATGAGAGTTTCTTTAATGTTTGTATTGTATTTTTTTGGTATTTCGCAGTATTTCGATAAAATTAAGTGTAATCGAAATATTTCGAAATTAACGTATGTATGTACAAGTCCATTTACTCACTTCTTGGCATGCATACATTGATGTATATATATTATATACGGCCACTGGGGCCCCTGTACTGGGTACTCGGATTTCACGACATGTTTACAAAGATCCTAGAGATAAGTTGAGAATGGCTGACCCAGCCCCCATACCCTCCTTCATTGGGTGTAAGGTGACAGCTGCCTGTGCGCTTGCGTTGCTTTAGTATATATGTTATGTTATAACGCAATTCACAAGAGAAAATTAGAGAGAATAAAGAGAAATATATATTAAAAAAAAAAAAAAAAAATTTATATATATGTAAGAGAGATAAAAAATGTTTCTATTGCTTTATGTCTGATGGGTTCATGTAAAAATGCGCGTGCGAGGTAGAATGAATGTAAAAAAAAAATTCGAAAAAAAAGTAAAATAAAAAATCAAGTAAAAGAGAAATGAAGAATAAAAAAAAAAAAAATTATATACGAAAGACTGTGAGTCAGTCGATGGTTCTTTTTTTTTTTTTCTATGGTGTCTTTATTTTTTTTTTTTTTCTCTTCTTTACTCTTGTTGAATTATTATTTACCATATCTGGCTATTTCTTGGAAATTATTTGACAAAGGGTGGTCATGTGTGGTCTCGTTGAAAAGCTCATTCAAAATCCTCGCGAATGAGTGGTCACATCACATGTCTATATCAATTTTATTTTTAATTATTGACGTTTTAAAAAAAAAAATATATCTAAATTTTGTATTAGAAATATTTCTATCATTTTTATAATTTTACATTAATTTTATGTCATAAATTTTGAAAATTAATTATATATTCATGTCAAGAGATTAAATATATTTGTTAAATCCAAAAAAGTATAATAAATTGTCTCGAATAAACAGATAAACATTGTAAATTAAATCAATTTATTTTTGGTATTTTAAATTGTGAATGAAGACCCTTACAAATCCTTGCAAATTTTTTTTTTTTTATAAATTTATATTTAATTTTTTTTTTATTATTTAAACTTCTTAATATTTTTTTTTTTTATTTTTTATCTCTTTTAAAATTTATACTTTTTTAAATATCTGTTTTTATTATTATTATTTTTACACCCGACGCTTTGCTGCTTGCGGGTGGTCTTTTTTACCCCTCTCTCTTTCGGTATTTTATATATTTTTTTGCATCGTCCTCTTTACTTTACTTTTTTTTTATTTTTTAATTTTATTTTTACTCTCTGCACTTAGGACGCTTTTGTTTTAACGTAATACGACACATGATGTGCGTTATCTTCAATTTATTTATTTTATTTTTTTAAATATACATTTTTATTTTCATTATTATAAAATATTTACTTACATAACTTTATTTGTTCATTTGGAGCAATATATTTTATATAATTTTCTCTTTAAATATCTCTATAATAATCTAAATTATTATTATTATTATATTGTTATTGTAAATATATATTTGTATGCATTCCGAGTGTTTGGTGTTGCGTGCAACGGATTAGACCTGCTTAAAATGATGGCAGAGGGTGTCTAATCCGTCATTAAAAATAAGGGCAAAGTGGATATATACAAAAAAAGGACCAAAGATTATCAAACAATAATAATACATAAATTTATTTACTTATATTTAATAATTTACATAACAAATATCATAAAAATAAATATGCATAACTGTAATTTGTCATTGATAAAAACATCAATTATCATATAAATATGCATTAATCTTTTTAAATCTTTCAAAACACATCACCAATTATACACCATTCATATTTAAAAAAAAAGAAACTAAACTAAACAACCATTAGCATACACGTTCACCCAAAAAAAAAAAAAATAAAAACATTTAAAATCTGACAAAATTAAGATGAATAAAAAGAAATTAAAAAGATAAAAAACGAATATACATAAAATTAGTTATGTATTATATAAATAAAAAAAAATAAACTGGTATAAAAAAAAAGTATATAAGCGGGTCAAAATTTTGAGGTATATGTTGGTACCCGTAAAAAAGGGCATCACAAAAATCATGAGGGTTGTGTATATTCAGTTGGTTTTTATTCATCTAATAATGAACGCTGACAGTCAGTGACAATGACTCAAACAAGGGGTTAAATATCACCCCCGTTCTCTTGTACCCCCTTTTTCAAAAAACTCTTTTTTTTTTTTTTACCCCACTATTTTATATAATACCATCATCATGATTTTTTTTTATTCATTTTTTAGCTGTCGGCTCCCTCACATGCACACACATGTATTCATCCTCTCAATGGGACCAAAAATTTTTGAATTTTTATATATACCTGATGGCTGTTGATAGAGATGAAATTATTTAAAAATTATTACGCAAGAAAGAGAGGTCTATATTTCGAAAAAAAAATGAACTAAATCCAAAAAAAGATGGGGATAAAAAAAAAAAAAAAAATAGATGAAGAAAAAGAGTGATTGTTGACAATTGACGAGTGAGACAATGATGCTGTTATAGAAGGGGCTTCAAGAGAGGGATGTGAACATAATTTAATTTTTTTTTTTTTTATTTGATGAGTAGATAGGTAGGCGGTGGTGATGGTGGTGGTGGTGATGATGTTCATCACCACCGGTCGCGATCATCACGGTGGGGATAGGATACACGTGATGGCAGGGCGGGGGTGGCAGGGTAGAATTATTTCGCATGCTCAGAATACCCACAATTCTACAGGCTGCAGCAGCATCATCAACATCATTCACATATTGTGTGTCTGACTGATAAACACTGTCACTTGTATTTTTAAATTTAAATTATTTTTTTTTTTCCATCTTTTATCACAATCGAAATTTTTTTCGTTATCGAAATTATTACTATTGCGGTTTATTTCGATTTACACTGTGAGACTGTTGATGATTTTTTTTTATTGTTTACAAGTTTAAAGTGATTAATTAGTGTTGAATTATTTAAAGTTTTTTTCAATGGTGAAATAGTTGATTAATAATTTATTTTTTTTTTAATTATTTATTGTTAATTTTGTTGACTAGTATTAGATATTTAATTTTTTTTTATTGGTTCAATCAGTGAAGCTTGTTTTTTTTTTTATTGATTATTTATTTATTCATTTTTTTTTTTTTTTGGAGTAATTTATTTTTTATGAATGAACGGGGATGGTATTTTGAATTTGGATATGAAGGAAAAGTGACTGGACAGTGCGTCGGTATCGAGGTGAGATTTTTTTTTTTTTTTATCACACGGATTAATCTTGTTTTTAAGAAATTTTTTACAGTGAAATTTTAAATATTTACGGTATTAATAATGTTGATAAGACATCGGATTTTTATAATATACTTGGGAGGTATATATAATCACGATGACAATTTTTAAAATAAATTAAATTTAAAAATTTTTTTTTTTATATTGGTTTTTTATTATTATTTATTTGTATATATTTTTATTTTTTTTTTCTTGCACCTTCATATTCTTCCTCTTCATCATCACCATTATCTTGATAAAACTTGCGAATGAACATCGAGGATATATAAATATATTTTGTTTAAGATTAAAATCAAAAAATTCTCAATGCCGATGAACTATAAACGCGCGTGGTACGAAACCAACAATTTTTTTTTTTTATTTTATTATATTTTTTTTTTTTTTTCATTTCTTTGTTCTTTACTCACATGGTCCATGATTATTATTATTTTATTTTTTTTTCCTTTTATTTCCTTTTTATTTTTTACATTATAATTTTTTTTTATTTTTTGGGTTCTTTGCGCTTTTCTGTGGACCCAAAAAAAGGCCCTCAAAAAATATGATGGTATTTACAACTAAAACTAGAGCTAGACCTCCACATCTGGGTCCCACGCGCCTTCAAATCAAAACTCAGCATCTGGAAAAATTTTCACGAATGATTTCTCTTGTCCCTTTTTATTATTATATATGTATTATTATTTTTTTTTTTTCATTTGTTGTTCATTTTAAATTTTTACCGGATTTTCAGCTTTTGAAATTTTTATCCTATATTTTTTTTTCAATTTTTTTCTTTATTTCATTATGCTCCATTTTATATTTTCAATTGTTACGTATTTATAATTTTTTTTTTTTCTTACATTACCTTTTTCTTTTAGAATAAAAAAACATTATTGTTTGTAATATTATTTTGTTTGATTCCTTTGATAGCACAGTGTTAATGAATTCAATAATAATTGTTTGCACAGGCGCATTTTAAAAAATTTTTTGCAAAGATGCTTATGACCACACAGCTTTGTCGGGAAAACTTTGAGATCGATATACACAATGGAAAATATATTAACATTATTTTACACACTCGTAATTATTTCAATACCCAAATAACAATTAATAAAAAAAATTAATCAACAAAATATTAGCTGCATTATATTTATAATGATGAGATACAATTTTTAGGGAGGAGCTAAAGAAAAGCTCAAAAAAAAGGGGATAAAAGTAAAATAATAATAACAATGGTAATTGGAAAAAATATTTTATAGACTATATAGGGGATGTATACATATATTTTTGATGTTCATTGGGGGGTTGATATATTGAGTGCGTATATTTGGGTTTTGATGCTTGTTAAATGATAAATATTTCACAAGGGCGAAAAATATTATATTGTTGGAAGATTTTACGGTTTTACATATGTTTATATTGATGGGGTGATAAAACCACATTATAAGGGATGAAAAACACATCATATGTTCAATTAAAATATTTTTATAAAGTCAATTATTAATTAATTTTAATTGACTTGACGGAAAAATTGATTGATTATTAATTTAATAATTTATTTTATAATAGCAGTTAAATTTTTATTTATTTTTTTACTTATTTGATTGATTATAAACATGTTTATTAATAAAATTAATTATTTTTTTATTTTGTAATAATACAAGTGTATTAAAAACAATATTAAATTTGAAAATAAATACTGTTAATAATTTTTTTTAATAATTAATTATTATAAATTTGTTTTTTCAGTCAAAATAATTTTTAAATTGTAATGAATAATGATTTAAAATACTTGTGTACATCTATGTAAAAATTGAAAAAATATATGTAATTTTTTTTTTTCATTTAAAGCTTAAAATTTTGATGATAATAAAAAATTTTTATCTCAATAAATTTACTGAGAATAGCATGATTAAAATTTTTTTTGTTTTTCTTCCAAGAATAAAAATTTATTCACAGAATTTACCTTCAACTCTTTTTTTTTTTTTTTTATCTCAAATCTTAGAAAGAAATAAAAAACAAATAAAAAAAAAAAGCGAAATATATTTATGTAACTTTATCTATAGAATAGTGTAAATACCATTTTAAATGGTTTATTAAAATTTCTTATCAATGTTTATAAAATCATTCACACTGATATGGTTGCGATAAATTCATTAAGAGATTTTATTATCAAATTTCGAAGATAAATAAATAATTAAATTCATTGAGAATAAATAAATAAATGTAAATTTAATTTTAAATTAATTTGAGAGTTTTTGTGCTTTGTTTTATTTTTTTTTATATTCATTTGATATTACGAGAGTGGTAGTTTGATTACACCGAGCAACGCATAAATTACGTAAGAAAAAAAAATATAAAAAAAATATATAAAAATTGATAATGAGATTGTAATCTGAGAGTTTGATGTTCCTCGACGGTCACATTCGTTGTGTCTATCTAATAAACAAATGTCGTGTAAGCAAATGCGTTATCACTACCAACTTTGCTTTGCTTGCATTTATCCGGTGAAAATATTTTCACACATAAAAATATACAAAAAAAAAATTTATTTATTGTATTTATTTACAAAACAATGCAACGAAAGAATCGCAAATTATATTTAATAGAAAAAAATATATTTACTGCAGTTAAATTCATCAGACACTTATAATAAAATTAATATTTAAAATTTAATTTAATAAAAATAACAAAAAGGAAGCATTAATTCAATTCATTTGACTTGTTTTATAATTCAAGTGTTGATTAAGTAATTTTCATGCAAAGTTTTGTGTCAATGCCAATTAAAAAACATCATTGTGTTAACAAGACAAATAAATTGGCTGATGGAAATGAAAGAAAAAAATTTAAAAAAAAAAAAAACAGAACGGATAAATTATTTATGCATTGAATATTAAATTTTGTATTTATTTATTTTTTTATAATTGATAAACTAAATTTTTTTTTTTTAAATATAGAAATTTAGTATTATTTAAATTTGAAAATCTAATAGATTTTTTTGAATGTAGTGAAATTTAAATTATTTAGAAAAAATATTTTTACACTTTTTGTCATGATTAAATTTTTATTTTTATTTGTATTTTTTAATCTAATTTTAGTTTATTTTATTATAACGAAATTTGAATTTATAGAAATTTAGTTCGCTGGAATTATTTACAACGAATATTTATAATTAAATAATTAAGTAATTAAATAATTAATTTATAACATTATTACTAGCTAAATTTTAAACAAATAATTAAAATTTAACTTTGAAAATTAATAAAAATATATATTTTAAAATTATTCTCCAGTTTTATTAATTAACAATTAAATTTCAATGATTTCTCTCACATTTTCTCCATTAAATCAGACGAAAAAAAAATATAAAAATTACTCCAATTTAAAAAATATATACAGTTATTTAAATATAATTTTCAATTTTTGAGTTGAATCAATGAAAAGATTAAGTCTTCTGGGCTTTTTATGTACGCGAACTTTTATTGTTGGTGAAAGGGCGGAGCAGACGGACAACAACTTGCCAACATAAAGAATATGTTACGTAAAAAAACATATATTTATATATATAGATAGAGAATGAGACAGGCAGGCAGGAGAGTAGAGTGGAGTTGGATAAAAGGGACCTCCCTCATTGGTTACCGCCCCAAGGATCAACACGCCTTACCGCCTCCACAAATATCCAATAAATATATCTCCATATATATTTGATATCTCCCTCAATGTTTTTTTCTCAATTTATCATATATATATTTCATCAAAAATTGAATTTCCAACCCGCTCATATACAAGACAAAAATTTTATTCGAAAAAAATTTATAGAAAAAATTTTTAAAACTATAATTTATCGTAAAAATAATTTAAATTAATAACAAATCATATAAGTCAAAATAAAATAAATATTGTTGTTTTTTTTTCAAGTTAAATTGACTTTAATTTAAATTTTTTATTAACATTTTTTTAAATTTTATTCAATAAAGAAATAGACACAAGAAAAAAAATATATATAGAGGGTTTATACACTTGTGTAAATCTAGAAGCTTGGAGCTAGACATATAGTCACTTCAAGGACCAAGGATCCGGTTCTCAGTTACTCAAATTACGTCTTTTTTACACACCAAGATAGATTTAGACGACTTTTGCACAATGTATTGCACTACTTGGTGTTAAATGTCATTTCAAAATAAAAATAAAAAAATAAATTAAAAGTCAATTTTTATTTTGATAAATTATATATCATTTATTATTATTATATTGTTAATAATATTTATTTATTTTAGGTCGAGTGATATGTTAACCGAGGACAATGACCCGATAAAACCGACAGTGGTTTTAGATAGTATTCACAGTATCACATCAACTGGAGCATCATTGCACCATCTCAGAAATGTTCACAATGGTAAATATATATTTTATTTATGTATTTAATTGTTTACAAGTCCAGCTTAGTTACCTTCATGGTCTAAATTTATTATTAAATTGAATTTATCTTTATTAATTAATTAGTCGCTTCCAAGTATCATAAAGGGTTAATTAAAAGTTATAAACAAGTTTGTAATATATTAATTTTTATAATAAAATTTTACATCAATTTTAATTAGGTTTAAGCTGTTTTTTAAAATATTTTTATCAACTTTGAAATATTTTTAATTATTGAAAATTATAAGTTGATAAATTTGCATGCATTTTAGTTTATTAAAAAATTATTTTTATGGTTTTATTTGACTTTTGGTAAGCTCACAAAACCGACCCTTATTTCATAAAGGGTTACCTGTGCATCACCTGGCTCATTGTAAGATAAATAATTTTTAAAACCAATAGGCTTTTTTTTTAAAACCCTATAACAACATTATCCAGTTGTTAGTTTTAATATTCATTGAGTAAATATTTTTTTTTTCTACAATTTTACATAGAAACTTTGAACGAAAAAAATTTCGTTTTTATGGATTTTCGAAATTTTTAATGTTTAGATATATTACTATCGTTTTTATTAATTTTTTTTTTGTTTCAATACTATTTTTTCTTTGTTTTTGTTGTTTGAATAATTGAAAAGTTTAAATGAATTAAATTTTTTACATACAAGTTTAAGGCAAATTAAAAAAATGTAAAATTTAATTTTTTTTTAAATTGTCTGACTATTTAGCGCCTTAACTACTTAAATTTTTCAAATTCATTTCAAATCAATAATTAAATTTAATTTTTTTAGTATTCAGCAATTTTATTTAAAACGTTGAATGAAATTTATACTGAAATAAAAAAATTATTGATAAAATATAGAGTCAATTATATTTTGAGTAATTTAATTAATAAAAAAATTGATTTTTATGAATTTTCGAGCTGGCACAAATACCTATATGAAAATGATACTTTTCACACACAAAATATAATATTCAAATATTTTTTTTTAATTATAATAAATTGAATTAAAAAAAAAAAAAAAAAATTGAATAACAGTTACAGATACAGAGGTCAAAAATGAAATTCAAGAATGTTCAGAGGGTGAAAATGTACATCTTGATTTAGACAGATGTACCTCTGAATATAGCACAGATGATAAAGATCATGAGTATCAAGATTCGATGGAAAAAGTTGATTACAGCTCGTATTATGGAGCAAATCAGTATTACAACAGGTCATTATTAATTTATTTATTTAATTATAATAAACAATTTATCCCAAAAATTCAGCTAAATTATTTATAAGCAATTAAAATAAATATAGTATAAAAGGTTATTTAAATAATTTACAGTTTTTACAATTCTCCATCATACGGTTCACCAACAGCAACAAAAACATCACCGGGTCTTCAAACATCATATTTAAGTAGTTACACACCACCAAATCCCATGACACAATATGCATCATATCCAACTTACAATACTGGTGGAACAACATTTCAACCCATGGGACATCAAAATATATCTCATCAATCTACACAAAAATTAGATTATTCTGCTTATAGTAACACGTGTCTATATGGAAATGATCGTGTTCCCCTTCATCATCAATACTCGAGTTATTATCCTGTTCCAGGATATCACCCACCTCCAGCATCATTCAACATTGGGAATATTAATTTTACAGGTAATTTAATCATCAAAAATAAAATAATTTACCAGTTTATTATATAAAAGCCAAATTAATTCATCAAACTTGTTTGTTATATTTTTTTAAATTATATACAGAACCACCAAAGCCAACAGGATTAAATTTAGATCCAATTCCTCATGAAAATGTTGAATTAACACCTAGAGAACCAGTAGTTAGTTTAAGTAATGAAGGTAAATAATTATATTATTTAAAAAATAATAAATAAAATACATAAGGATGCAATAATAATAATAATGATTCATCAGGAACATCAGCGAAGCCTTGTAAACGTGGAAGAAGACAAAGCGGAAGCGGAAATAGTATTGGTTCAGCAGATACAACAGAAGCCGGACCAGATCGTATATTCATATGGGATCTAGACGAAACCATAGTTGTGTTTCATTCTCTTTTAACCGGACAATATGCTACAAAGCATGGAAAAAATCCAGCTTTGTTGAAACAGCTGGCTGTTGGAATGGAGGAAATGATATTTAATTTAGCTGATACACATTTTTTTTTCAATGATGTTGAGGTAATATTTAATAATAAATAAATAAAATAGAAGCAAATATTAATTGAGTAAATTAATTAAAAACAGGATTGTGATCAAGTACATATTGATGATGTATCATCAGATGACAATGGACAAGATTTATCATCATATAATTTTTCAACTGATGGTTTTCATTGTGCATCAGCAAATAATGGTATATGTTTACAATCTGGTGTTAGAGGTGGTGTTGATTGGATGAGAAAATTAGCATTTCGTTATAGAAAAATAAAAGAAATATATTGTAACTATAGAAATAATGTTGGTGGTTTAATTGGTGGATCAAAACGTGAACAATGGCTACAATTAAGATCAGATATTGAACAAGTTACTGATAATTGGTTAACATCAACAATGAAATGTTTAAATTTAATTAATAAACGTAGTCATTGTGTTAATATACTTGTTACAACAACTGGTCTTGTTCCTGCATTATCTAAAATTTTATTATTTGGTATTGGAGGTATATTTCCAATTGAAAATATTTATTCATCAACTAAAATTGGTAATTATATTAATTTATTTATACATTTTTTTATCATATGCAATTGTTGATTTATTGTTTAATTGTATTTTTATCAAGGTAAAGAAAGTTGTTTTGGACGTGTAGTTGCAAAATTTGGTCGTCGTTGCACATACGTGGTGATTGGTGATGGACCTGATGAAGAGACAGCTGCACGTGCGCACAATTTCCCCTTTTGGAGAATCAACAGCCACTCGGACACCCAGGCACTCTACAATGCCCTTGAAATGGGCTTTCTATAATGGAGCTCTTAACTTTTCTTTTATTTTTTTTTTTCTCTATTTCTCTTCTATTCTTTTTTTATTTTTTTTTCAAACAATGGAATAGAAAAGAAAATATTAAACACACACACACATTTTAGAAGTGATAATAATAGAACGAACAAAAAAAAAGAAAACAAATATGGATCTGTTTATTAGACCAATTTATCGTCATTCCTAGAACTGTATTTTTTAGTTAAATAATAATTAGTTATTATTATGAATTATTGAGTAAGTAGATGATCGATTATTCCAATAAATAAAAAAGAAAAAAAAAAACAAATAAAAAGAAAGACAAATGTAGATTTAAAATAAAATTCAGATTATGTATTGGAATATTGGCGAGCTTTTGTATATGTATAGTGAATATAAAATTTTATCGCAATAATGCAGATATGTATTCAAAGTACTTAAGAAAAAAAAAAAAAATTAATTCACAAATGCAATTTTTTCTTACAATAAAAAAATATAAAAAAGATGAATTGATAAATGTTGTTTTTTTAAAATATTATTTCTTTTATCGGAAATGGAAAAAATAATATTATTTTATTTTGATAATGATGATAATTTAGATTGATAAATAAATAAATTTATATTTGTTTATAATTTCAGTATACAAATTTGTAAATTAATTATTGTTTAAAAGAAAAGATAAAACTATTATTATAGTTGTAAAAAAAAAAACTAGAAAAGCAATAATGATTTTATATTTAAAAAAAAATAAAAATAATAAATCAATTATTTTTTTTTTCAATTAATTTGTTATGATATTTAAAATAAATGAATTTATCAACTAAAAAATTTTTTTTGTAGTCATTGTTAATTGTAGTATGATATTTTTTTTAAACGCAAAAAATGATAATTGATTTCTACATCTAAATAAAAATTAGGATCATTATATGAAATGATAAAATCAATTTTGTTAAAATTTTAATTTCTTTTTCAATTAACTCATTTATTTTCTAAACAACTTTTATTTTTATAAAATGATTACTATCTAAATTATGTAATTTTTAAATCCAATTACTGAAAATATTTCGAAAAAATATATATTTAAATTATCCAGTATATATTTAAGATATCAATACCGGATTTGAAAAAAAAATTGACAAAATTAAGCCATCACAGGATAAGTTGGTGCACATGTAACTCCACAATTGTTGTCTTTTTGTGCCATTAATACATAGCCCGAGTTGCCCCACAGATTGGACTAAAAATTAAAATTATTCATCAACAAAAATAAAAACAATTAAACAATTATCCAACAATAAAAAATAATTACAAAATAAAAACAATTAACAAGCTTAATTTTAAATTGAATGATAATATTCTTACCCAAGAATTTTTAACAAGCCAGTAGCCTTGACCATTCATCTCACCATAGCCAACAGCAAGAACAGCATGATCCAGAGTATCCTCAGTATTTCCTGCATTCAAAAACAACAATAATCATTTTAAAAAATTACATGCAAATGAATAAAACTAAATGCAAACAAAAAATAAATTTATTTACCACAATCTTTTTCGAAATAAACACCATTTGAATAGAATGAAAATGTTTTATGAGATGCATCAATAGCAATTGATATTGGACCATGTTTAGCGATGGCAACTTTTAATGCATCAACATTATTCCTATCAACATTAACAAAACCAGTCATATGTGCAGCCATTGTAACATTATTTGCATGACAATAACCATCCTGACCAATATAACCACCATACTCGTCTTCAGTTGGTATACCATGTGCCATTATCCACTGATAAGCACGAAAATCCTGTACAAAATTAAATAAAAAATTGATTCCATTTTTTCATATGAAAATTAATTACAATATTGTTTTTAAAAAAAATACATATCTCCACCATCACAGCCGTTATTTTCAAATCCATATGAACAATCAATCAATGCTTGTTGTGATAATCTAAGTAATTTATGATACTTTAGAAAATATGCACCTTCAACAGCACCAGTTGTACCAAAACTCCAACATGAACCACAAACAGATTGATCTTTAACTGGTGTAACAGCTCCATATAATCTCCAATCAAAGCTTGTTGGTATTGAGCTTTTTAAATTTTTAATATCATCAGCAGTATATGGAAATTTCATACCACCATTATCATCAACATCAGTATATTGTTTACCACGTAATGCTTTTAATTCTAAATCATTTAAATCAGCAAGATGATTAATGTCCAACTGATAACCCAAATTAGCACGATTCATTGAATGAATAAAACGTAAATTTTGACGGAAATTTTCTCTACGACGATGATGCTCTGTTGTATTTGTATAAATTTTTTTATGAGTTTTTTTAAAATAATTAAATTCATTATCAACGTGTTTATCAACATTGTGAACAAATTCTGCCATTGGATTAAAAGTATATAAATGACGATCACCAGGACCTGGAAAACCTGTACAAGTTGAATCTGAAAATATAAAAAAAATTTAATATGAAATATATGGTGACAAGGCATTTGATATTTTTAATTTTTGTAATTAATTTATGGTAAAATTTACTGTCAGCAATTTGAAAGACATCTGAGCTTGGTGTCTCATATGAATACCAGTCATAATCCAGATAGTAATGATCATAATGAGAACCAAGAAGTGTATTAAAACCTCGCATTTCATATTTAACTGGAATTGGTTGTTTAACACCAGTTAATTTATTTTTTTTATAACTTATCCAGAGTGTATATTTATTCTCTTTGTCACCAATTACTTGATTCAAACGCCATTTTTCACATTGTTGACCATTAACCATTTCTTCACCAATACACTAAAATAATTGACAAAAAAAACAATTGACAATTTGACTTGATTAAATGATTTATATATAAATTAAATTACCTCCATGCCATGTGTATCAGGAAGTATTGTTTGTGGTTTAATAGCCATTTCTGAATTTCCTTCAACTTTCAAACAAGTTTCCTTGTTTGTATATTTCTCAGTTGTAAGTGGTATTATTTTAATACTTGAACCATGTGAGCCATCATTAGAGAGTTGATAAGTTTTTACCATTCCTAAAAAAATTTATTTATATTTAATTTTAATTAATATTAACAATAATAATTATATATTTTACCTCCATAGTAATCAATTCTAGATGAGCCTGAGTTACTGTCGAACCAGACATAAAAAGGTTCACGTATTTCAGCATAAGGAATAAATAATGTTCCTTTTGCAACATAAGCTGGACTAAAAGTTGGAGCTGATACACTTTTTCCATAAGCACTTACAATTCCTTAAAACATCAAATCAATTAATTATTATCATCATAATAGTTATTTTTATTTTTTTTCATTAATTTAAATCATTATTCATTTGTGTTTTAATTTTTATTATAATATACAAAGCTGATTATGCATTTTATTTTTTGTATATTTAATTAATTTATTATTATTATGAATATTTCTTTGAATGTCTTATCATTGAGAGTGTACAATGACCAGCTTTGCAGAATTTATTATCAATTTATTTATAAAGAAATAGTTTGTTATTTATTTGTTGTTTATATTATAAAAATATTATGAGTATTTGATAATAAAATATTTAAATGAGACACTTGAATTTAACATTAAAAATAGTTGAATATTTTTATTGACAAATATTTTTAGTTGTTAGTTAAATTATACTGAAAAATATATCAACTTACCAACAAACAAGAAAGTAAACAACACCTTCATGAGAATCATCTTGAAATTCTAAATAAATAATAAACAAAAATTAATAATAAATTAATGAAAATTTATAATTATTATTTTATATTTAAAAAAAAAATATCTGCTTTGTTTGGTTTGAACTTTGCTTGACCCAAATGATGTGGGCTATCAGCTGACTCAACAAAAGATAAATTAAAAAAAAAAAATTCCTCAACATCTTCACCTCCCCCACAGTTATTATTTGAATAATTTTAAAAAACTAATTAATTAAAAAACATAGAATAGAAATAATAATAATAGTATATACAAAAACTAAAAAAAAATTCAACAATAGAATTATTTTATTTATAGAAAGTATTGTTGGACAATTGATGAAGCTAAAGAGCATTATCATTCATCATCAATGATAAATTAATTATTGATAATTCAGGTAGACAAAAATTATTTGTAAAAAAAAAATTAAACTAGCATAACAAAGGAAAATATAAAATACGTCTTACCTTGATGAGAGTCAATCAGAGCAATGACAAGCCAAAGTGAGCCGAAGCTAACTAACGCTCAATTTGATGATAAATAATTTATTTATTACCGTTATTTTATTCAACACACTAATACTCAATTGTATATTATGAAAAGAAAGGGTTGAGTTTATAAAAAACAAAATAAATTATTTTTTTTCTGCCAATAGATAACAAACTGACCAAAAAAAAAAAGAAAAGATCAACTGCTGCCGGATGCCGATCTGCTGATCCAAGTTGTTGTTTATTTTTTTTCTCTCCTTTTTACAAGACAAGGGGGAACAAGGGGGAAATGAAATGTTTTTATAGATTAGCCTACAGATGACGCATATTCAAAAAGTCAGCTGAGAGTAAGCACATCTAGGCCCAAATTCGTCTTTCATGCTCAAAAGTCAAGACTGCTCTCTTTTTTTTTTCTCTTGCTCGTTTTGCCTTGCGTTATTAATCATGGTGCGTTATAAAAATTTAATAAACAATTAATATAAATTGTTATTTAATTAATAGTGATGTTAAAGTGTCATATGGAATAATTATTCATGATTTTTTTAATTATTTACAGGGTCGTGTTAGGACAAAGACTGTCAAAAAAGCCGCAAGGCTCATCATCGAGAAATACTACACTCGTTTGACTCTTGATTTCCATACCAACAAGAGAATATGCGAGGAAATTGCAATTATTCCCAGCAAACCACTCAAAAATAAAATTGCTGGGTAAATTTTTATTATCACTCATTAAATTTTAATCTTACAATAGTTTATTCATAAAAAAAAAAAAAAAAAAAAGCAACATTGTAGTCACATGTTTTGAGGTTAATTTTTTCAACAACAATGAATGAGCAATTTATGCTATCAACTTTTATTTTTTTCTACATGATAAATAGTTTAATTGTTAAACTGTAAATTAATTGTTGTTACTTGACTTGACTATTGTTTGATAAATTAATTTTTCTTGCAATTAATTGGATGATAATTTGTTAATTTATAAATTTATCTTTTGCAGTTTTGTTACACATTTGATGAAACGTCTTCGTCATAGCCAGGTTCGTGGTATTTCAATTAAACTTCAAGAAGAAGAGAGAGAACGCAGAGACAATTATGTACCTGAAGTATCTGCTCTTGAACATGATGTTATTGAAGCTGATCCAGACACCAAGGAGATGCTTAAGATGTTAGATTTCAGTAACATTTCAGTCCAAATTGTACAACCACAAGCTCATCAATTTACCAGACGAAACTAAATTATTTATTAGTTTCACAATAAATTGCTTTCATTAAAAAATCTGTGTTTTTGTTTATTATAACCATTTTATTAATCATAATTATAATTTTTATCATGATTCCAATCAACCAGAAAATATAAAACCTAATTAAATTAATTTTTGGGTCAATTTGAAATGATTTAAAATAAATTATTAGTTGATTTTTAAAAAATTGATTAATATTATTATTTAATAATAATTACAAATTAATTAAAATAGGCTTATTGCAATTTATAAATAGCACTTATTACCTACATTTATAATTTAATTTAATTCTTTTGAACTCGTTTTAATGATGGTCTTTCAAACACTTGTTTCATACCAGCTGCTTGATTATTATGAAATTTCAAATTTTGTGCTGTCTCTGATATCCATGGTGAATCAAAATGTGTTGTATCTTGATCAACTAAATGTGTATACTTTGTTCTTCCACTTCTTCCAAAGTTTTTAACTTGCATTACTTTTGGTAACACAGTTTTATCAAAATGATCTTCAAGTGTTGCTCCAGAGAAATCACGTTTAAATACTGTATCATCTTTGTCCAAATAAAATGCACCACGATGATAATATTTTTGTAAAAATTTATATTTTCCTTTGGCTGCTTTATTTGTAACTGTTTTTGGATTTAATCTCAACTCTTGACGTCTTTCATCTTCAGTTAAATTTCTAAGTCTTTCAATTTCCAATTTTTCTCTTTCAATTCTAAAAATAAAAAATATAAAAAATTTATTAATTTAATTTAATTATTAATTTTACAATGATTATGTTAATGATACTTACGCTTCACGTTCATCACGATCATGTTTAATTCTTTTCATTTCTCGTAATTTCCAGGCTTCATATTGAACCTCATCATTTTCATCAGATGTATCAACATCTTCAATTTTACCTTCAATGGTACTGGTTTCACTTGTTTTTATTGTTTCTTTTCTAATTGCTTCTTCAACCATCTAAATAAAAAATTTAATTATTAATAAATTATTAAATAAATCAATTGTTTAAATTTTTTAAACTATTAATTACCTTCATAGATTGTTTTTTTCTTTCATCAGCCATTTTTTTAGCTTCTAGTTCAATTTGTTTTTGTTGAATAGCTTCTTTTTCCTTTTCAATGACTGTAACTCTGTCTTTTCTTCTAACAAATACTGGTTTTAATCTTGGTCCAGTTTCTTCTTCCTCAGAATCAGTATATTCTTCATACTCTGAACTTTCTTCAGGACTAGATGATTTAAGTTCTTCATCTTTTTCAATCAATTGTTCTTCTTCATGATCTTTTTTAGATAATACTCGTGCTTTTAATGCTTCTCTACGTCTTTCAATTTCAGTATCAGATAAATCTTCTTCTTCAGATGAATCTGAACTTTCTAACTGAATTCTTTTTTTAGATTTTTCTGGTATTGGTTCAATAGTTGCTTCAATTATTTCTGCTTCATAAACACGACGATGTCTTTCAGCACGAATTACAACATTTTTTGTATCATCATCTTCATCATCTTCGTCATCATTATCATCATCATCATCAGATGCACGATCACCACGTTGTCGTTCTAGTCTTGTTAAACGACGTAAACGTGCATCTTGTTCAGTATTATCATCTGTTTTTTCATCAGCATTATTATCATCATCATCATCTTCACCATCATCTCGACCAGTATCATTTTTTTTACGATCAAGAAAATCATCCTCTTCAGATGATTCATCTGAACTTGCTGTTGGTGCATATTCTGGACGTTTACCAGATACATAACGATGTACTTTTACTTTTTTCATTGACACTTGACCTTTGTCATTTTTCACTGGTACTGCACCAGCTGTACTTTGAATCCCCATTGGAGCTGGTGCCAATGAATTGTTTGTCACAAAATAATCCATTTTACTTGTATTATTTATTTATTTATTTATTTATTATATATATTTATTAATAGTTTAATCAATTAATACAATGTAAATTCAATAAAATTCTTTAAAATAATTTTAGTGTAATTTTGAGTACACAAAACGTAATTAATATTTACATTTACCAATTGCAATTGAGGTTAGATTTTGTTAAAAAAAAAAAATATAAAAACGCCATTTTTAGAAAAATATACTGACGTCATCTTTGGATTTTAATTGGAACTATTTACTTGATTATTTAGCGCCATCATCAGGTGATTCAGCCAACTTCTGTGAGTGAAAACCGACCCTAAGTTCATGCTGGCTCCGTGTGTGTGTGGCTAATGTCAGCTGTCAATTGACGTTTATCATTGTTTATATTTACTATTTAGTTAAAAACATAAAGCTTAAAAAATTTTTATATTTAATACAAGTATACAATTAGTGTATTGAGATAAAGAAAAAATTAAACAAAACTTGGTAATAGTGAATAACAAATTTTAATGTTATCAAATATGAGTGAGGTCAGAAAAAAACGTAAATTAAAGCCGAAAAATCGGTTTTATAAAAAACGTAAGATTACAAGTAAAACATCAACACCTTCTTTTAACAAAAAGAATGATGAGGTAAGTCTAAAATATATAACTGCTGAAAAACATCCTTGTAGATTAATTATCGAAGTATTATTGTAAAATGTAAATATTCATTATTATTTTTTAGATATACTATGAGAATCATGATCATTCAATAATTGATTGTGTTAATGACGATTGTCTGGCTGAAATATTCATGTATGTGCCAGTATGGGAAAGACCTAAAATTGCATTGGGTATGTGATAAGTACAATATCAATTAATTGATTAATAAAATAATTTGATTATGATAATTAATATATTTGTATAATTTATTTATTTTTAGTATGTCAAAAATGGAAAAGAGTCCTTGATTATTCTTGGGGTAGTAGCAAAAAACTTCAACTAACTCACTGGGAACAAGCTGAGCTGTATCCAAATTGTTTGAAGAAATATCCAACACCTGATGAAAAATTAAGCTTTCTGAATTCATTGCTTTATAAATGTGGTCGTTATTTAACTCAATTAGACTTGACAGCGTATGGTTATAGTGACATTGTGCCAGTTATTAATGAATATTGTCCAAACCTCGTCAAACTTCGATTGAGATTCGTCTTTGATAACGATAAAATGCTATTTTATGATGTATTTTCACGTCTATCTAAGCTCAAAGTATTAGCAGTTATATTTCAATATCATCTGAGACACCATTCTAAGCTTCATTATTTAATGTTTGCATTGGAATCCCTTGCTGATACATTGACTGATCTGACTCTGTTCAATTGGGAAGGTGACGAACCCGGTACACCTAAATTTCTTTATAGTAGACCCTGTATATTTCCGGAGAGCACCCTTGGTGTAAGTTAAACTTTATATCTATTACAAAAAAAAATCAAAAATTTTTTTTTTTATTTTTTACATATACTTATGAATAATTTCTTCTGCAGGTGCTTCGTCGGCAAAAGGCTCTGAAAAGATTTGAATTTGGTGGTATTCAAATGTTCCCAGAGTTAGAAGAGTATCTGAAAAATAATCACTCACTAGAAGTTATTTCTTATGATCATTACGTAAACAAAGATGTTATTAAGCCAAATGAGCTAATGAGTATAACTACATTGAATTTGTTGAGATACAAAGTTTCAGATGATAGTTTGTATACTATTGTCAATACCATGAAGCAATTAACAAAGCTCAAGATAAATTGTGAATGGATAACTAACGATGGTGTAGTAGCCATTTCAAAGATGAATAATTTAAAACTTCTTTGTTTTTCCGGCTGTAATGACAGCATCGATTCTTCATCAATTAAATGGCTAAAAAACTTGATAAGATTAATGTTACCATGGAGCAAAAAAATTGATGATGATTTAGCCACGAAAGTTCTTGAAAATTCACCAAAAATGGAGAAGCTTTTTGTTCCGGACACAAGTGTAACTGTTGAATTTATCAAAAAAGCAGCAGAAATATCAAGAAATCGAAAACGACGTTTGACTTCAGCTGTTTCTTTTATAATTGATAAAGAAACATATGAGACGCCATATTTCAAAATTATTTATGAACCAAAAAAAAACAAATAATTGACTAACTTTGATGATTATTCTTGAAGTTGATGGAAAAGAGTTAAAAGCTCATATGATGATATTGTCTATTGATAGTCCAGTATTTACGGCAATGTTTGATCATAAATCCATAAATGGTGAAAACCGACCCTAGGTTCACGCTGGCTTCGTGTGGCTCATATATAACATACATATATGCCATATGGTGCGGCTAATGTCAGCTGTTAATTGACGTTGATTTTTGGTTATGTTTTCTATTTAGTAAAAAAAAAACATAATAAAGCTTCGAAAATACAATTAATGTACTTATTGAGATAGAAAAAAAATTAAACAAAACTTGGTAATAGTGAATAACAAATTTTGACGTTATCAAATATGAGAAAAAAACGTAGATTAGAGTCGGAATACCTGTCCTCTAAAAAAAATCAGGCTACAAGTAAAACATCAACACCTTCCTTCAACAAAAAGAAAAATGAAGTTAGTCTAAAATATATAACTGCTGAAAAACATGCTTGTAGATAAATTATCGAAGTATTATTGTAAACTGTAAATATTTATTATTATTTTTTAGATATACTATGAGAATCATGATCATTCAATAATTGATTGTGTTAATGACGATTGTCTGGCTGAAATATTCATGTATGTGCCAGCATGGGAAAGACCTAAAATTGCATTGGGTATGTGATAAGTACAATATCAATTAATTGATTAATAAAATAATTTGATTATGATAATTAATAAATTTGTATAATTTATTTATTTTTAGTATGTCAAAAATGGAAAAGAGTCCTTAATTATTCTTGGGGTAGTAGCAAAAAACTTCAACTAACTCACTGGGAACAAGCTGAGTATCCAAATTGTTTGAAGAAATATCCAACACCTGATGAAAAATTAAGCTTTCTAAATTCATTGCTTTATAAATGTGGTCGTTATTTAACTCAATTAGACTTGACAGCGTATGGTTATAGTGACATTGTGCCAGTTATTAATGAACATTGTCCAAACCTCGTCAAACTTCGATTGAGATTTGTCTTTGATTACGATAAAATGCTATTTTGGGATGTATTTTCACGTCTATCTAAGCTCAAAGTATTAGCAGTTATATTTCAATATCATGTGAAACACCATTCTAAGCTTCTTTATTTAATCATTGCATTGGAATCTCTTGCTAATACATTGACTGATCTGACTCTGTTCAATTGGCAAGGTGACGATCCCTGCAGTACACCTAATACACTTCCTTTTAGTATACCCTGTGAATTTCCGCTGAGCACCCTTGGTGTAAGTTAAACTTTATATCTATTACAAAAAAAAATCAAAAATATTCGTTTTATTTTTTACATATACTTATGAATAATTTTTTCTGTAGGTGCTTCGTCGACAAAAGGCTCTGAAAAGATTTGAATTTGGTGGTATTGAAATGTTCCCGAAGTTAGAAAAATATCTGAGAAATAATCGCACACTAGAAGTTATTTCTTATGATCATTACATAAACAAAGATGTTATTGAGCCAAATGAGTTAATGAGTATAACTACATTGGATTTGTTGAGATACAAAGTTTCAGATGATCGTTTGTATACTATTGCCAATACTATGAAGCAATTAACAAAGCTCAAGATAAATTGTGAATGGATAACTAACGATGGTGTAGTAGCTATTTCAAAGATGAATAATTTAACATTTCTTTGTTTTTTCGGCTATAATGACAGCATTGATTCTTCATCAATCATATTGCTTAAAAATTTGATTTACTTGATGTTACCATTCAGCAAAAAAATTAATGATGATTTAGCCACGAAAGTTCTTGAGAATTCACCAAAGATAGAGAAGCTTTTTGTTCCGCACACAAGTGTAACTGTTGAATTTATCAAAAAAGCAGCAGAAATATCAAGAAATCGAAAACGACGTTTGACTTCAGCTGTTTCTTTTATAATTGATAAAGAAACATATGAGTCGCCATATTTCAAAATTATTTAAGCACTAAAAAAAAACAAATAATTGACTAATTTTGGTGATTATTTTACGGGGCTGAAGTTGGCGGCCTAATCAGGGACGAATAGGGTGCCGGGGCCCCGCTTATGAAAACTTCAGAAAAATTAAGTAAAATTAATAAAATTTCGTGAGTAAATACTTAAAAGCATAAAAAAAAATCCTTAATAATCTTTCAACACCCTTTAAATAACACTTAGGGGTGGAAAATCCACTGAGTTATCATTTTTCCCGGTTATTATTTGTTAATTGACTACTACTTATAGGTACCTCTTCTTTTTCATTGCAATTTGAGAACAGTTATAAAATACGAGTTTAATAGTTTTTTGAAGCTTCCCCGGGTAGTACTAAGGGGTTGGAAAAATTAAAAACCTATTTTTTACACTATGATGAAGTTTTATTAAAAACAAAAAAATATCTATAGCTACCTCTTTATTTTTACGGCAAATCAAAGTAGGTGTAAATAATTAACAAATTAATTAAATAAAATTAAAAAAAAAAATTACATGTGTATATATACATATCGATATAACATATTCATGAATATATATTGTGCGCTTGGATTCCCGCGAATTTGAATATGTTATCATTGAGAGTGTACAATGACCAGCTTTGCAGAATTTATTATCAATTTATTTATAATAAGAAATAGTTTGTTATTTATTTGTTGTTTATATTATAAAAATATTATGAGTATTTGATAATAAAATATTTAAATGAGACACTTGAATTTAACATTAAAAATAGTTGAACATTTTTATTGACAAATATTTATCATCAATGATAAATTAGTTATTGATAATTCAGGTAGACAAAAATGATTTGTAAAAAAAAAATTAAATTAAATTAGCATAACAAAGGAAAATATAAAATACCTACATCAAAATAATCCATTTTACTTGTAGTTATTATTTATTTATTTATTATATATTTTTATTAATAGTTTAATTAATTAATACAATGTCAATTCATTAAAATTCTTCAAAATAATTTTAGTGTAATTTTAAGTACACAAAACAGAATAATTAATATTTACATTTTAAATTATTACATTACATTAAATTAAATATTACATTACAAATTAGCAATTAAGCCATTATCGCACATTATCGTTTAATTTCGTTAAAAAAAAAAAATAAAAAACGCCATTTTTAGAAAAATATACTAACGTCATCTTTGGATTTTAATTGAAACTATGTACTTAATTTTAGCGCCATTGAGCGCCATCATCAGGTGATTGGCAAGTTTGAATTTTATTTAGAGAGAGAAAAACAGAGAAAAAAGTAGAGACAAGAAAAAAGAAAGAAAAAAAAATATTTATAATAATCCAACAACTGGAAAAAATTAGTAAAATTAGTAAATTAAATAATTTCTATATTAAAAGTTAAATAAATAAGCAAAATAACATTTATAAATAATTAAAATAGCATTTATGAATAATAAAAAAAAAATTAATCTTATAATAAATTAATAAATATTATTGTAAAAATAAAATTACACATATTTTAATGCTTAAATTTTCTTGGTGAAAAAAAAAAAAGAAAATTAATTGTAAACACGTGGAAGAAAAAAGAAGCCATTTTCAATAATTAAAATTAAAAATTGAAAATAAATCAGGTAAAATAATAATTTAATAAAATTAATAAATATTTGTTTTAAATTATTAATTAAATTTTTAAAAATAATTACAGTAAAAATGTTGGCAATTGATGATCTTGATCAAACAGAAACAAATGGTACTTGGAAATGGAAAATAAAACAATTCAGTCAATACAAAACACAATGCCAAGCAATATTTTCTCCAACATTTGGTCCAAATAAAAGTAAAGATTTTTTTTTGATAATATTTCCAAATGGTGATACTGAATCAGTAAAAAATTATGTTGGTGTATTTGTATGTTTTGTTGATAAATCAGTGAGTAAAAAAATAACAAAAAATCAATTAAAATTTAAATTTTCATTGCTAACATCTGATATGAAAATTAAATATGAAAGAGAAGATTATTATCCAGCTGGTACATCAACAACATCATGGGGTTATCCATGTTTTATAAAAAGATCATTTTTATTCAACAAATCAAATGCTTATTTGCCAAATGATTGCTTGACAATATCATGTCAAATAATTCAATCACTTGATCCAACAATAAGACAACACAAAACAATAATCAATATACCAGATAATCATCATGAAAAAATATTAGAAACAATGATTAAAGATAAAAATGTTGGTGATATTGTTACAATTAAAATTGGTGATGATAAATTTAGAATTTACAAAAGTCTATTGACATCAAATAGTCCAGTATTCACAGCAATGTTTGAACACAAAGAGACAAAAGAAAGTATAGAAAATATTGTTGAATTAAAAGACATTCATTCTGTTGTTTGTAAAATAATGTTAAATTTTTTACATACAAACTATTTACCAAGTGCAACAATAAGTTATTTTAAAAATTCATTGTTACAAGTTGCTGATAAATATCAACTTGATAAATTAAAAGCTCTATGTGAAGAAGCATTTTATGAAGAGCTCAAAATTGATAATGCAGCTGAGACACTTATGACAGCTGATTTGTATGATGCTCAACAATTAAAAAAAGCAACAATTAATTTTATCATTTGTCATTTACGTCAAGTTATCACAACAAATGGATATGCATTAATTAAACAAGCTAATCCTTCATTGGGCTGTGAAGTACTCGAAACTTTTATCACAAAAATATCAAATATTGTTTATACTTAATAATAGCTTTAATTTAATCTTCAAATAATTTTTTATATATATTTTTTTAAATTTATTTATTATTAGAAAGAAATTATTTTGATAATAGATTTTTTTTTTTTATTTTGTATTAAAATATATATTTTATTAGATGGTCTTGATGATCAACAAAAAAAATAATTAATTATTTGGAAAAATCAAATTATTATTGATAATTAAATCCACGTAATTGTAGGTTTTTTTTTTTTTTATTTTTAAAAGTATATAATTTTTAAAAGTGTTAATATTTCTATAAACAAAAAAGAGAATAGTTGAAATATATAATAAATTTTGTGATACTTTTTTATTATTACAATTTTTATAATTTATTAATAAATATATTTTTACGCAGGCGAGTCTATGATATATTGTTTAATATTGTTTAATATTGATATTAAGAAAATAATAATAAAAGTTGTGATTTCAAATTTTTTTATAATTAATTTTTTTAAGGAAAAAAATAAAATTGAAAATATAAATTGTTAATGTGAATGAGTTTATTTAATTGTTTATTGAACATTGTTTATTTTTTTAAATAAAAATAATGTATTGTAAATATCTATGCACTAATTTATTTTAAATAATGATAAAAAATTTTTAAAAGATATTAAACTGTAGAGAGAAGAGAGAGGGAGAGATGTTTTTTTTTGTATGTTTTTTTTTTTTATTCAACCAAAATGACTGAAAATGACACACAAGATTTAACCTCACTAAAGTTGTTACTTGTTTGGAAAAATCTGGTACGTCGCCTACTCATTCTGTACATATTTGGTCATTCTGATTATTCAACCCAATTCAATCACACACCATATCCAACAAATTTAATAATTTTATAATAATTATTAATATTTTATTTTGTTAAAAAGTTAATTTACAAATCATGTCAGATACAGATCCACGTATACGTACATTGAAAATCAAAACCGGTGTTGTCAAACGTTTGGCCAAGGAAAAAGTTACATATGAAAAAGAAGTATCACTTCAAAAAGATAGAGTACAAAAATTCAAGGATCAAGGTAATATTAATAATAATCAAAATCTCAATCAACATATATTAGTAAAATCAAGATGAAATATTAAACATAATTTAATGTTATTATTTTAGGTAAAGACAGTTATGATATTAAAAAACAAGAAGAAGTATTACAAGAATCACTGATGATGATACCAGATTGTCAACGTCGTCTTGTCAAAGCATATGATGAGCTTAAAAAAATTCTTGAAAGTGAACAAGATTTAAAAGAGACAGAAGTATATCTTGAAGCTGGTAAAATTCTTGAAGACGCTGTTTTACAACTTCCTGATCAAGGTGTTGTTGTTTAAAAAATACAAATATCTAAAAGTCGATTATCAAATTGAATAATCGACCTGCCTTTTGGTTTTTTTTTTATCTACAAAGAAAAACCAATTTAACATTTGTTAACAAATTCAACTTACCAATTAATTTGCTTCTTTTTTTTATAAGAATAATATTGTTTATTAATATTAATTGGATTTTTTGTTAATTTAATTTGAATATGTATGGACATAATAATACTTTTCCACAATATGGAAATGAAGCTGCTCAATATCCTGGAGCATTCACTGATCAATCATGGCAACATATGCACAATTATGATCAAATGAAAAATCAATTGAATCAAACTCTTGTTGAAGCATGGAATTTACGTCAACAAAACACTGAATTTATCAACAATTTCATCAATGACAATTGTCAAAATTCATTGACTATTGAAAAGAAAAATAATACTAAAAAACGACTAGGAATTGCTGATACAAAAGCTCTAATAATTACAATTAAAAAATTAAATTTACAACTCAATGATAATACTGAAAAACTAAAATTAAATAATTCAACAGATGAAGAATGGCTTAATGATTTTAATAATTGTCAACAGTTGAAAAATAATATTGAGCTGCTGTTAAATAAACTAACAGATAATGAAAAAATATGTAGTTTTAAAAAATTATTAGAACAACGAAAAAATAAAAGAATAAGAGAAAAAAAATTACGTGAAAAATTAAAGAAAAAAAAGGATATTAATAATGAAATAAAATTAAGATTAAATGAGAAAGCTGATAATTGGATACGTGAAAAACAAGATGAAATAAATCGTGAAAAACAAAATGAATTATTAAAAAAAGAAGCTGATATTGTTTTATCAGAAGTTAGAGGTAAACGTGGTGATGCAAAAAAATATCTTGGAATATTACGTGAACTTAAAAATTTAAGAAAAGTCATGGTTGCAAATGCACGTGCAAGAGGAGAAAAACAATCAGCTGCTGCTGATCAAACATTTGAAAATATTATTGGTAAAATAATTTGATGATAAATAAATTTATCAATCATTGTCAAAACAATGTTTAATAATTATTTTTGTATATTTTTTATTTTGTAGAACAATTGAGTAAACACTGGACACAACTAGAACGTGAATATTCAATTGAAGAACAAGGATTAAAGCTGATGCTTCAAACTGATAACGAAAAAATAATAGCAAAGCAAAAAAAAAATACTTTTGATGATTGGGAAATAGCATTGTTTGGTAAACCCTTACCATTACCAGAAAATGTTGAAAAAAATTTAAATAATATTTTCATGACAAGGTAATTAAATTGCTACTTAAATATTTATCAATATTATTTTTTAAATTGTCATTTATTCTAGATGTGCATGGGACAAATTCATCTACAACGATAATGATTCATCACGAATTCCACTTGGCTGGATAATGCCAGATCCACCGACATCAGCAGCTTGGCAAAAATGTCTTAAAAAAAATTAAAATTTTCTCATTCAACTTATTAACAAGCTAATAATTTTAATTAACATTAATATTGATAAATAATTTTTATAATTTAATAAACAATTTATAAATTTAAAAATAAAAATATTTCATATTTTAAAAAATCCATTTTTTTTTATTGAATTATTATTTACATTTTCTTATTCATATATTATTTACAAACCTAATGATTTTTTCTTTTTTTTTCGTGATTAATTAATTAGCCTATGCTGAGAATTAAATTTTTTTGTGCAGCATCAGATGGTTCAAAAGCTTGTGGTTCTTTAATTGACATGGCTTTTGCTGATTCAGCAGCTGAAAGTAATAAATGAAGTTTTCCTTCAAGTTCTGTCAATGACAAAATTAAATCCTCTTCTTCATTGAGTTTTTGTTCGAGCAATGTGAACATTGTCCTTGGCTCTGGACCAAGTTCATCCATATTATCCTCATAAACATCTAAACAACAACAATAATCCATTATATAATATGTTATTAACAAAGCAAAATAATTACTTAAAGAAGAAAAGCTTACCCATTAAAACATTGGCAACGTGAATCAATACTTTTCCATATCTTGGTGTACCAATATGTTTGATAATAAATTTAAGAATAGTTACTAATGATTTACCATCTCTACCAGCTAATGCTTGTGTTAAACCTTTTCTTCTTGTTAATTCTTGAAGTAATGCAACACTAACTTGAGGTGTTTTGTTAGCAACAAATGGTATCATAACACTATCAAGTGCTTTTGAATATTGAAATTTCCTTAAACAAACATCATGTTTACTTGCAATTTCTTTTTCTTTACATGGTACAGCAACAGAATCAGAAATTGTTGAATTGATATTATGTCCACCACGTCTAAATGTTGATTTTTTTTTTTTATTTTTATCTGTTTTATCATGTTCACGTCGACGTACTGATATTAAACCATCAATCATACCAGCAACAATTGTTTCATCATCAGGACTTGTTCCAATACTTAATACACCATTTGGATAATCTAATGTATGTACTGCTTTATAATTACCAGCATCATATATTTTAACATGTCTATCAAGTGATCCAGATAATATTCTTTTACCATTTGATGCAATTTTTAAACATGTTATTAATTTATGATGATGTGATAATTTAGTTAATAGCCTACCACCAGCAAGTGCATCCCATACTCTCATTTCAGTACCACCAGCAGATATAAATACTCCTCCAGATGGAAGAAATATAAGACTTTCAACAGGTGCTTCATGATTAACACTAAATACACATTTACTTGTTCTAGCATCATACATTTGAACAGTATTGTCATAACTTCCTGATACAAATATATCAGGTGATACTGGACTAACAGCACCAGCTCTAATATAATCATTATGTTCATTAAATGATATTATTTGTTTTTCAGTTGGTATGTCCCATAGTGATACTGTTTTGTCATCAGAAAATGATACAATATTACGTCCATCAGCAGTAAAAAATGTTCTATGTACTGGTGCTTTATGACCAGAAAATAAACGAAGTAAACTTTTACTTGATACATCAAATAAACGAATAACTGATTCTTCACCACCAGCACATAATAATTTTCCATCACTTCTAAATGATCCACCATAGGCAGCTTCACGAAATCTTGTTAAATTTTTTGTCACAATTTTTGTTATTGGATTGTATATTTGTACACGTACTGAACATGTTACAGCAAAATAATGTGGTTCAACTGGTGAAAAATCTATGTAATCAATTAGTCCAAATTCCTTAATCAATACTGGTGGCTAAAAAAATAATAATTACAATTAATTCACAAGTTTTTTATGATGATAAAAAAAAATTAACAAAATTTGTAGGGTTATGTTGCCACACGTGGCTCATGATAATCAACTAAATAAAAGCATTGATAATTATCTAAATAATAAAATTTTATAAATAAACAATTTATCAAACTTACACTATATTTTTTCCAATAAATATTATCTGGTGTTAATTCAGGTCCACTATTAATGAAAACCTTAGTATTAGTTTTTTTAAACTGGGCAGCCATTTTGAAAACCCAATTGAAAATTAAAAAAAAAAAATCAGCACCCGTATTCACAGGGCAAATTTTATACAATTTAGAGCTTTTTTTTGCCACTGATGGCGCTTATAAATTTTTTTTTATATAGATTTTACATATAAAAGCTCCACGAGCGTCACCGGTGGATGAAAAAAGCCCTAAATTGTAATGCCCTGTGAATACGGGTGCAGCTGTAAATAAAGAAATGTCTCTTTTTTTCTCTCCTTTCTCTCTCTTGATAATAAACGCATGCGCGTCTCTCTTGACTCTCTCTCTTTACCCCCCTGAAATCACCTGAAATTAAAAAAAAAAAAAAAAACATTTTCTACCCCTCTGAGTTCTGACCTACTGATTGCCCCTCATCCCTCTCAAAATCCAGCTCCAAAACATCAACAAATATAAACAAAAATAAATAAATAAATTACCAAAAACAATAACAATACACATGAATAATTATTGTTAATTTTAATTTTATTTAAATAAATGATTTAAATAGCTGTTTTTTCTAAAAACTTGTCAACATTTCTTTTATATTTTTTTTATGTTTAATTATTATTTAAACAATTAATTGTGATAGTGTACTTGGTGCATAAATATTTAAAATGATAATAAGAAAATAAAATATATATAAAAAAAAGCCTTGGTTTTGTGTGTGGTGTTTTGAGTGACGGGGTCAACATCCAGGGTCTTGTTGTTAAAATAAAAAATATAAAAAAAAAAAAAACACAAAAGAGAGTAAAACCATTACGCTCAATCCCCCAACTGATGTCTGATTCCAACATGGCGTTGTGACTGTTCGATGCCATCATCGTTAGCTTTAATATTTACATTAAATAAAAAACACATATATTTATTTATTAAATTAATATTTACATACATGTTTTGGTGTGTTACATTGACTATTGGTTGATAGCCAATTAAATAATAATAATTGTTTTTAAAAAGTCAAATTTTTATGGAAAAAATAACAACAAAAAAAGTAATTTAGTCAAGTGTCCAAGAGGATTTATACACTAGGTAAAAATATGTCAAATTATTTGACGTATTGTTTTATAAATTATTGCGTATTTGTTAGTTAAATAAATTCATCTTATCAAAAGACATTAAAAAATGATTTCAAGAAAAGCTCAAGACAAGAATAAATTAATTTTTTTTCTACTAAAGTTTAATGATTAATTTGCTGCTGCAAGTTTTTGTTGTTATTATTATAATTATTGTCTGAAAAATAAATATAGTATTGTTATAAATTATAATTGAAATGTTTATTGGTATATACATATAATTTATTGGTTTATTTTTAGGACATTTTGGTGAGAGGTTTTTTTCTTTTGTTTGAAACAAAAAGATAAATATAAAACCATGGCAGAAGTACAAAAGATGAGAATATATGGTAAACATCCACCATGTGGTAATAACTCTAGACTAGAAGAACGTCGTATTAGAAGGTAAAAATTAATAAAACATAATGATTTATATCTGTATTTATAAATAATGTATAATATATTTTAAACAGATCAAATTTACGTGCTGAAAGAAATCGTAAACCTGAAAAACCAGAAGATTTTGTTTGTTATGAATCAAGTGATGATGAAGAAGAAACAGTTACTGAAACACGTCAATTTTTACGTACAACATATAATTTTGTTGATTATGTACGTGCACGTGAAACAAATACACGTGAAGTTAGAAAAATAAATCAAGAATATGGATCACGACATATATTAACACATGATTTATTTAAAGAATATTCAGTTAGTTTAAATAGTATGAATAAAGTATTTTGTTCACAATGGTTAAGTGATAGACAAGTTGTATTTGGTACAAAATGTAATAAATTAATGGTATATGATGTTGCAACACAAAAATTAGATCAAATACCATCATTACATGGTAGATCAACAAATCCAAATGGTGGACCACAAACTGATCAACAATCTGGTATTCATTCTGTACAAATAAATCCATCAAGAACATTATTAAGTACTGGAGCTAGAAATAGTAATGAAATAGCAATTTATAGATTACCAACACTTGATCCAGTATGTGTTGGTGAAGCTGGACATAGAGATTGGGTATTTGATATGTGTTGGTTAGATGATGAATTTATTGTATCTGGATCAAGAGATACTAAAATGGTACTTTGGCATGTTAATAGTGACCTTGCTGTTGCACCTGATAAAGCAGAAGTACCAACACACAGGTTAACATAACATTTATTATTTGTTATTGTAATTTCTTATCAATTTTATTATTTAAATAATTAAACGCTTTATTAATCTTGGAATATAAATTATTAAATTTATTTCTTTGTCATTTAATTGTTAATATTGTTTATTTATTTATTTGTTTTAGACTTATTCAACCAGTTTGTGTTAAAGAATGTCGATCAGCACAAAAAGTACGTGCACTTGCATTTAATAAAGCATACAATGAAATTGCAGCATTATCATTAAATAGCTTTATTCATATATGGTCTGCTGAAACATTTAAACAAAAAATATCAAGAAAATTACCAGCATGTCAGGATAATGTATGTCTTGCAGTTCAAGATGATGGTGTTTATGCTGTTGGTTGTAGATCATATACACTTCTTCTTGATGCAAGAACACTTCAGCCAATTAAAAAAATACCATCTCGGTAAATTTAATAATTTATTTAATATTATTATTCATTTATTTATAATTTATTATTTTTGTATTTATAGATACAGTGGTTGTGGAATAAGATCAGCAAGTTTTCAAGGTTCAGTATTAACAATTGGTACTGGTTTAGGAATGCTTATGTTTTACGATGTCAGAGCACAAAAATATTTGGAATCATCAATTAATTCAAATAGAACTGTTGTCTTGAAAGCATCAAAAGGATACGTGGTAAAATTATATATTTTAAACAACAAATAATTCCTTGACAAATGAATTGATAATTTATAAAAAATAAAAAATTATATGGATGTTCTTTTTTTTCTTTGTTTCAGTTTCCAGATGAAGAATATGTTGATGGTTTTCAAAATGTCAAATATACACCTGCAATATATACACATTGTTATGATGCATCTGGCACACGTTTATTCACTGCTGGTGGACCACTACCAGCAAATTTATATGGCAATTATGCTGGACTCTGGCAATAGTTTATTAAATTAATAATATTATTTTTTTTTTGTTTCAACGCAATAATATTTGTGGGCGGTAATACAGTGAGTTATAGTTGTAATCGTAACAAAACATTTAAAAAAAAAATTAGTAATTATTAATCTATAAAATTTTTTTAGTTGAAAATTATTATTATTAATATTATTTATGTCAATGATTTGGATAATCTAGGCCAATGAATAATAGAAACGGTTTTTGTAAATTTATAATTTCTTCAATGAATTTTTAAAACAAAACAAAAAACAGTTTTTGTTTTAGTTTCGTTTAACAAATAAAACTTGAGAATATATTTTCATTTTTTTTTTTTAACAACAAGCAAATGATAAATGATAAAATGTTATTTACTTGTTGTTAATTTATAAAATTATCCATTGAAAAAATTGAAATAAATAATACAAGCTTTAATACACAACTTATTGCTAAAAATTAAAAAGTCAATAATAGATAGCTATCAAATTAATCAATAATATTATTTAAAAAAATAACAATCACATTAAAAAAACAAAAAAACATTGCACATTACTACGATGTATCCAAAAAATTTCGTATTTATTAAAATAATGTTTCGAAAAACGTTAATATTATATTTATTAATTTTTTAAACCAACTTTTTTTTTTTTTAGAAATTTAATTATTGCTGCCACTGTGAATTATTTATTAATCGGACGAATTTAATTGAAAAACAATTAAAAATTAGCAAATTTTAAAAAACTAGTTAATTATTTTCTTTTTTTTTTTTAAATTAGAATTTTTATATTTTTTTTTAAATGTGTCTAATTATTCGTTAAGAATTTATTTCATTTAAATATTTTATTTTTACATTTTGTTATTTTTTAATTATTATTTATATCTAACTTGTTTGTAAAATAAAATAAACAATAAATAGAAAAATATTGTGCCAATTTAGACAAAATAAATTAATAAATAATCGAAATAATAAAACAGTGGCAGCTTGAGATTACATCAATTATTACCAGAATACTATAATTAAAATAAAAGAAAGAAAAAAAGAATTACCACCGATATTTTATTATTATTTTTCTATATTAATAAGATTTAAAAAAAAAACAATGCAATAATATTATTTCTGTTCATCGAATTCATTTACCGAGGTATTTTATACCCATATTTTTTGTATATATCATTTTTCGTTATAAATAATTCAACTATAGTATTAAGAATTTATTAAATTCAATAAATTGATAACAATAAAAATGTAAAATTTATATCTCAATTTTTTTAAAATAGAATAATAGTAATTTTGTTTTTTTTTTTTTCTTTTTATATAAAAAATTGACTTGTTGGAATAAAGAGATAAAAATAGCAAATTTATAAAAAATAGTTGAACGTTTTTTTTTTTATTATTTTCAAGTATCAAAATAATAAAGAGGGATGATTGTTCAACTTCAGTATTGATTATCAAATTAATTATTGATTTTTTTATTGGAAAAAAAAATAACATCAGCTTGCTGTCTCTATTTACATACCTTTTTATTTTTAACAAATGCTTTTTACTTGTGAGAGAGCCTGGAAAAAAGAGATAAAATGAAATCAAAAAAAAAAAATCAATTACACTCTTGTACTTTTCATATTATGTACATCAAAAATTTTTATTAATAAATTTTTTACACATAAATATATAATTTTTTATTACAAATAATTTAACTATATTCTATAATTACCATCGAAAAGTAAAGGTCACATCTTTTTCTCTTTTTTTTTGATACGTTATTTTATTTATTTATTTTTTTTTTTTACAGAAAATGGACTCGTGTGAATAAAATAAAAATAATTTTTATATATTTTTGAGTTTAACTCGATTTAATAAACGTCCATATTTTTTTTATTCAACACAAAGATATGTTTGATACTTTTATCTAAATAATTGGACAACTATTTTCTTGGTACCATTTTTTTTTTTTAAACAACTAATATTGACCAAAAATGAAAAATATTTTATTGAGCTATTCCATTTTTTGGTTCTATATTTTTCAGTATTTATTTATTTATTTATTTTTGTTTAAATAAGCTCATTTGGTTTGATATTTTCCTGAACATTTTAATATACTAATTTTTATTATTTTACATGAATTTAAAAATCAAAAATATTCGTTTTTAATTTAAAAAAAAAAAAATCAACTAATAAATTTAATTGTTATTAAATATCAAAATTGGTATTATAAATTATTAAATAAATGCAAATCTAAATAAATTAAATTTACATTTCAATTATATTTTTGATATTTTGTTTTTTTTTTTTGTGGTAATTCAACTAAAACCACGATAAATGGAAATTTAATTAAACATTGTTCTATCCAGTTGAACAGTCATCATCATTATATTCAGTCATGCAAAAATATTTTAAATATATATATCAAACACACAATAATATTATATATATTTTCATTCATAAGAGTATTCATCAAAATAAAATATATACGTTGCTTATTTGAATAACTGTGATGATTTTTTTAATATAAAAAAATAATTCATCGTCATGACTCTGTCAAACTGTCTCATTTATATTTTTTTTTAAATTTTAAATACTTGAATGAAATATTTAATAAGTCTCTGATAACCCTCCTTACTCATTTTTTTTGTTATTAAAATTAAAAACCATCGTTAACTTTCTGTTTCACATTCATAGATTAAATATTTTCTTTTATTTTTTTTTTTATATTTAATATTCTTTATCAGTATTTAATTTTTTCATTTCCCACGATGAAAGACTCTCTACAATTGCATTTTTTTAAACAATAGAATAAACACTGTTTATGGAAATACACGAGAGAAAATCGAGTTGTGACTGGGTCGAAAACAATGAATGTGAAATCAAGTTGAGTTTCGACTTTTTTTTTATTTCTATTTCACATATTCTCTCGCTTTTATTCTTTATCATTTTCCCTTTTATATTCATTTTCATATATTTACTCTTTGCAAGACATTTAAAATTTTTTTGTAGATTTTATTTAAAAAACCATTTGGTATTTTTTTAAAATCTATTTGGTTATTTTATATTTGGAAATAATTTATAGATGACCAGCATCTAGTGCTTTGTTAATATCAGCAACAAGTAAACCAAGATTAGCATTATGTTCTGATCCTTGATGAAATATTGCATCAAGAAAATCAGGATTTGTTAAAAAATTAAATATTTGATCACAACGTTCTTGTGATTTATCAGTTAAATGATATTTTATTAAATCTTGAATTGCTGATCTAGTACGATCAAGTGATTTTGTTAAAAATAAACGATCAAAACTAAAATCAAGTTCATGAAATGACACAACAGACATTGCTGTTGCACGTAAATTTGTACGTATTTCAGATATTTTTTTATTATCATCTGGACCAAGTTTATTATTACGATGAAGTAATCCAATCTTTAATAAAAAATATACATATATTATTTTAACTACAAATTTTAGAATTTATAAATTAAAAAAAAAAGCAAGCAAATACCTTGATTGATAATTTAACAATATTTTTAAGTACTTTTTCTGGTTGTTTTTTATCAATATTTGGATGAGTTTTAGCAACACGTTCCATGAGTTTAGTTAAATTATCAAGTAATGATGTTGTTGCATCGTCAATAAATAATGATCTACCAGCTCCACTTGCAACAACACGTCCTAATATTTTTTTTTGTGCTCTAAGACCAAAATCACGTGTACGTGAATTTGATGTTCCATTACCACCTTGATAAACACCACCTGGACTTGCTGCTGATGCCATCACTGAACATAAAAAATACACAAATATTATTAATTTAATAAATTACTACGAAATAAATAAATACTTGAGTATATTTATTGAATCAATTCAAGTGGTACATATCTGTAAATTTTAAAGCTATATTTTTAAATCTCAAGTGGAAAAATAACAAGAATATATAATAATAAAAATGTATTTTATATTTAATCATGAACTCACCGTTTTTTTTTTTTATTTAAAACATCAACTGGACATCCAACTTTATTGGTTTTTAAATAAATTAAAAATTGATGTGAAAATTTAAGTTAAATCACTTGATTATTGTGATTAAATTAAAATTCAAATAACTATAAAATATAAAAATTATAAATGAATAAAATAATACACAGTTTATTTAAAATACTATATGATTTAATTAAAATTAAAAAAAAAATTTAAACAATAATGGTTCAATAATAATAATAACGAAAAAACTTACGACTTTTTTTTTTTTTTTTGTTGTTTTGTAATTGAGGTTTCCAGGTACTTAAATACTTAGCGTGCAAACGAATTTTTTTAAAATAAAAAGTCGTGCAATATTATCAACAACATAAAGCTACAACAAAAAAAAATAATAATATGAATATGGAAGGTAAAATTATATATGTAAATTATTACAACATTATGCAGTGTTAGAAAAAAAAAAAAAAATTATATATAAAAAATTTACATATTTTTATTATAATAATTAAATTTTTTTTTTTTTTTTGTAATAAAAATAAAGCTCGTTTATTGTAGATTGATTGAATTAAATATTTATGAAAAAATAGTTGGCATACTTTGATTGCAGTCAGTTGCAGCAACCAAATGATAAAGCACCCAACTTTGCAACTCCATCACAGCACTACCCCACGCCACCTGAAATAATATTTATGAAAATTTCTATGAAATTTATTTAAATAAATTGTTAAATATATAAATAATTCAAAAAAAAAATAATTCAAGTTTAATAATTAAATAATTAAACACGCTGAAACAAGTTTGAAAATTTTAAATTTAAAAAATTTTAATTTCTTGAATTATTTTATTTGAAAAATATAAAATAATGTCAAATTGTTATTCGATTTATTTGAAATTTAAATAAATCGAAGAATTATTTCTTTAGAAAAAATAAAATGATAATTAAATAACTAAAAATTTAAATTAATTGATTAGTTTTATTTTTTTTTTATTTTGCAAAATTAATTATCATATTTAGTAAAAACAAAAATCAAAAACAATGTCAAGGTTTTCTTATTTACCTGAAATTTGAATTAAAAAATAAAATTGTTTGTTAAAATAATATAAAAAAAAATGCGTGTTTTGAGGAGAGATTAACAAGGGCAAAAGTGCCAAGGACGAGGTCATTTCGTATTACTCTCATGTCTACTATTCCCATAATGTTTGATATTGACTAAAAATAATCTTCTCTCTTTCTATTTCAACAATCAATTTATTTGTCACTTGAAAATTTATCCCCTATATACCTAAAATGTAATTAAACTCTTTTTAAAAATACTTAATCACATTTAAACTCTAATAATGTCACTGAACAAAATTTATATCACGTTAATTTCGAAATGCAAAGTTTCGAAAATACTTAAATATCGATTTGCTTAAATTTATTTTTTTTACTGCACAAAACTTGATCATCAATATCACTTTAAACATCAAAATAATTTTATAAAAAAAATAAAATAAATATTAAAATAAAAAAATAAATACTAGCAATTATTTTTCGTTATTATATTTTAATTAGAAAATTTTTATTAAATTAATATTTCATTTACCCTCGGGTAAAATAAAATTGCGATTATAAAAATTTTTTTTTTTTTAAGACCTTCGGTTTAATATCATCCCCTTAAGCCTGAATTGTTTTTTAATTTTTATATATTTTATCTCAATAGTGTTTATTGAGTTAACTAGAAAAAAAAAAAAAAAATTGATCATCATCATAACGTGTTGATTTAATATTTTAAATAATAGAAACTAGCGTTAATTAAATTCCAGTTTGTGTGGGTATTTACGTATTAAATTGTTTGTAAATAGTACGTGTGATGTGGGTGTTACAAAAACAAACATAAAAATTTAATATTGAATTTGTAGAATAATAGGGAAATTTTATCAAGGTAACAATCTTCAATATCTTGTGTGCTAATCGATTTGGCAATAATGAGAAACATCAAGGTCAAATATATTTGTATTATAAAATCCCCTAAATATATTCATCAATTATTTCAACTTGATAAATTTTGAAATAACGTGAATTATTTTTTTTTTTATAATATAAAAATTATATTTAATAAATAAATCAATTTATTGGTCGAATAAAAGTATCACGAAGTTTCAGGAAATTTTATTAACATTTCCAATAAAAACAATCAATAGCTTCATTTTAATATCAGAAAAATAACAATTTTTTTGTTGTTTATTACTGTATAAATTATTTAAAAATATCTTAGGAATTTTGATGATTTTTTAAACAATATAAATGACAATTTTAATACTAAATAAACAAATAAATTACTTTTTTTTCTGATGCATTTTTATAAATGATTTTTAAAGATATATAAAATTAATTTAAAGCAAAACAAGATGATCAACATTAAATTAAAAATCAATATTAAAAAATATCAATTTATACTTTAAAATAATCGAAATTTATAAACAAGTTTTAAATCAAGTTTTATAAAATTATACTGGTTTTTTTAAGAAGCTGTTTTTTTTATTTTTTTTTATTTTTGGAGTACCCTTTGAAGTGTCAACTAAGCGTGAAGTAAATAAGAGTGAGAAAAATCTGGAGCACGTGCTCCAGCTGCCTCAAAGTAAATCATCATTTTCATTGCAATAATAATAATAAATAAATAATAATAATAGAGCAACAAAAAATAAAAAATAATAATAAATTTAAAATAGGTTTTAATAAGTACTTGGTAATATAATAATATTTGCAATGAAATATATTTCATTTATGTTGGAGATAATATGAAATTATATACGTAAAATTAATTTAAAATAAACTTTTAATTAAACAGCTCAAGTGTAATGTAATAATTAGCTAATTAAACTTTGTAAATTTGAAAAGTTTATTTTATTTTTCAAACAATTGTAAATTAATTTTTGAATTTATTATTTAACTTTTTGGTAATAGAATTTATTATTTAAGATTGCAGACAGTTGTCGTTTGAATATTTAACACAACTTGTAGATTTTAAAACTTTCTGTATGATTTTCACCTGGATACATAAGACGGGGTGAATTCATGACTTGGCAACCGTTATAACAACCTCCATCCCTATTTCTCAATTCCCCTATGAAAGGGCAGCTGTTGCTCGACAGATGTGATACCATCATCAAGAAGCACGAGACTACTGTTTATTCATTTTTATAATACTTTAAAGAATATATAAAAAAAAACCTCCCCATTCACCACCTGCCTTGTCTTTAAACTTTAATTCCCGCCATCAACTCTACAAGTTATATATAAAAATAAATAAAAAGTTTTTTTTCTTTTTTTTTTTTGCACAAATCAATAAAACTTTTCTATTTAATTTAATAATATATAATATTATTATTTTTTATTACTTATCTAACAACATATAAATCAAGTTTTTCAATAAATTTAATTTTTTTTATCATATATTAAATATATTACTCTATTTAAATTCAAATAACTCTGAAAATAAAATTCATGAAAAATTTATAATTTAATTAATTAACACTTAGAATAATAATATAGATTCTCAGGATATAAAAAAAAAATTTCAAAGAATTCATTAAAGTTGATGTAAAAAAATAATAAAATAAAAAAATAATAAAATTACTTTCCCTCTTTATGTTCAATTGGCTCGAAGTAGCGACGACGACAACAACGATTGACATTCATTAACTATTCTCTAGAGTGTCTTTAATTAATTTAAAAAAATATATATATGCAATGAATATATAGATTAAATTTTATATATATATTTATACATAGTGCATGTCCATGTATGTTAACAAGTTTTTGATGTATCGAGCCATGTGTTTTACCGCAAATAGAGTGGAGAGAAAATTATTAGTGTGTTGCATGTCAGCAAAGTTACATCAATAATATTACTAGCAAAATATAATTCAACTAAAAATAATTTAATACTATTAAGTTACATAAATCAATTATATTTTACATGATAGATTGTCCCTTTAATAATTACCAATATCAATATTATACCCTGACCGAATCATTGATTTTACAAAATCGAAAAAAAACAATAAATTCTTAAATTTCGATTCGCAATATTTCGACTGAATTTCGATTTGCAATATTTCGAATAAATTTAACTTTTATATTATTTTTTTTCTATCAAAATTATGCGTAATCAAATGACTCATCAATTTTATCCAACTATGAGTAATTTTATTTTTATTAAAAATTTTAAATAATTGTTTTTTCTTCTGTTTTTTTAAATAATAATTTTCGATTTTTTTACGCGGGAGAAAAAGCAGCTAGACATTGTATTTTTTCGTTTAAAAAAATAAAAATATATATATACGACGTAGTATAAAAAAATTTAATGTTATTTTTATCTTGATATTTTTAAATTTACATTGATAATTTTTTTTTGTTATCGTATTGGAAAAAAAAAAAAAATTTCTATTTTGTTACGTTTTGATAAACTTGGTTTGTCATGTTTAAAAAATAAAAAAAAAAAAAAACCATTGACAAGGTGTTTCGCTGTTATCACATTGAATAATGTAAAAAAAATAAAAAAAAATAATTTATAAAATTTAATTGAAAAATAAAACTTGTAACAAACCTCGATAAATGATGTGAGTCAAGTATGACTCTACTGGCACAGTGAAAGTAGATGTGTTTTTTCTAGTTTAATTATTATAAATAAACAATTTTTTTTTCCAAAAACTTGTGCACATTTAAATGAAGATTTGATAATTATAAATTTAATAATTATCTAAATTATTAATAAACAATTTAGCCACTATTTCGATGAGTTAATCCACACAGACACTGTTTATATTTTCAAAATATTTTTTTTCGAAATTAAAAATATACGTTGTTACTTCGGGAGCGGTCATACGACGTCTGATAGATATTAAAAGTATTTTTATAGTTGTGTTGTACTCTCATCGTCATGTCACCAACTTGGCCAACCCCGCGCACCCGTTGCCATGGATTACTTTGAACACCAGAGTGGGGAGAGACAAATACACCTCACAAAATAAATAATTTTTAAATTATTAATTTTTAACAAAAAATATAAATAAACCTGTTTTTTTTTTTTTTTTACTCAAAGCAATTGTTGTTTATTTATTTATATTTTTAACAGTTGGAATTTTTTTTTTTTTTATATATCAATTAACATTTTAAAAGCAGTAATAATATTTATTGTGCTGTTGTTTTTACTATCAACTTTTGTGGCTTTTTATTTTGAATAAATAAAAATAATGATTTAAAATATTTCAAGGCATTTATTGGCAGTATAATATTCTAGTCTAATTGACATGAATTTATTTCTGCTCATTGTTAATTATTTAATGATTTTTAACTATTTTTAAAATTTGTAAATTAAGTGTGCGTTTGATATGAACAAGTGAGCTTAATTAAATACTGTATTAATAATTATTTTGTCACTCAAGTTTCCATTTTTTATGAATTTCTTTTAAATGATTATAAGCACGATCTGAAATATTAAGTGCAGCATTCATTGATTGCAAACCAGGTTCACCAAGAAGGCTCAATCCACAAAGACCTGTAATTAAAATTAAAACAAAAAAAAAAAAATCTAATTAGTCAAAATTAAATTTAAAGCTTGTATGATTTTCATCAAAATAATTGCTTATTATGAATAAAGTAAAATATAATTTTTATCATCTTACCAAGATAAGTGTGCAGTGGATCTGAACAGGTGTCATAAAATTTAGCAAAACCACCAATTCTTGAATCTTGTGTGCTCAATACAAATTCACGATTTTCATTTGGATCAGTTAAATTAGCAACACCAAGTATATTAAGAGTTGCACCAATCCAAAAACTATAACATGTATCAGATGGTTTACCAGGTCTACCTTGAAATCCATCACTTTGTCTCATTAAACACCAACGTTTTAATTTATCCAGTTGATCATTACTCAATGCATTGTCCAATTCATTCATCAGGTATAAACTTGCAACAGCACAAAATGTTGATCCACCATGTGATTCAAGTCCTGGACCTTGTCCCATTGCTCCATCATATGACTACAATGATTCTGATAAGAATTAATCATATTAAACTCATAGCCATTCGGCAATTTTTTTATAAAATAAATATAAACTAAATATTTGTTAATAAAACTTACAATGCTTTTAATTATATAATCAACAGCTTTAACTTTATCAATACCAGACCAATCATCTAGCATTGATGATACACAACAAGCACAATAAATAAATCTCATATCACTTTCACTACCAGTTATCATTGCAATAAAACAACCATCATCACTTTGACATGCTTTGATACCTTCAAGTAATGATTTTTTATCAACTCTTGATAAATCATCACCAAGAACAAGTAATGTTGCTAATCCAGTATATGCCATTGGTAAATAACCACATTGATAATCTGGTGTATTATCTGGTAGCATTGTTGATGCCATAAAACCAGATCTTATACCAGCATTTTTAATTTGTAATCTGTATATCCATTCAATTGCTGCTAATCTATCATTATCATCAATCATATCTAATGAATTTAACATATCTAAACCAGATATTGCAAAATATGCGAACATCATTCTGTTTGAATCATATGGTGCCATTTGACTTGGCATAACATGAAGTATTCTTTTAAAATATTTTGCATGTCTTGATTTTTCTAATTGTGCTGGAATTCTTCCTGTATAATCCATCTTTTCACAAATTAAGGTCAACTGAAAGTTATAAATTTATTAATCAATAATTATTATAGGTTATACCTATATTTAATTATTTAAATTTTAATTAATACTTACTTTTAAATTATTAATTAATATCTATAATTTTATTTTTTAATGTGTCAAGCACACAATTTTGTTGTTTGTTTATTTATTTACAAATTAGACAAATGTCAGTTGATGAATATCTTGACAATTATTTTCATGATAAACAATATAAGCTTTTAATTAAAGCAGCACTAAAAAATTTATATTAATAGTTACAATTGAGATTATTAATTGAACCGGTTGATGACGTGAGTAATTATTTACTGACTGAAAATAAAAATAATTTTAGATAAATAAAAAAGTGTCAGTCGTCAGATAGTTTTTTATTTTACCACCAAGTATCAACAGCAGCACCTCTCTAATAATAAAAAATAAAAACAACAACAATTGGATATAATTATAAATAAAATGACAACTTGATATAATCAATATTTTTTTTTATTAAACAACTAAATTGAATAAATAAATAATTCATCAATAATTTAATAAATACATTAACAACAATTTCAGCTTAAAAAAAAAAATTATTTAACACAAAATTTGTTGACTATAATAATGATTAATAACTAATTAAGTATTTGGAAAAAAAATTAACATACACTTTGGAAATAATTAATAATCTCTTGATAAATAAATATTGACTATTTGAAATAATTATCTAATATAAATAATAAATAAATGCGTCAGCGCAATTAATTTATATAAATTATTAAAACAATTTAAGTTTTCTTTGATAATATCAGCATTATTTTTGCCAATTATTAATATGTATTGTTATTATTACTTGTAAAATTTTATTAAATATATCTTATTTGCTTTTTTTTTTTTTATTTTTGGTAATGATTCAGGCTCGTTGATAACTAAAATTATTGAATTAAATTTGTGTGTTCTTCATAAGCTTGTAATACTCATTTTCAATCATCTATTTGAGAATATTTCGCTTATTTTTTTTTATATTAAAAATGGTTAATTTGATTATATTGTTTGTTTTTCTCTTTAATGATAAATTAACCATATTTTATTATTATTGCATAATAGGAAATACCAAACTTCCTCCAACTGTAATTGGTTTATTTAATTTTTTTAATATTTCAATTAAACTGCGATATTCTCTATTCACTATGTTGGCACGTTGAATTGCAGTATGGTTACTAACACCGCCCTGGTGGAAATAATTTCTCCGTAAAACTCCGGAAAAACTCCGTAAAATTCCGGAAATACTCCGTAAAAGTCCGGAAATACTCCGTAAAAGTCCGGAAAAACTCCGTAAAATTCCGGAAATACTCTGTAAAAGTCCGGAAACACTCCGTAAAATTCCGAAAATACTCCGTAAAATTCCGGAAAACTCCGTATCACTCCGGAATTGGCCCATTAAAATTTTTCTATCATTTTTTTTCCTTCATTTTACACAGGAATTCGAGTATTTTGGAATTGCAACCGATTTTTCGTATTTTTTCGAATTTTTTTTAAGTGGGCCAATTCCGGAATAATCCGGAGTAATCCGGAGCAATTCGGAGAAATTCCGGAGAAATATTTCCACCAGGGCGGGGGTTATAGACAATTTAAATTCATCAATAAATTCTGTATTTGACGAGAACAGAATACTGTGACAATTTTTATCAATTTTTATATACTTTAATTTTTCTTTGACTTGTTGAATGAGAGAAAGCATTTCTCCACCTTGTGGTCTTGTCAATATTATTTCGGTAAGAGTCAAACATTTTCTTACTTGAACAAGTTGTCGTTGTTGCTGTTTCTAATTTGCAGCATATTTTTTCTTCTTTTTAGTTAACAAACTTGGAACTTGTTGTTCTGGTAGTGGTGGTGGTGCTGCTGGGGGTGGTGTTGATAAATCAGTTGGTAATTTTCTTTTACGTAGAACACGTTGTATTACCGTTGTAGATGTATTGTTGCTGGTGGTATTTCTTCAGGGGTATTATCAGGCAGTGCAAAATCATCAAGTGGCCACCGCCGGTGGTGGTGGTGCTGTTTTATTTCTATCATTTGGTTTTTTTGAACATTTTTAAGCTTGTCGTCGTTATACCACCTTGCAATTATCATCTTCCTTTAATTGAGTAATAATATTTTTTTTATTTTATTTATCATTTCGAGTGTTACACCGTGTTTATTTCTATTGGATTTCTTGATGGCGTCAATACCAATTGTATCAGGTCACGGTGTTTTTTATAATCTCAATATTTTGTTGTTGTTTTTTTGATTTTTTTACAATTACTTTTTTTGGTGTTTGAAGTACTTGTAGTACATGAACGTAATATATCATTTTTACTGTATAAATATCCATTACATGCCCTGGTGAAAATATCTCTCCTGAATTTCTCCGCAATTACTCCGAAATTTTTTTCCGAATTTTCTCCGAATCGACTAGGGTAAAGAAACGTTCGGAAACATTTCTCCGCGATAAAAATACGCGAAAAAACGAGTGAAAAAAAAATTTACCGCAGAGAAATTATATGATTTAGAATTTAAAAACGCTAATTAAATACGATGAATAAATTTATGAAAAAAAAAAAAATAAATCATAAGTAAGTAAATAAATTTTTTTTGTGTAAAAAAAAACTCTCCCTAATGACCCTAATGTAACATATTAAATTTAACATATTATTATCATTATTATTAATTATTATTTTATACGAAAAAATATAAATTAATGTAAATAAGTTACCAAGGAGTAATGTCATTTTGATTCATACATTGAATAATCATAATTTCTTTTTTTTTTTTAAACAATAATTATACGATTTTCTTTAATTTGTCGGTACGCAAACTTTAAATTCCTCAGGGTCCGTTTTCACTCACAGTTTCACGACAGCCAGATTCTGTGAGTGAAAACCGACCCTAAGTTCATGCTGGCTTCGTGTGTGGCTAATATCAGAATCAGCTGTCAATTGACGTTGATCATTGTTTATATTTACTATTTAGTTAAAAACAAAGCTTAAAAATTTTTTATATTTAATACAAGTATACAATTAATGTATTGAGATAAAAAAAAAATTAAAAAAAACTTGGTAATAGTGAATAACAAATTTTAATGTTATCAAATATGAGTAAAGTCAGAAAAAAACGTAAATTAGAGTCGGAAAACCTGTTTTCTAAAAAACGTAAAGTTACAAGTAAAACATCAACACCTTCCTTTAACAAAAAGAATAATGAGGTAAGTCTAAAATATATAACTGCAGTAAAACATGCTTGTAAATTAATTATTGAAGTATTATTGTAAAATGTAAATATTCATTATTATTTTTTAGATATACTATGAGAATCATGATCATTCAATAATTGATTGTGTTCATGACGATTGTCTGGCTGAAATATTCATGTATGTACCAGCATGGGAAAGACCTAAACTTGCATTGGGTATGTGATAAGTACAATATCAATTAATTAATTAATAAAAAAATTTGATTATGATAATGAATATATATGTATAATTTATTTATTTTTAGTATGTCAAAAATGGAAAAGAGTCCTTAATTATTCTTGGGGTAGTAGCAAAAAACTTCAACTAACTCACTGGGAACAAGCTGAGTATTCAAATTGTTTGAAGAAATATTCAACACCCGATGAAAAATTAAGCTTTCTAAATACATTGCTTTATAAATGTGGTCGTTATTTAACACAATTAGACTTGACAGCGTATGGTTATAGTGACATTGTGCCAGTTATTAATGAATATTGTCCAAACCTCGTCAAACTTCGATTGAGATTCGCCTTTGATCACGATAAAATGCTATTTTGTGATGTATTTTCACGTCTATCTAAGCTCAAAGTATTAACAGTTATATTTCAATATCATCTGAGACACCATTCTAAGCTTCATTATTTAATGATTGCATTGGAATCTCTTGCTGACACATTGACTGATCTGACTCTGTTCAATTGGGAAGGTGACGATCACTGTACATCTAAAAGACTTCCTCTCAATATACCCTGTACATTTCCGAAGAGCACCCTTCGTGTAAGTTAAACTTTATATCTATTACAAAAAAAAATCAAAAATATTCTTTCTATTTTTTACATATACTTATGAATAATTATTTCTGCAGGTGCTTCCTCGACTGAAGGCTCTGAAACGATTCGAATTTGGTGGTATTAAAATTTTTCGAGAGTTAAGAGAGTATCTGTTAAATAATAGCGCAATACACGTTATTTCTTATGATCTTTACGTAAAGAAAGTTTTAAAGCTAAATCAGTTAATGTTCAGTATAACTAAATTGGATTTGTTTAGATACCATGTTTTAGACGATAGTTTGTATACTATTGCCAATACCATGAAGCAATTAACAACGCTCAAGATAAATTGTGAATGGATAACTAATGATGGTGTGGTAGCCATTTCAAAGATGAATAATATAACATATCTTTCTTTTTCCGGCAATAATGACAGCATTGATTCCGCATCAATCAAATTGCTCAGAAACTTGAATAAAGTCTTGTTACCAGGCAGCAAAAAAATTAATGATGATGTAGCTATAAAAGTTCTTGAAAATTCACCAAAGATAGCGACGCTTTTTGTTCCGGACTCAAGTGTAACTGTTGAATTTATCAAAAAAGCAGCAGAAATATCAAGAAATCGAAAACAACTTTTGACTTCAGCTGTTTCTTTCATAATTGATATAGAACTATATGAATCGCCATATTTCAAAATTATTTGTGTAAACAACAAATTAAATAATTGACTAATTTTGGTGATTATTCTTGAAGTCGTTGGAAAAGAGTTAGAAGCTCATAAGATGATATTGTCTATTGATAGTCAAGTATTTCCGTCAATGTTTGATCATAAATCCATAAATGAATCAAAAGGTAATCGTGTTATCATTAAAGAGGTTGATGCAGATGTTGTGAAACAAATGTTAGAGTATATTTATACTGAAAAAACACCATAAAAAATTGTTGATTGTGGTCATGATCTCATTGCTGCTGCTAATAAGTATCAATTTGATGATTTAAGAAAAATTTCCGAAAGTAATTTGATAGAACAAATGACAGTTGATAATGCTGTTGATACATTAGTTGTTGCTGATCGTTATGATGCAAAGAATTGAAAAACAACGTTGTTGAATATATCAAACAAATTGTGTCGATTGTTGATTTAGCTGGTTTTAAAGATTTAGAAACAAAAACGCTAATTTAGCTACTGAAATTCTTTACATTTTAATACCCGGAAAATAAAGTATCAAGAAAATAATGACATTTTAATTTATACATTAAATAATCATAATTTCTTTTTTTTTTTTTAAACAATAATTACTCATACATTTTTCTTTAATTTGTCAAGAAAAAAGAAAAAAAATTAATACAGTTAATTTTTTTATGGTCATGGCTTATGTATTTTATTACAATTTTTTTTCTTATTTACTTTTTTTTGTTAAATTTATTAATTTTGATTTTATAAGTATATATTTTTTATTTATAAAAAATTAATATCATGAATCCAAATTTAAAATGTTTATTTTTTATTTAAAAAAATATTAAAATAACAAATGGAAAAAAAATTAAATAGTAAGCATTTTGTCGTTATAAATTAAATGAAAAAAAAAAAAAAAAAAACAAAAAAATGTATCTTGAGGAATTTGCTTGAATTGCCAAGTGTTATTGGATATCGATGCGAAATTATTGAGTAACCGACACTGTAATTAAAACCTCGAGTTGCTGAAAGCCACGAGTTACCACCATTTTCCCATCAATAAAAGAGAATTAAAAAAACAAAAATTGAATTAATACTATTTAAAAAATAAAATGTTAATTAAATGATAATTAAGTTGCAAGTTGTTGACGTCTCGTAAGTTCATTATGAATAATTTTAGATATATCAGGATGACGATGTTGTATAACTGTTGATGTACAATCAATAACTGATGGATCAGCACCAGAATTTATTAATACCTTAACTGTATTTGCAAATCCACTTTCAGCAGCAACTTGAAGAGCTGTTAAACCATCATCATTTGATTGTTCAATGTCATTCAGAAACATATGAATTATTATCACCATCAACATCAGTAATAATTATTTATTGGATCTCGAAGCATGGGGTGTTAAAATAATTGATGTTAGTGGAATTGATTTATCAATTGAAGTTAGAAGTCCAATTGATAGTCCAGTTGGTATTTGGCAATTTAATATTGAAACAACAACTTCTGGTAGTAAAGAACTACCAAATATTTATCAATATGATAAAGATATATATTTGTTATTTAATCCATAGCTTAAAGGTAAAAAAAATCAAAAAACAGATATCCTATTTTATTTATTAAATAAATATTAATATTATGATATTTATTTTATTCATGATTCAAGATGATTTAGTTTATATGGAAAATGAACAGCTACTTGGTGAATATGTACAAACAGACGTTGGTAAAATTTTGGTTGGACCAAATGGTAGTGCACGTGGACGTGAATGGATATTTGGTCAATTTGATGCAAGTGTCCTTCCAGCATGTATGCTGATGTTCGATAAATCTGATATCAAGGCTACATCACAAGGTGATCCGGTCATGGTCGCTCGAACAATATCAAAAAAGGTATTGTAATTTATATTTACAATAATATCTTTTAGCGCACGTACAATATATTTATTATATTATTATGTTTCATTAGGTAAATGCATACAATGCAAATGGCTATAAAGAAGAATTAAATGGTATATTATTTGGTCGTTGGGATGGTGATTATGTTGATGGTGTTGCGCCATCAGCTTGGACTGGAAGTCTACCGATACTTGAACAATATCTTGATACAAATGGTGAATGTGTTAAATATGGACAATGTTGGGTATTTGCTGGTGCTGTTGGTACAATATGTCGTGCGCTTGGTTTACCAACACGTGTTGTTACAAATATAGTATCAGCACATGATACAAATGTATCATTATCAATTAATCATTATTATGATGAAAATATGCAAGAATTACCTGGTGAGTTATGATTCAGTATGGAATTATCATGTATGGAATGATGTATGGATGACAAGACCAGATTTACCAAAAGGATATGGTGGATGGCAAGCTGTTGATGGTACACCACAAGAAGAATCAAATGGTGTTTATCGTTGTGGTCCAGCATCTGTTGAAGCTATTAAATAAGGTGCTGTTGGTTTTAATTATGATGTTACATTTTTAGTATCAACTATTAATGCTGATGTCATTAATTGGAAATTTAAGCTGATCCAACAAATGACCTTGGTTATACACGAATTTAATTAAAGCAGCACTAAAAAATTTATATTAATCATTACAATTGAGATTATTAATTGAACCGATTGATGACGTGAGTAATTATTTACTGACTGAAAATAAAAATAATTTTATAAATAAAAAAGTGTCACTATGTCAGTCGTCAGATAGTTTTTCATTTTACTGCAATATACCACCAAGTACCAACAACAGCACCATTCTAATAATAAGAATAAAAACAACAACAATTGGATATAATTATAAATAAAATGACAACTTGATATAATCAATATTTTTTTTTATTAAACAACTAAATTAAATAAATAAATAATTCATCAATAATTTAATAAATACATTAACAACAATTTCAGCTTAAAAAAAAAAATTATTTAACACAAAATTTGTTGACTATAATAATGATTAATAACTAATTAAGTATTTGGAAAAAAAAATTAACATAAACTTTGGAAATAATTAATAATCTCTTGATAAATAAATATTGACTATTTGAAATAATTATCTAATATAAATAATAAATAAATGCGCCAGCGCAATTAATTTATATAAATTATTAAAACAATTTAAGTTTTCTTTGATAATATCAGCATTATTTTTGCCAATTATTAATATTATTATTATTACTTGTAAAATTTTATTAAATATATCTTATTTGCTTTTTTTTTTTTTTTATTTTTGGTAATGATGCAGGCAATTATTGCTCATTGATAACTAAAATTATTCAATGGAATTTGTGTGTTTTTCATAGGCTTGTAATATTTCCTTTTCGATATTTGTATCAATAAGTATATCCATATTTTTAATTCCTTTTTTACCGTAATCATTAAATATTGGTATGGCAGCAAGCCAAATATCACGATTTTTAATAATTGTATCAACAATAATCTTTGCTTTTGGAAATAATTTAGCTAAATTTTTAAATAATGGTAATACAAGATTTGATATAAATTGTTCTTGTAATTTTGGTATTGATGCTTTTTCCCGATCCATCATTTCAATAGGTGATGTTCCCATACTTTTTTCAAGATCACCTTGTGAAAAAAATTCATCATAAATACGTTCCTAAAACATACAAGTAATAAATAATAAAAATTAACAAAAAAATAAAAAAAAGAATTAAAAATATATATTGATTAAATAATTAATTAATACATACAGCTGTTTTTTTAGATGTTAGCCAATCTTTTGTTTGATCACTTATATCACAACAAGTCATAAACATTGCATTAATTGATTTTTTTTGTTTTAAATCATTTTTATCATATCCATTTTTAATAATTTTATCTTGTATTTCCACTGTACGAAAATGTGATGCTAAATCAGTTGATAATATATTATTTCTTAATAAATCAAGAGCCTCACTGTAATCATCACTTGTTAAACTTTCAAATATATTACAATCTTCAGTATTTAATATACACATTGATTGAGCTAAATGATGTCGTTCCATAACAGAACCTTCTGAGCTATATAAACTAGCAAGTACAGTACCACTTTGTGTTTGAAATGAATTATTTGTACCACGATGATCAATGTCATGACATAAACATGATACAAGAAATACTAATGCTTCAAGTTCTGTCATGTATTTTTCATTTATTAATTTTAAATTTTTCATCATAAGATAAGCAAAATGAGTTACTGAAAATGCATGCAACCAATTATGATATGGTGCATCTCTGTAGCCTTTTTTAACATACAAAATAAATCTATAAAATAAAAATTATTAAATATTAATTTATGCCAGTTGATTAAATAACAATTTAATAGAACTTACTTTATCATTGTTTTTCTTTTTATTCTCCAATGTTTTATAAGATCCAAATCATCAAACATTTTTAACACAAAACAAGGTGTATGTTGTTCTGGTATTGTTTTTGGATTAAATGAAAATTTATCAAAATCTTCAAGTACATGATCAGCATGACAATTTACCACATTCATTACAGAATCTTCTTCAACCTTTTAAAAAAAAAAAAAATAAAAAATAAATTATTTAAACAATAATTATAAATTTTTTCTTTACATTAAATATTACATCAAAAGTCTTATAATTTCAACAATTATTATTACCTCCTGTGTATCAACCAGTAAGCCCAAATGAAATTTAACAATAGTAAATATTTAATATGACAATAATATAATATAATAAATTAAAAAATGTTTACCTGCATGTGATACATCATTAATTCATTACTGAGTTTACTTCTTGCTTGTGAATCTTGTATTTTTTTATAAACAATACTGTGCATTATTGATATACCACAATAAATACTAAATGCCATTGCAACTTCTTCATCACAAATATCAAAATAAAGACCATTAACTTTATTACATAATTGTGCAACACCTTAAATTATAAGAAACATATAATTATTATGTTATTATTTAAATGAATATTACTACATCTTTTTTTTTATTTTATTTACCTACTATTCCTTTTTCATCACGTATTGGAAAACATAATATATTTTTTGTTTTGAATCCAGTTGCTTCATCAAAACCAGAATAAAAAAGTGGATGATTATATGCATCTCTTATATTTAAAAGATTTCCAGATTTTGCAACTTTACCAGCAACACCTTGATCAACTGATAAACGCATTTCATCTGTCATTAATGATTGACCATCAAATACTTTAGCAACAAGTTCATTATTTTCAGTATCCAATAAAAATAATGAACATCTTTCAGCATTTGTTAATCTTCTTGCTTCAATCATTATTTCTTTTAATAAATCTGGTAAATCACCAAGATGTAAAAATAACTTTCTTGATATTCGTAAAAGATCTTGACATTGTTCTTTTAATCTTTTTTCTTCTTCATATTTAAGTGATGATAAAAATAATCCAAGACAATATTTAAAGCATTGTTTTATTATTTTTAAACAATTATCTTTAAAATCAATATCTGTTTGAATATTTACAATACCAACAATAAGTGCAACATTTTTTTTCAATGGATGTCTTATTGCTACACTGAAAAATTGATCTGGTGATGGATTTATAATTGAACTTAATTTTTGTAACAATTCATAATCAAGCTTTGATGGTTCTGGATCCAATGATTTTCTTGTTTTTAATGTTTCATTTAAAATATCATCAGATATCTAAAAAAAATTAACAACATAAATAATTTAAACAATCGAAATAATATTCAAAAATTCATGCTTTTAATTTATCAATTAAAATATTAATTAATTAATACATTCAAAAGATTGTAAAATAAATAAATAATAATTGTTAAATTAATTATTCAAATAGATAATTAAACATCCAAAAGAAAAAGAAAAAAAAAATGAGGAACAAAAAATTATTTAGATTCAGACCTAGAGATAGATGAAGGTATCCAATGATGCCAAAATCTTCATAATAATTATGATGGAATATACTTAATTAATTTTCTGCAATATATTTTAGATTTACAAAAAAAATTAAGCATCTTTTTTGTGAAAAAAAAAAAAACCATAATGTCTATGAATTTAACAATTAAATTATGTATTTATTATTATTTAAAAATTAATTCTCACCGAAAAACGAAGACCCCTGTCGAGAATTTCATCACCAACAACATGAACAACAATTTCTTCTGTTTCTTGTAATATTGGTGCAAGAAATGATAATTTAGCACCAGTTTCATTTTGTATCTATGAATAAATGAAAACATATAAATTAATAATTAAAATTCAATATATAATTTAATTTTTTTTTTTTTTTGTTTGGTAAGTTTAGAAATCTTATTAGCTTGTTGATGACGCATTCATAAATTATTAAGTGAATGAAAAAATCATTAAAATAAATATGTTGATAAGAAATTACCTTCATTTTCATTAATACAAATATTTACATTAAACATTGTATAGTTTACTGAATAATAATAATAATGATGTGTTTTGATTTTGTTAGTTTTATTATTTTAAATAGAAAAAATAAATAAAAATAAAATTTCGAAATAAATTTAATTTTATCAATAGAAATAAATAAATTCGAAAATATTTTTTCCAAGTAAAATAAATAAATAAATAGATATAAAATATTGTAAATTAATTATCATTTTATAAACAGAAAAATCATCAATGAAATTTTGATAAATAAAAATAAATATTTAGACAAATAAAATAATGATAAAATAATATTTTTAAAATTAATTTTTACTCACGTATTTATTCAAATTTTGTTGAACCAAAGTACATGGAAGATCAGCCAAATTTTCAATCAACAAAAGTATTTTATCTTTTTCTTCATGCTCCATATTGAATGTTGATATTTTTAAATTTTTTTTTTAAATATTACTTAATGTATTTTAGGAATTAAAAGAAATAAGAAAAAAAAAAAATTCAACCTTCAAAGTAGACTTTTTTCAAGCATGGTAAATTTATGTCACAACTAAATACCACAACATTCCTCACATTTTTTTTTTCTCAATTTAAATAAATGATTTAATTGAAACTTGTGCTGATTTATTTTTTCATAAAAAAAAATTATAGAAAATATATATACCTATTTGTAATACTGACGAAAATAAAATCGATTATTATTAAATTTTTTTTTCTTTAAACAAAAAAAACCGACTAAAAAATTAATAATTTTCAGTTTTTTTAACTGGCAAAAATAAATTTATTTACGCCGTAAATTTATAAATAATAAAGTTAATAAATTATGTTAATGTTTTTATATTATTTATTGATAAAAAAAAAAAAATTTTTAACAACTAATTTGATGGATGAGCAGAGAGAATTACAACTGACCCGATCAAAGACACACGACGAAATAAAATGAAAAAAATAAAATAAATTTAATAACAGAATAAAAACAAACAGTCTTGTACTCTTGTCAACTGTTTACTTGTGTGTGTCTTCAATAATAATAAATAAATAAATAAATCTACATGGAAATAAAAACGTGACAGAGGGGGGAAAGGGTTAAAAAAAAAAAACATGGCAACGAAAAAGCGGGAAAATCAAAAGCTAATTGATGCAACACTATTAAAAATAAAAAATAAATAAACAAAATAATTTAAAAAAGCAAAAAAATAATTGTTATTATTAATTAATTAATAACAATAATAATTATCAAAAAAAAATATATATAATAAATAATTTCAAGTGATTTTTTGAGTAAAAAAAATATTGCTTTTATTTTTTTTTTTTAAATATTACATTATTAATTAAAAAAAATAATAATAATACTATTATTGAATTAAATAAAAGCTAATGAGTATTATTAATTTATATTAATTTAATATTAACGATTAACTCGTGTTCGTTTATTATCACTTGAAATATTTTCAATGTCATATTTATTACTTGATCTTTTTTTTCCAATAATTGGTGAAGTTTGTTTTAAATTTTCAATATTACTTATCACTTCAATGACATCATCAGAATCATGTTCTCGAGAATTTAAACAATACCTTGATTTATTATTGTTGTTTTTTAAATTAGACTGCATCACTGTTTTAACTGGTTCCCTTGTTTGATGAGGCAATTTGGGAGCAGCACTTTGTGATCTTCTATTACGTCGATTATAATAAACAGTTTGTTTATTTTTTTTTGAATCAATTATTGTTGATTGTTGTTTATTCCATTTACTAACTGCATCATGTACATTAACATTATTTTCTTCAACAATTGTTGATACTGGTATATCTAATACTTCTTGTGTACGACGTAATTTATCTTCTAAATTTTTCTTTTCCACTGTTACTTTATGAGTTCCATTTTCAATTAATTTTTTTTGTTCATTTTTAATTTTATTTATTTCATTTTTATAATTTAAATCATAGTCTTTTATTAATTTAGCTTGATTTAACTGAGCTTGATTTAACAAATGATCTTTATTACTTGATTCTTGTTTAAGTGTTTTAATTAATTCATCTGATTTTTTTAATTTACTTAAAAGTTTATCATTTTGTGTCTCAGTACCACTAACATGTGTACAATATTTATTAAGTTGTTCTTTTTGTTTTTCAGCACAATTTTTTAATAAATTATTATCAACTCTAAGCTCAATATTATGTCTCTCAACATTTTTTAATATTTGATTAAAATTATTATTTTTAACAGACAAATCAGCTTGTAGAGTATTTTTTTTATCAATTCTTTGATGTAAAAAGTTTATTATATTTTTTATTGTTGTATCATCATGTGGATTATTAATTTCAACATCAGGAAATGATATATCAAAATTATAATTTATATTATTATTATTATCATTGTTAATATTAATTTTATCTTTTATTATTTTGTTGTAAGCTAGTCTTCGTCCAGGTGTAAATCCCATGTCAATTTTTTGTACATTTGTTTTATTTGTTTGTACATCTTGTGTTATTTCAGAAAATTTAATAACTTGTATTGTTTCATCATAATCATCATTACTTGGATTAATACAAATAATCATTTTAACACTGCCATCACCATCAAAAAAATTTTTAAATAATTGTGTTAATTTTGAATCTCTGTATGGTACTATTTTATTTGTTCCATTAATTTGATTATCACGTAATATTTCTAAACATGTTCTTAATGTCATTAATGAATTATTAATATTACCAGCTTCACGTAATCTTTGACCAGTATTATTTGTTCTATTTGTTCTTTCTGAACCAGCAAGATCAACAAGTGACAATTGACTAATACGAATAACTCTTTTATCATTTATAATATTTTCACCATCACAATCAAGTGGTGCTTGTACAAGTCTTATTGTAAATACTGAATGTGAACGACTTGATTCAGCATTTAATACTGTATGTGCAACTCTACGTTTTTTTTGTCCACGACAAAATACTTTAAATGCATCATCTGAACTTGTTACTTCAACTTCAGTAACACCATGAACAAACATATGTTTATTACCATCATCTTTAATTGATTTTGATTGTAAAATATTTCCTCTTGGTTCATCTGATTCATCCAAAAGATCATAAACACCTTTGTTGTAAATTTCAACGTATGTTACAAAAACAGCATACAAATTATCTTGATCAATTTGGATTATTTGTGATTCATCACATTCTTTTGTATACAATTGATTATTCATATCAGCATCACTATCATTGGCAATTGTTTTTTTTGCTTTTTTAGCATTTTTTGGTGCTGTTAATGCTGCATTTATTTCAGCTTGACGATCTAACAGTGCATCATTATCATTTTGTATATCAAAACCATTCATTTTATCTGATTTAAATATATATTTTTTAGCTTGATTATTTTTTATGCTGTTAAATAATACATCAAGACAACGTGGCATCATCCCAATGTCATTTTTATCACCAGTCATTGTGTATGTTTTACCACTACCAGTTACACCATATGTAAATAATAATGAATTTTTACCAGTTAATAAATTTTCAACAAATGGCAATGCAACTTCATTGAATACTATTTTTTGTGTTGCATCATCTTCAAATATTTTTGTAAATGATGTTTCTATATCTTTATTATTACTACGATAATTAACAGATGATTCTGGTGGTGTTATTAATATTGTTGTTGGTGATATTATTTTTATACATGATTCATCTGTTAATTTTTGCATTGGCCTTATTCTACAATAAACTTTAACTGGATCTTTTGATGAGATATTTATATTTCTTGGTTTTATCGGTTTTTTTGCCGACAAAGGCATTTTTGTTCGTCTAAAAAAATAATTATATATTAGTTTTATTAACAACTTATGATAACCTCAACTTGATTAAATATTTATTAATAATTTTAATATACTTACGAAGATTTCATAGTTGTTTATTGACTTGTAGTTTATATTCTTTGTCATTAGAATAATTTATTTGACAATTATTACCTTAGGTGTTTTTTATTTTATATTGTTTGCATTAGTGTTTTGTTTTTAACTAAATAATAAATACAATATTAACATGCCACCAACATGTGGATGTGTCATGTGTGTTCAACAAAATACTTGGAAAAACAAAAACAAAACCAAAATGGCGTTTAAAATATAAACAAAAATAAAAAAAAAAAAAGAATTGTTATTATTTATCAATTTTTTTTAGTATTATTAATTGCTATTCTTAATTTAGTATTTTTAATATTTCTTTTTTTTAATTATTAATTTTATGCATACACCATATGTAAATAATTGTAAATAATAACGACCAAAATGGCGCTTAGAATATAAACAAAAACAAAAAAAAAAAAAAAAAAGGATTTTTATTATTTAAATATTTTTGTTTATCGTTTATTAATAATTAATATATTTTTTTCATTAATCTTAATTTAGTATTGTTAATGTTTTTTTGTTATTTTTTCTTTAATTATTAACAATTTTAATTTTGTGCATAAACAGTAATGAAAATTGGACTTTATATTATTGAGGTTAGGTTTATGTTCACATGTAGATTCGTAATAACAACGTTTAAGTGGTTTTAATATTATGGAGTAATGAGTATGTCAAGTTTAATAAATAATAGTATATAATTCAATTGTTTAACAAGTTAATAATTTATTTTGACAATGGAAAATATTAAAAGTCCCTCATCTTCAGAGGAAACTCCTTCTGGAGTCATCACTTTTGGAGTAAGTATTTTTTCAAAATGAAAAACAAAGTGCATTGGTTTTACACTACCTGCAACCGGTTTTGTTTATATTTATTTTTTTAATTATAATGTACCTATAATTTAATAATAATTTTTTATTACAGGATGAAGATCCAAAATTAATTGCGTTGAGAGAAGAATTTTTAAATCTTAAAAAAAAAATTATTACATCTAAGTAAGTACTACTTGAATGGTTTTTATTTTTATTTTTTTTTGCTAGTAATATTATTAGTAATGTAAATATTTTTGTTATAGTGATTTATTGTCTATGGTTAATGAACAAACAGATAAAACAAAAAAGCTTGAAAGAAAAAATGGTGAAATGAAAATTAAATATGAAAATGATCTAAAAAAACAAGAAACAGTTTGGAAAACAAAAAATCTCAAGTTAAACGAAGAAATAGAAGAACTTACAAAAAAGTTAAATAAAAATGGTTTTAAAAAAAATGAGAGTGAAGTTGAAAAATTAGCATGTGAGGTAGCTAAAAAAAATCAAGAAATAGAAAGATTAAATCGTCAAATAAAAAAAATAGAAGATACACATGATGAAAAAGTAATAACAATGACATGTGAATTACAAGCTTATGAAAATAAATTAAAAGAATATGAAAATGAAAAAGTTAAATTAACAAAAATCAATCAATCATTAAATGATATGCTTGGAATTGAGTCATCAACAAAGAAAAGAAAAAAAACAACTAAATTTCCATCACCACGAGTTAAAAATAAATCAATTGATTTAGATTTAAATTTAATTGATGATTCTGATATTATTATACCAAATACAATTGATGATAATCAACAATCACTTGTCAGAGATATTAAATTATCTCCAACTTATGATGAAAATAATCTTCCAAGTTTATCATCAATGATAGATTTAAATGAAGAAAAACCATCCATAGATTTATCAAAAATATTAATAACAATTCCATCTGATTTTAAAGCTGATATACCAATAAAATGTGACCAGTCAACAATGACTGATGATTTAAATAAATCATTATTTATCAATGATGTTGATAATAATCTTCCAAGTTTATCATCAACAACAAATTCAAATAACAATAAACAATTAGTCGATTTATCAAATATATTAACAACAACTCCAACAAATTTACCAATTAAAACTGATCAATCCACAATGACTGATTCATTGGTCGATGAAAAAGTTAAACCAGAAAGAAATAATCAGTCAACAATGACTGATGAGCCAATAAATAATTCATTAGTCGACGAAAAACCTAAATCAGAAATGAATGATCAGTCAACAATGACTGATGAATTAATAAATAATTTATTGATTGATGAAAAAATTAACCCAGAAAGAAATGATCAGTCAACGATGACTGATGAGTTAATAAATACAAATAAATCATTAATTGAGGAACAAATTGAACCAATAAAATGTGATCAACCAACTGATAAATTAATAAAAAAAAATAAAATTAATTTATTGTTTGGTGATGATACAGATAAAGATGAAGATGATGAGGATAATGAGGATGATAATAATGATAATGTTCCCAGTTTATCATTAACAACAACAACATCAAATTTCAATAGAGATAAACAACAAACTAATGTATCAAAAATTCCAACCAATTCAACAATTGATAGAGAAATACAGACTTGTGAAATAAATAAACCAAAACAATGTAATCAATCAAAAATGACTGATGAATTAATTGATAATTCTACCAATGATATTTATCCATTATTTTGTAATAAATGTAAAATTCCTATTGGTGCAAGAGCTGTTGATATAATTGTTGAAACAATGAAAGTATTGCCACCTCCATTGGTACCTGAATTTTCAAAGTCTCCAGTTAAATCAAAGTCTTCAAGAAATATTGAAAATAATTCTAGCTCATCAGTTGTTAATGAAAATATTAGTTTGAATGTAGCAAATAATTCAAAACGTCTTGATGATATTGAAAGAAGGTTAAAAATTTGTGAAGAATATCGTGCTGCTCCAGCAGTTGATAATTTTGATACTTTTACTCAATATCTTGCTAGAGTAGCAAATATAGCAGGATCACATAGAACAGAAGAACCATCAACATCATCATCAGTTTATCGTGAAAAAAGAAAAATTGATCAGTTAAAAATACAAAAAACAACATCACGAAAAAGAAAATTAAGTGCAATTAATTGTTACGATGATACTAGCTATGATAATGATGATAATTTTGATGATTCATTGAGGCTATCAGACAATATTAATGGTAGTTATGAAGAAGGTATAAATCGTCATGATTTTAATGATTCAAATATCAATAATAATGTACTGCACAATGGTTTAAATCAATTTTCTAAAATTATTACTAATAATAAAACAAGAACCACAGTGGGAATTCATAGACCATCAGGTAGTAATGAAAATAATTTAAACACAATGCTAGATGAAAGTCCAAGAGGTAAAAAAAGAAAAAATTCAGTACCAGATGATGTACAACCATTAAAAAAATTAATAACTACAAAAAAACAGGGAAATATTATTAAAAAATGTAATAATTTAAGAAAAAATAGTTCAGGTATGGTTCCAATTATTATGAAAACAAATAAAAATAATAATGAAGTGATTGAAAATCAAGTTGATGAACCACCTGAACCAGATTTACCCTGTAAAAAAAAAATAAGAAAAGCTCATACATCTAAGGCTAATGTAATTGAAGATAATCAAATAATTGATGACAATAAAATTCATGATAAATCAATTGTTAAAACATTGTTTGAAAAACGAATAACAAGATCAGACAAGCAAAATTGTATTCAAAATAATACAAGTATTAAAAGTGTTGAAAAAAAATCTGTCAAGTCTGGTGGTAATGTTGTTGATAGTAATAAAGTGAATGATGTTAAGAAAAATTTAAACGTTGATCTAAATGATGATAAGAATAATCAATTAACTGAGCCAGTTGCCAAAGATGTTGAGGAAAAAAATATTGTAGAAAGTGAGAGTGAAATGAAAACAGAAAAAGCAAATGAAATTGACAAAAATAATGATAAAATTGAAGAAAATAATAAAGCATGTGATTTAAATTTAACTCCTGAAGACGTAGTTGATGAAGAAAAAAGTGAAGTAAAAAATTTAAATGAAACAAAGGATGATATAGAAATGACAGAAGAAACAAATAAACAAGAGATTGATGAACCAAATGAAAACAAAGAAATTGACAATAATGTTTTACAAGTGTCTGAAGAAAAAATAGAACCCATGGATATTACAAACTGTTCATCAGAAAATTTAGATGATAAAAAAATTGCTTTAAAAGATTTAGATACAAATAGCTTAGAAATAGAACAAATGGAATATAATAATGACAGATTAATCGATGATCTTAACCTGACAGACAGTGAAGATGAACTTGAAGTAAGCTGTCCATCAAAAGATCTAGATGATAAAAAATTAGCTTTAAAAGATTTAGATACAAATAGTTTATTAGTAGAAAATCAATTAATAAAAAATAAAGTTGAAATAGAAAAAGATCTTGATATGTCAGGCAGTGAAGGTGAACTTGAAATATCAATGGCTACAGATGATTTATCAGAGCCACCAATTGAACAAGATATTATTTTCGAAGAAAATAAAATACTAGAAAACTTATCAAGTCCTGACAAACTGTTAGAATCACCGTCACCAAAAAAATTCAAGTCACCAATAAAACCACCAGTGCCTTGTTCACGAGAATTAAGAAATCGTCGAGTATCAACAAGTCCAAATGAGCCAACATCATCAAGCTCAAAAAAAACAATTCAATGTTACTTGAATGAATATTTACAAAAAAATAAAGATCATACAAAACAAATAAAACCATTATTAAAAGGTAAAAGTCTTCAAATTGCTGTATCTTATAAAGAAAAATTTGAAAATATTATAAAAAATGAATTGAACACGTTGATAAATCATCCTGAATGGAATAAAGATATTCAAGAGTCAGTAACATTAAATTTAGTTAATACAAACAATCAACGACTTGTTGCAAAATGTATAGTTGAATTATTAAATGACAAATCAACAGATGAAGATGATGATGATGATAAATTAGATAAAAGTTATTCACCACCAGCTCCATTGATGACTGTTAAAGAACAAAAAATAATATGTTTAATAGTTAATATTGAAAATAAAATGCCAGATATATTTTCATGGATTTATAAAACAATTGAAAAAATTTTATTTACACTTAATAATACAAAGATAAATAAAAATTCATGTTTATCAAGAATTTATGTTGTATTATCTAAAATTAAAAAAGACAGAGAACGTGTTAGAATAATGTGTTGTGATGCATTATATTGTTTAAAATTAAATGCATTACATATTATACATTCGGCAATAACAACTTGGCCAGAAGTATTGCCATTTTATGATTCAAATAAAGAACAATATTTAATGTGTTCTATTGCTCATATTATAACATCTGATACACAAGATAATACACAGATAATACAAGTTAAAAAAATGATAAAAGATTATTATAAATATCCATGTAAAAGTGATGATCCAATGTCAACTAGTATAACAAATATGTTAATTAATGCATTTATTTTAAAACCTGATATAGAAATTAAAACAGCAATTATTTTACTTGCTAAAAAAGAAGATTGTCATTGGACATATAAAAATATTATTCCAAGATTAATTGAAATTATTTGTGATAAAAAAAATCCAATGATTATTGGTGATGCTGTTAAATTAATTGGTAATTTATTTTTATATTATTTATTTATTTTTATATGTGATTGTTATATATTTGTTTTTTTCTTCTTGCAGGATCTATATTGAGAAGTTTTCCAGTTCCTGATGATGGAACTGTTGGGAAAATTATTGATCAGCTACGTTATCTGATTGATGTTGGTCCAACTTCACCTGATATACAAGAAAGTTTGATAACAGCACTTTTAAGTTTATCACGTTTTAGATTTGATGATGTTGCTAGGACAGTCATGAACTGGGAACCTCCTGGTGGTGTTTTATCACCAATTTTACAAGAACAATTTGATGCTTTTTTTAAATTACGTAGTGCTGATAGTTGGACAAAAATTAAAAACAAAACTCAAAAATTTAGTAAAACTAAACATTTTTTACCAGCTTGTACAAATTTAATTGAAGCATTACAATTGAAAGAATAAATTTTTTAATTATTAGCGCTGGTCGCAATTATTATAGGTATAGGATTAATTATTTAAATTTAAAACAAAAGAATTATTTACATAAAACCAAGATGGCAGAGTGTATCATGTACAAAAGTTAAATTTGCTAAATCGAATGAACAGTTTAGGTTTTTTTTTTATTCAATTAAACATTTAATAATTTATTAGTATTTCAAGTTGGCATTTATTTTTTTTTTTTTTGTTATAAACAATTATTTTTGTAATTTATTATTTGCGCATGTGCAGTAATTGCACAACAAAGGCTCCATATTTTTTTTTTACACGAGAGAAAAAAAAATAATAGAATATCGACGCTTGTTGTTTTTGACAATAACAACTTATGAACAATCACAAAAATATTATTGTACTTTTTTGTAAATATTTATTATAATAAAAATAGCAACAATGGAAAATATGTGTTGTATTGCTGATTGTCACAATACTGAGTCAATTGATAGTAATGATAATAAAAATAGAAATTTAAGATTTTACAATTTTCCAAATGAACTTGAAATTAAAAAACGACAATTATGGTTAAATGCCATAAGACCACATATGTAAGTAGCTATTTGTTAATAAAATTACTAGCTAAAAATATATATTTTTAATAACAATTAATTTTTTTTTATATATAAAAATGAGAAAAATAAATGTACAACAAAAATTGAGGTTATGTTGACAAATAGTAGATAAACATAAAAATCATAGAGTAAAAATAAAATAATTAATAAATTTAAATTACAGGCGACCTTGTTATAAAATGACACCAAAAATAAAAATTTGTAGTATTCATTTTTTGAATAATAAAAAAGATGATGATCCAGAAAGTCCATCATACATACCAAGATTATTTTCAAGTCATAAAAAAAAAGTTTTAAAACCTAAAGTTGTATCAGTTGAAAAATCTGGTCCAATTATTAAAAAATTAAAGCTAGCACATAATGTAAAAATGAATGATGATACAAATAATACAAATGAAGATGTCACACCAATAAAAACACCAACAGCACCATCATCAACAGCAATAACACCAACGACAATAACAAAAACAGCAATAACACCAACATCAATAATAAAAACAGCAATAACACCAACAGCAACAACAAAAACAACAACAACAACAACACAAGAAGTATCAAAAATACCAGAAGTAATCACAAAACAAAAAAAAAATCATGAATATTTTGAAGAACTTATGAAAATATTTGGTAATTCATCAGAAGAAAGTCAAACAGAACCATTAATTAATATGAAACCAGAATTAATATGTTTTTCATGTACACTTAAATGTGAAAATGGTATAAATACAGCTGAAACACAAGCAATACTAGAAACTCAACAAATAGAAACACCAATAATAAAACCTCAAAATATTATAAATAAACAAAACAAGATAATTGTTATAACAAAAAATATTGAAAATGAATATTGTAAAATTCAAAAACCATTATCAAAAGTACCTGGTTTTTATGGCTATCAATCATTAAATAATAATGGAAAATTTATTGAATTTTGTGGTGTTACAAAAAATGTATTTATGAAAATATTACCAATGATGCCAGAAATTAATTATATTAATTTAAATAAAGAAGATAAATTAATGATATTTTTAATGAAACTTAAACTTGGTTTACCATTTTCAACATTGTCAGTATTATTTAATATTGAACGTGAATATTTAAAGCAATTATTTATAACATCAATTAAATCATTACGTCCACAATTATGTGATTATATTAATTGGCCACATAAAGCATTTGTACGTACACATTTACCAATAATATTTAGAGATAGATATATTAATGCACGTGTTATTATTGATATTATTGAAGTTAATATTGATGATGAAAATAATGAAGCAAATGGTCTCATTGAAGTTGATGGTTCAAATCAATTTAAAGTATTACTTGGCTATACACCAGATGGTTATATATCATTTAAATCAAGAATATATGCTGGTATTGCAACTGATTATAGAATAATACATAATTCTGGTTTATTAGATCAAATTGAAGAAAGTGATCTTGTATTAACCAGAAAAATGTATCAAAATTTACAGCCATTTCTTGAAGATATTAATGCTGGTTTTTCTTGTCCATTACAATTTGCTGAAAAATTATTACAAAAACAAAATAATAATCAGTATCTTGTTGTTAAAAATGTTGCTAATCGTATTGATGATATACTTAGAAAAATTAAAATATTTCGTACATTTAAATCTATGCCAAATGAATTATTTAGATTTACTGATTATATATTTACTGTTATTGTTGGTTTACATAATTTGGCGTTTCCATCATGTGAAGATTATAAAAATGATTAGTTTTAATAATTAAAAAAAAAAAAAAAAAATGTACATAAATCTTTTGTTAAAGATTAAACAAAAATAATTATATAATTTTAAAAAAAATTATCAATACAATTTTTAATTAAAAAAATAAGAAAATAAATAATTCTTTTTTTTTTTTACAAAAAAAGAAATAAATATATTTTTTTTTTATTGTATAAATTAAATGTTTTTTTTTTTTTTTTTTTTATTAATAATAATTTAAATAATATTATAATTATTTATAAATTTATATTTTTTTATTTTAACCAATTAAAATTAAATACCGGCATAAACAGCCAATAAAAAAAAATTATCAAAGTCACGTGTAAACGCCATTTAATAACCTAACCATACCTGAGTTTGCTGCAATATGATTGGCTTGTGTATTTTTATTTATTCATTTTAGCCAATCATCAATCATCTTCAATAAAATTCTCCCCTTGTCGCAAGCCGATATAATTATATCGCTTTTTATATAGCCCACCATTTTGTCAATCCACAAGCGGCTAAAATATCAACGCATAGTAAGTCACTAATCAATATTATTTTTTTTTGTACTTCATGTTCATTAAATATATTGTACGTGTCTAGTGTGGTGTCTCATTGACGCATTATTGTGAACAAAACGTTGTACAACAAAAATTAATATACATTGCATTTCCTCAGCAACGAATGAGGGAGATTTTTTTTTGGTAAAAATTGTTAACCAAAAAAAAAACATCCAAAATGAGCACGGTAATAAAATACATTAATTTTTATACTAATTATTATTATTATTATTATTTTTTTTTTTGGAGCATTTTGTGTCTTGTTGTCGTTTTTTTTGTTTTTTTTTGTTTTTTTTTTGGTGTTGTGTGTGTTGCTTAAAATTGTTTAAATAAAAAATAATAAAATTGTTATTTTTATTTGTGTTTAGATGTCACGTTATCCCTCCGACTGTAAAATTTACGTCGGTGATTTGGGAAGTAGTGCAACAAAACAAGATCTTGAAGATGCATTTTCTTATTATGGACCATTGAGAAATGTATGGGTTGCACGTAATCCACCTGGTTTTGCATTTGTTGAATTTGAAGATGCAAGAGATGCTGATGATGCTGTACGTGGTCTTGATGGACGTACTATTTGTGGTAGAAGAGCTAGAGTTGAACGTTCAAATGGTAAACGTTTGAGAGATCGTGGTGGATCAAGACGTGGAGCTGGTGGACGACCATTTCATCCAGAAGATCGTTGCTATGAATGTGGTGAACGTGGACATTATGCCAGAGATTGTCCAAAACACAGAGGCAGTCGTAAACGCAGGTATTTATCAACATAAATATATATTCATTTCTATTTTAAAAAAAAAACAAAAAAATATATATTTTATCTAATAATAATAATAATTTATAACCACGTAAGCAATTTATCTATTTTAATCTAGCAATAGAATTTTTTTATTCTTTTTTTTTTTTTAATTCTCTTAAATGTTGCCAAAATGGTTTTTTTTTTTTTTTTTTTAAATATTTGTCTTTTATTATTTTTCTATTATGACTCAAGTGAAAAATATAAATTAAATTTTTTAAATATTATTTAGTTGTCTTGTTTATAAACAAAATCAGTAGTATTTTTTTCATTTGAGTCATATTATTTTTGCTTAAAAAATATTCTGGTAAGTTATTTATGTTAAACACTGATTAAACGTGAGCACAAAAAAAAAAAAAAACAAAATAACAAAAAAAAAAAAAAAATGAATAGTTGGAGTGCAAGCATCAGATGTAATCATCCCACGTTATTTATAGGAGATGCGGCTGACCGTTTGGGGCATTTAAAATACGCATTGTGTGATGCGTTGACTTGATCCATACACCTTCTCTCAGATGTGATTATCGCGAGATATTCGGTATTTGTTTGTGTAAATTTTGAGCAAACAAATTATTAAATTAATGCTAAAGTATTAAAAAAAACAAAATTAAAAAAAAATATATACAAATGTTTCACAAACACACACTGCGTAGTTGTCAGCGTAGAGCACCTCCTCGTTTGGGTTATCCTATCTGCACGTCTGTGTCGTCCCCTTTGGGTCTGAAAAATGCCTTGCTGTCGACATAGGGTGGCTAGTGAATACACGTCAACTACTTCTTCGCACCTCGAGTTCTTCCAGAATTAATGAGTTCAGCACCTTCTCTCCTTGAATGAAAGAAAAGATATAAAAATAAAAAAAAACAAATACATTTTTATAATAATCATAATATAAGAAAAAAAAGAAAGAAAAAAAAAGAAATTTTTTTTTTTTTCAAGTGTCGTCGTCCCATCTAGCCACTCTTCGTCATCTCCTCGCGTCAATAATCACCTGCCTTCTTATACAGAAAGAAAGAAAAGAGTTATCTTCTCATTTGCGTTCATGGCTCACGTTGTTGCCATCGCGTATGCTACCTTCAGCTGCAATTTAAAATGAATTAAATCAAACGAAAAAACAAGGGGTAAAAAAAATATCAATATTTCATCTTTAATAATTTTATTATTTATTTTATATTATTCAATTTTTTATTTATTTTTTTTTTCCTTTTATTCCTATCAATATATCAATTTTCACATATTTTTTTATTTCAAATTACATATTTACTTTTCAAAATAAATATTTATTTTTCCCCTCATAAAAATAATAATAATGATAATGATAATTGATACACTATTATTTATTAAATCAAGATTTAAAAAAAAAAATAAATAAATAATAATAATTGTGTAAAAGTATTGGTTGGTTTATTATCAAGAAAAATTTATAATTTTTATTTTTTAAATTTTCTAAATTATATGACAATAATAATTTATATACCTATTAATTAAAAAAAATTATTATTATTATATAATTTAAATTTTGTAATAGTATTATTGAGAAAAAAAATTAATTGATTTTTTTTTTTTCGTTGAGAAAGACATGACCAACCATGCTTGAAAAAAAATAAATAAAATAAAAATAAAATTTATGATGATTATAATTAAAAATGTATATATTAAATGCAATTTGTTAGTTTTTGAAATGATATATTAATTAATTTATAATTGTTTGATATACTCTAGGTCATATTCAAGATCAAGATCACGTTCACGTACACCAAAACGTTCACGTTCATCATCCCGTAGCCGTTCACGTAGTCGTGATGATAGACGTGATGACAGACGTAAGTCACGCAGTAAGGTAAGATCTATATCAAAAGATCGTAGTCCACCACCATCACGTCGATCAAGATCTAAATCAGCATCAAGATCCCGCAGCAGGTAAAAAAATCCTCGGTAAGATTCAATAATCATCCTTAATGTTTTATTAATTAATTAATATAATGCAAACATTAAGGTTTGATCATTTGAGTTTATAAATATTTATAAATATATTTATCAAAAAATTATTATAAACAACAAAGCAGATGAAAAATTAGTTAATTTTTCAAATCAGGAAACCGATGAATGGCGATCGCAATGGAAACTCACATCAGGATCTCAATCGTCATTAAAATATTTAAAAAAAAAAAAAAAACTTAACAACTAAATTACTACTACATTAAAAGTAGAAAAACAAAAAATAATAATGATTATTTGTTTTTACATTTAAATACAATAATTCATCAATGAATTGATAAGCAATGGAAAAAAAAAAAAATCTTAAAATAATAAAAACTAATTGCCTTTTATTATTTCTTCTTATTTAATATTTTTTTTTTTTTTTAAATCATAAAACAATTTTTAATGAAAAAATTTACAATATGCCAACTCTTTTTTTTTTTTCTTTTTTTTATATTTTTAATTTAAAAGCTAATTATTGACACGTGAGTGTATATGTGTGTGTACGTTGAATTATTAATAAAACCATCATTGGCACAAATTATTTAGAAAAAAAAAAAAAAACAATAATTAATTTTTGTTAAATTCAAATGGATTTTTCTAGTTTCTGATAAATGTACTTTTCTCACAATAATATTATAAAGTTAATAATAATTAAACAGAATGTGTGACATAAAAAATTAAATTAACAAAAAAAAAAAAAAAACAAAAGACGTGTCAGTAATAATTAAGTGAATTGTAATATTATAATTACTTTTTTTTTTATTTAAAAAATTCGATTGCTAATAATTGTAGAGCTTAAAAAAAAAAAACGTACCATGAATATAATTTTAAATTTATATTCTTACGATATTTAATTGTATAATTAAATGATTAATAATAAATGATTGATAATAATAATATTTTGTGTTTATTATTTTAAATTTTGTATGATTAAAAATTATATACTTAATACAATTGACAACAATTGTCACCAATTAATTTACTTGCTCCAAATAATAAATTGTACTTAATTCATAAACTTTATTTATTTTTATAATTTGTTCAATAAATCCTTTGTGATACCCCCCAAGAGGTCAACACGTGTCTCATCACCAACCATCTGTAAAAAAAAATAAAAACCAGTTTTATATGTTTATTAAATTTACATCTAATAAAATAAATATTCATTTAGTTTAAAAAAATATTTTAAGCTACACCTGGTACATGATTTACCAAAAATATAAATTCTTTTCGATTGAAATTCTTGACCTATAAAAAAGAGGGATAACAATGTTTAGAAAAAAAAAAAAAATGACGTATTTAACAACAAGCCATTTAAAATCATCATGAGTAATCAAGATTTATAAACAAAAAAAAAAACAATATACATTGTGGGACAAATACATTTTAATGTCATGAGTCTTGGTTCATAAATGTAATAAAATATTTCAACACATTTGTCACTTGTCTTTGTTCAACCAGTGATGACATTCATATGCTCATTCAGCTCATTTACTGGCTATGATAAAAAATAATAAATATAAATAATTGTTTTTTTTTTTTTTTATTATTAAACTGGTGAAAGTGCTATAAGAATGCTGTTGGCGCCAATGTTTTTCTTATTTTATTTATCTCTCTCTCTCGTTTATTATTTTTGATATAAAAAAAAAATATCAACTTGATTTTTTTCTTCAAGACTGTGTGTGGATTTAGCAGTGGGGGATTAAAATATATTAAGAAAGAGAAGAAAAATAAAAAAAGAAAAAGTAACAAGACATGAAGAAGAAGAAGAAATGTTAATAAAAAAAAAAAAAATGAGGGGTCGATGAAGCCGGTTGTTGAATAGTGTATCTCTCCAGTAAAAGTTTTGAGAAAACAGGCTCATTTGCTCCTTGGACACGTTCACCTGTTGATCTCGATACGTGTGCTTATTGTTGTTTATAATAAAAAAAAAAAAAATTAATAATATATAAATTATCTATTAATAATTTAATTATAATCAAGTGTTGTTGAAAAATTATTTGGATTATCATAATTATCATCAACAAATCTGGTAAGTTGATTAATCTTGTTTTTTTCTTTCATCTTGGTTATGATGTTTTATTTTTTTTATTTTTTTTTTTTTGGTTAAAAATGATTAATGAAACTTGAAAGTATCCTTAGAGTATTTTATTATTATTTTTTTATTTATTTTGTTGAAGTTATGTACATCTTGATGAATATTCATGATGTTTATCTGTTTTGGAGTTAATGCAATTAAAAAAGTTACTTTATTCTTTTTATTTTGGAGCTGAAAGATAGATTTTTTTTTTGTTGTAAATATCCTGGAGTTAATTTGATGAAATTGTTGGTTTGTTGTTTGTGTTCTAGAAGAAGGCAACCAACAATTTTTTGATCGACAGGATAATTTAATTCTCCTTGAAATAATTTTTTATGTTGAAATTGTTTTTTTTTTTTTATAAATAATTTGGATAAATTGTTTTTAATATTTTTATTATTTATTAAATCAACATGCCAATGCAATTATCTTCATAGCCTTGAAAATAAAATAAATATTTTTTTTATATTAAAAATATATTTAAGATAAAATTAATAATAATTTTTTATTTACATTTAAAATTCCAGAAAAAAATTTTTTTGATAAATGAATTATTGATAAAACACAAATTAATGAGTCAATATTAAATTATTTATTTATAATTTACAACTGGTGCAACAAAGAGTGTTTATAATTAAAAAAAAAAAAACAAATCCACTTGAAGTAATAAGGTGTTGAAAAAAAAAAACAAAAAAAAATCACATTCAAGTGTTTTAAACAAGATAAATAAAAAAATAAAGTGTTGATTTTTAATTGAAAAAAAAAAATTATTTATTATTATTTATTGATAATATAATTCTGCTCAAATTGTGAATATTAAAAATAAAGGCTGATGACCACATTGAGTGTGTTGATGAATCACAGTGACAAATAGAAACAAAAAAAAAAAAAATGTTGAAAGAACCAAATTCCAGTGTATCATCAGAATCATCATTGAATGATAAATTAAATATTGAAAAATTAAATATATCAACAGTTGATGATGATTTAAGTATTGAAACATCATCATCATCATCAAATGTACTTAATATTTACCTAGAAAATCAAAATATATGTAATTGGGAAGAAAATTATGAAACACAAAGTTCAATTGAAAGTCTTGGTAGTCCAGAATTAATAAGTGAAGCTGGTACAAATACATCATCTGGCTATAATTCATGTGGTAATGAAGGAATAATTAAATCAAAAAGAGACTCAGATACCCAATCATCTTCAAGTACAAGTGATTCTGTTGATTTGAATACATCAACATATAAAAATAATAAAACATCTAATTTAAATAATAGTAATAATGCAAAAAAAATTATAATAATAAAAGAAAAGAAAAAATATTATGATCCAGATGATGGTGAAAAATTTCATAAAGCTGTTAGAAATGGTGATACTGCTGTTGTTGTTGAACTTGTTGAAAATGGATTAGTTCAAGATTTAAATGAACCAGATTGGAATGTATCTGGTGATCCACCACTTCTTGTTGCTGCAACAAATCATCATTTATCAATACTAAGGTAAATAAATTATAACTCTAAATTGATAATACATACAATTAAATGAATAATTAATTTTAATTGTATTTTTTTTTAGTTTATTATTGGCAAATGGATGTGATCCAGGTGCTCGTTCACCAAGAGGTGAAACAGCTCTTCATCGGGCAATAACAAATGGTCATATTGGTGATACACATAAATTTGTTGAAGAATTATTAAATTATGGATGTTCAGCTGGTGTTAAAGAAGCTGGTGGTGGTTTAACAGCATTACATATGTTAACAAAACAATTATCACATGCACAAACTTTACGTGGTTTATTGAAAAATGATTTTGATGAAGCACTAAAGACATTTGAACTACTTGCTAAAGCTGGAGCAGTTAATGATAAAGATCATCAGGGTAGAAGTGCTCTACATATACTTGCTTCATCAACAGCATTTGGTAAATTATATTAAAATAATATTTAAATGTATGTAATTTATATAAAATGATTTTTTATTTTGTTTTTTTTTTTCAGATAATAATCATAGACAAAAAGTTGAGTCACTTGTTAAAATATTATTGGATTGTGGTGCAGATACGACATTAAAAAATGACAGAGGTGAAACACCACTTCATGAAGCACTTGAATTTGGTGCATTAAATACAGCTGATATTTTAATATCAAAAACACCAACTGGTTTAATATCACGTTATGGTGAAAGTCCTCTTCATATTGCTGCTAAAAAAAATCATACTGAAATTGTTGATAAATTATTAAAACATGGTGAAAATTCAAGTTTACAAAATACTGAAGGTAATTCACCTCTTCATTTAGCATCAGCACGTGGTTTTCATCAAATTGTATCACTACTTTTAACATCATCATTAAATGACATTGAACAATTAAATGATGATGGTTTAACAGCTCTTCAAGTTGCTGCTGAAAGTGGATTTGCAAATACAGTTAAGGTATTAATAAATTCTGGTGCTGATCCATCAGTTATTGATTGTACATCAACAGTTATACAACATCGTCATCCTGATATATCTAAAATTATTCATAATGAACTTACGAGACGTCAACAACTTGCAACTTAATTATCATTTAATTAACATTTTATTTTTTAAATAGTATTAATTCAATTTTTGTTTTTTTAATTTTCTTTTATTGATGGGAAAATGGTGGGAACTCGTGGCTTTCAGCAACTCGAGGTTTTAATTACAGTGTCGGTTACTCAATAATTTCGCATCGATATCCAATAACACTTGGCAATTCAAGCAAATTCCTCAGATACATTTTTTTGTTTTTTTTTTTTTCATTTAATTTATAACGACAAAATGCTTACTATTTAATTTTTTTCCCATTTGTTATTTTAATATTTTTTTAAATAAAAAATAAACATTTTAAATTTAAATTCATGATATTAATTTTTTATAAATAAAAAATTTATACTTATAAAATCAAAATTAATAAATTAAAAAAAAAAAAGTAAATAAGAAAAAAAATTGTGATAAAATACATGAGCCATGACCATAAAAAAAAATAACTGTAATAATTTTTTTTCTTTTTTTTCGACAAATTAAAGAAAATCGTATGATTATTGTTTAAAAAAAAAAAAAAAGAATTATGATTATTTAATGTATGAATTAAAATGACATTACTCTTTGGTAACTTATTTACATTAATTTATATTTTTTTGTATAAAATAATAATAATAATAATATGCTAAATTTAATATGTTTCATTAATAAGATTATTTTTTATTCTTCGTAACTATATATATTTTTGTATCATTAAAATACAACACGGTATATTTATTTATAATTTTCCATACGTAAAAAATTTATTTACTTTTGATTCATTTTTTTTTTCTTTGCATCTGGGATATTTTTTTTTTCATAAATTTATTTATCGTATATAATTTTATAATTAATGTCTGTGTTAATTATTATTATTTAAATTGTATATTATGTGCGATTAACAACATTTCCGCTTCAATTACTTCGGTATTTTAAATATAATTTTTTTTATTTTCAAGAAAGTCGTTCCTAATAGAAAAATATGTTTGTTTTTTTTTTTTTTTCTTTTTGAATTTATAACTATTGAAAATTCATTTTAAACTCTTTATTTTTTACCCTTTAATTTAATATTTATTATTTTATTTACTGTGTTGTTCATGTCTGTAAGTTTTCATATATATATATTTTTTTTTTAAATAGATTATAACATATGTAGCAACGATATTTTCACAGCCATACATTTACTGCATTTATTTATTTATTTATCTCACAGGCTTGCTCGATAAAATACAGCTTATTACCTTTTTTTTTATATACAATTTTATCTTTTTGTTTTAATAATAATCTGTAATGTCTTTGAATATTTTATTAAATTATTCAATTAATTAAGTCTGAACTATTAAAAATTAAAGATTTAGACTTGAATTTATCAAAAATATTACCAAAATGAATAAATATTTCTGTTAACGAAGTTTCATATAATTTTTTATTATATTTGATTTTATTGAATTGAAAACAGTTGAAAGATTTTTCTTTCGTCGCAATATTAATAGTCAGTTATCACCAAAATAATTAGTCAATTATTTGTTTTTTTTGTTGTACAAATAATTTTGAAATATGGCGACTCATATGCTTCTTCATCAATTATAAAAGAAACAGCTAAAGTTAAATGTTGTTTTCGATTTCTTGATATTTCTGCTGCTTTTCTGATAAATTCAACAGTTACACTTGTATACGGAACAAAAAACATCTCCATCTTTGGTGAATTTTCAAGAACTTTCATGGCTAAATCATCATTAATTTTTTTGCTCCATGGTAACATCAAGTAAATCAAATTTTTAAGCAATATGATTGATGAAGAATCAATGCTGTCATTATAGCCGAAAATACAAAGATATGTTAAATTATTCATCATTGAAATGGCTACTATACCATCGTTAGTTATCCATATCCAATTTATCTTGAGCTTTGTTAATTGCTTCATAGTATTGGCAATAGTATACAAACTATCATCTGAAACTTTGTATTTCAACAAATCCAATGTAGTTATACTCATTAACTGATTTGGCTTAATAACATCTTTGTTTATGTAATGATCATAAAAAATAACTTCTAGTGTGCGATTATTTGTCAGATACTCTTCGACATCTGGGCTCATTTTAATACCACCAAATTCAAATCGTTTCAGAGCCTTTAGTTGACGAAGCACCTGCAGAAGAAATTATTTATAAAAATATTTTTGATTTTTTTTGTAATAGATATAAAGTTTAACTTACACGAAGGGTGCTCGGTGGAAATTCACAGGGTGTACTAATAGGATGACTATCAAGTGTACAGGGATCGTCACCTTGCCAATTGAAAAGAGTCACATCAGTCAATGTATCAGCAAGGGATTCCAATGCAATGATTAAATAATACAGCTTAGAGTGGTGTCTCACATGATATTGGAATATGACTGTTAATACTTTGAGCTTAGATAGACGTGAAAATACATCACTAAATAGTATTTTGTTGTTATCAAAGATGAATCTCAATCGAAGTTTGACGAGGTTTGGACAATATTTATTAATAACTGGCACAATGTCACTATAACCATAGGCTGTCAAGTCTAATTGTGTTAAATAACGACCGCATTTATAAAGCAATGAATTTAAAAAGCTTAATTTTTCATCAGGTGTTGGATATTTCTTCAAACAATTTGGATACTCAGCTTGTTCCCAGTGAGTTAGTTGAAGTTTTTTGCCACTACCCCAAGAATAATCAAGGACTCTTTTCCATTTTTGACATACTACAAATAAATAAGTTATACAAATATATTAATTATCATAATCAAATTATTTTATTAATCAATTAATTGATATTGTACTTATCACATACCCAATGCAATTTTAGGTCTTTCCCATACTGGCACATACGTGAATATTTCAGCCAGACAATCGTCATTAACACAATCAATTATTGAATGATCATGATTCTCATAAGATATCTAAAAAATAATAATAAATATTTACATTTTACAATAATACTTCGATAATTAATCTACAAGCATGTTTTACTGCAGTTATATATTTTAGACTTGCCTCATTATTCTTTTTGTTAAAGGAAGGTGTTGATATTTTACGTGTAACCTTACATTTTTTAGAAAACCGATTTTCCGACTTTAATTTACGTTTTTTTCCGACCTCACTCATATTTGATAACATTAAAATTTGTTATTCACTATTACCAAGTTTTGTTTAATTTTTTCTATATCTCAATACACTAATTGTATACTTGTATTAAATATAAAAAATTTTTAAGCTTTATGTTTTTAACTAAATAGTAAATATAAACAATGATAAACGTCAATTGACAGCTGACATTAGCCACACACACGAAGCCAGCATGAACTTAGGGTCGGTTTTCACTCACAGAAGTTGGCTGTCGTGAAACTGTAAGTGAAAACGGACCCTAAAGAATTTAAAGTTTGCGCACCGACAAATTAAAGAAAATCGTATAATTATTGTTTAAAAAAAAAAGAAGAAATTATGATTATTTAATGTATGAATCAAAATGACATTACTCTCTGGTAACTTATTTACATTAATTTATATTTTTTCGTATAAAATAATAATAATAATAATAATAATATGCTAAATTTAATATGCTTCATTAATGAGATTATTTTTTATTCTTAGTAACTATATATATTTTCGTATCATTAAAATACAACACGGTATATATTTATTTATAATTTTCTATACGCAAAAAAATTTATTTACTTATGATTCATTTTTTTTTTCATAAATTTATTTATCGTATAATTTTATAATTAATGTCTGTGTGTTAATTATTATTATTTAAATTGTATATTATGTGCGATTAACAGCATTTCCGCTTCAATTACCTCGGCATTTTAAATATATTTTTTTTATTTTCAAGAAAGTCGTTCCTAATAGAAAAATATGTTTGTTTTTTTTTTTTTTTTCTTTTTGAATTTATAACTATTGAAAATTTATTTTGAACTATTTATTTTTCACCCTTTAATTTAATATTTATTATTTTATTTACTGTGTTGTTTATGTTTGTTTGTTTTTATATATATATATTTTTTTAAATAGATTATAATATTTGTGGCAACGATATTTTCACAGCCAAACATTTACTGCATTTATTTATTTATTTATCTCGCAGGCTTGCTCGATAAAATACAGCTTACCACTTTTTTTTTATATACAATTTTTATTTTATTTTTTTTTGATAATAATCTGTAATGCCTTTGAATATTTTATTGAATTATTTGCCTTTTTTTATAATTAATATTTAGATAAATAAAAATATAAAAAAAAAATGATTATACTATTATAATATTTCGAATGAATTTTATCTTTGTTTTTTTGTTGTTTCGATTTTTAATTTATGTGGAAGCTTTATTAACTGGCGTTGAACATATCGTGTTTATTATTTATAATATTTTTTTGTAAACAATTATACTTCACTTTGTTCGTAAGGCAAAAATACTAAGTGATAATTGTTGTTGTGATGACAATAATACTGCCATGGTTATGACGCACAAGTTTACAATTTTTTATTTCACGATTATATATTTTTTTTTTCATTCTCCTAATATCCTAACAATTTTTTATTATTTAAATATATTTATGTGTTTATATATAATACACTATAATTTTCAACTAACAATAAAATGTTTATTGAAAAAAAATATATATAAATTAATAAAAAATCATAAAACTCATTGCTTAAAAATTTTTTAAATATTTTTTTCTTTTGTTTATATCTAAAATAAAGACTGAGCATTATTATTATCATTAATTAATAATTATATATTTATATTTTCAATAATTCGATGCATCAATTTCATAAATGCTTTGGCACAAATATGTAAACATAACGGAAGAACATATTTTTTTTTTTCATTGTAAATAAACACTTTTAGTAATGGAAGAACAAATTCTTTTTTCAAACTAAAATAATGTTTTTAATTGTTTATATATTATTGTTATTGTATTTTATATTTATAGCCTAATTAAACGCATTTTATTGTATACTTATCAACATCAATATACTCCTTGACAATCATAATTAATATTTCAATAAAATTCATCGTTACATATTTAATCGAAATATAAATTCATATTTTTTTTCTCTTTGGCATACAATTAATTTTTATAATCTAATAAACCTTTTTTTTTTGTTTAAATAATTTCATTGTGTCATGGACGTTATTGTAAAGCTCAATTAAAAATATCCATTCATTTTTAATATAAAAAAAAAAAGAGAAATATTCTTAAATAAATTATTAATTTTTCTTTTTTTTCTCAACTTGATAAACTTTTTTTTTTTTTGGTGTTGAATATGCCACTTGATATTATAATATAAAAAAAAAATTCCTTATTTATTTCTAAATTAAACAATAGAATTTATCAAAATTCAATAAATTATTATTTCAAGTTAATTAATAAATTTAAAGCTTATAAAAATTTTGTATATTATTGAAAAATTATTTCTATCTTTTTGTAGACCGATATTTTCTTGAAAAAAAAAAATATAAATAAATAAAAAAAAAAAACAATAATTATCCTCGCTAGCATTTACAACAGGCACGTATTATTATTATTTTTTGTCCATATTTTTTTTGTTTCTTTAAATTAATATTAATAAAAAATAACTTGTGTAAAAAAATGAAAAACCATCACTTTTTAACTAAATAAATTATTATAATTATTCACTGATTGATGACGTTTGTCTTGTTGGTGAATTTAAATCATTGATAGTTGAATTATGCCTTGTTTTACGTGAACCTTCATTATCATTAACAACATTTGGATTTACAGAGTGTGATAACGCAGCTGTTTTATTAAAATCAATTGTTGCATAACCTTTTTGTGGATATGAATTACTTGGTGAATCTGGTGGTGATGGAATTGCATTATTACCATCATTTGTTGTTATATTATTTTTATCAAGATCAAGTATAGCATAATTTACTTCTTTAATTGATTCAGATGATGGTGTTGTTGGTGGTAATGATGATTTATCATTGCTACATGTATTAGCTGGTATCATCATTCTTAAGTTTTCAATTTCGCCAGGTTCTAAATTTGCATAACAATGACGTGAACCATCATCATAATCATTTGCTAATGTTGGTAATGATGGACGTGATTTTTTAATTTTTTTAGTCATTGTTGTTGTTGTTGCTGCTGATGCTGTTGTTGTTGTCAATGGTACAATTGACGTTGGTGTTGATATTGTTGCTATTGGTGTTATTGTTGTCGTTGTTGTTGATACAGCTGCTATTGATGATAATGATAACGATGTTGTTGATGTAATAGTTGTTGTAACTGGTAAATTAGTTGTATCCATATTTTCATTACCTGGATTGATATTCATATAGGCATGGTTTGTATCAGTCTCAATATTATCATCACGTAATAATGTTGATAACGAAAAACTATGTGATGGTGATAATGGACTTGCATCATTACTAATATCAATATTCATATATGATGCCATTGCTGACAATGGTGGTGGCTGTGGTGGTAGTGGTTGATTTTGATAATTATCCGAGTTATATTGAGCTATTGTTGTTGTTGTTGATGGTGGTAGGGGTATTTCAGATGCAATACCAATACTTGATGTTGTACTACTCAATGTACATGATCTCTGAACAGATCTTCTTTGGTTTTTATTATTATTATTTTCTAAATCCATTGTAAATGATGATAAAACTTCATCATTAACATAAAGAGCGGACGGATGTTGTTGAAGTGGTGGCGGTGGTGGTGGTGGCATCATCATTGGTGGTGGTGATGGTGAACCCATTGTACCCTGTGGTGATAATGGTCCACTACTACTACCAGCACTACTTAATCTTCCAATTCCATTGTGTTGATTGTGTGAAAAACGTGTAACTAAACGACTATTTGATCTTATTGGTGTTGGATCAAGGTAATTTGGTTCATTTGGTATTGTCATTCTTGTTAATGTTGGACCAGAATGTTGTGTTATTGATAAATCACGTGATATTGTATCTGTATCACCATTATTATTACAAACCTATAATTAAAAAAACAAAATAAATATTAATATTAAATATTAATTCAAGAAAAATATAAATAAATATTATTATTCACCTGAATATTTGTTTGTACAAGATTAAATAATTGATCAGCTCTTCGACATTTAAATGCATATATACCAGGACCAGTTGAGCATCTTCTACCAGATTCAAAGCTAAATATTTCTGAGTCATATCCATAACGACGTAAGCATCTTAATGGCCAATTAACTGGTTGTTTACCACGTTGATACAATACAATATCTGTATCAGTTACTTCAAGTCTACCAGGTGTTATCAGATTACCCAAATCATCAACATTCATAACTTGAAATATATTTGGATGAAGATCGTTGATGTCTGTCCGACTATTGACACAACCCATCCTTTCTTCATCTTAAATTACAAACAATTAAAATACTTTTATAATAATTAACATCAATTAAAATCAATTAATTCATTTTAAAAAAAATAACACACTTGTATGTGCATTTATAAATATAAAAATTTAACAAATGTATTTTGTTTTTATAAAGAATATTGCTTATTATTATTTAATTTTTTAGTTATAATAATAAAACAAAATTAAATTTAATAAAGAGCAACAGTCAAGTAGAGCAAAGATACACACAATAATTTGTATCAATAAAATAAATTTAAATATTCCAACACAATGACACTTACCAAATACGACATATCCAGTTTATCACATCCAATCGTCAGTCAAGAGTTTTTTTTGCCAAATAAATATGTCATTATCATCCAGGCTCCATAAATAATTACAAATGACCCTTGATATTATTTTTATTTTAGTCACCCTCTTTCTCTTTTTTTTCTTCTTTTTTTTTTCTCAATATAATATTAAATAATTTTATTAATAATTAAATAACATAATTGTTGACTAATAATACAATCATTGAGTATGTAATCAATGTTTACAATCAACAATAAACATCACTGATCACATCAATAAAATCATTGCAACACCAAGAGAAAATATTAAAACACTTTTGTTGTTAATTATCACTTTTTTTTTATAATATAAAATCTTGAAGTAATATTTAATTTATAATTATTTAAACAATATAAATTATTATTTAATTAGGCTGATTGATTGTTAGTTTATTTGCTTTTGTTATTGTTTATTTAGAAAAAAAATATAAACTACCCTCTTATTTTGGATGTCGTTTTTCGGGTTCCATGAAGTTAACACATTAAAAAGTGAACACGTAAAAAGTGAACACAGTAAATAGTGAAAACGCAAAAAAAAAATCAAAGATGTCACTACAGTGTCTACTTGATTTTTAAAGCTGAATGTGGAGCTCAATAGTACATTTATAATCATAATTAATCAATATTATCATATACTTGATTTTTTTTTTTTTAATTACATGTTTAATTAAAAAACTGAAATATTATTAATTACATTGATCAAACAAATCAATAAATAATAAGAATGAATTTACCTATGATTAGAAATGTATAATTACAAGTACGTTTTATAAAAAATAAAAAAAAAAATTATTATTATTTTAGTAAAAACCATTAATTTACAATACCATTTAATTTAAATATATGTTTTTTTTTTTGTATTATGTTAAAAATTTCATTTGCAAATTTCAGAATGATTCTACCAAAATAATGACTTGGAATGATAATATTAAAATTGCAAAATTAATGAATGACACAGCTCAGCCAATTGTGATGAAATTAAAAGTACCTATAACAAATGATTTTAAAGCTGATGTTAAATTATCCATTCCACCAGATGCAGATTTAAATGGCTCAATTAAATATCCTCTTTTAATTTATGGGTAAGTATTTTTAAAATATTTATAAAATTTTAAATATAAAAAAAAAGTTTGTTATATTATTTAAAAACTTTTTTAAAATAGATATGCAGGACCAGGATCTTTTCAAGTTACTGAAGAATTTAACGTTGATTGGGGAACATATTTAGTAACAAATAAAAATTTTATTTATGCTGTAATTGATGGACGTGGATCTGGAAGAAGAAGTAATTCATTGTTATTTTCTGTATACAAAAATTTAGGAACTGTTGAAATTTATGATCAGATTAATGTTACAAGGTTAACTTTTAATTATTTATAAGTGATGAATAATAGTCAAACAAACATTTTGCAATGACATTTATTTTTTATTCAAACAAAAAAAATTTCAGATATTTGCAGAATAAATTTCCATTTATTGATGAAAAAAAAACTGCAATTTGGGGAATAAGTTATGGAGGATATGCTGCTGGTATGAGTATGGCATTGGATGATAAAAATACTTTTAAATGTGGAATTTCAGTTGCTCCAGTAACTGATTGGAGATTATACAGTAAACAAAAAAATAACAGCTACTCATTAAAAATTCATTCAACATTCAAAATTTTAAAATAACAAAATACTTAAAATACAGTATCAATTTTTTTTATATCCAACGTTGAAGTAGAATTAGAAACATAAATTCCATGTTTTCCAGCGAAGCCCAAATATTTTAATTTGGAGTAGCTAACGGATTCTTGTAGGGATACATTCAATTCATGTTGATACGCATGTGCAGTTAATTTAATTATATCAACTGTTGTACGTGAAACAATATACAGGTACGGTTTTTGAAAAGCTATATGAAAAAATAAAAAAAAAAAGTCAATTAATATATTGTTGAATAATTCTTGAAGTAAAAAAAAAATATATAATTATAACATACCAAACGAAGTTGGTAAATGTTTCCAAATTGGATTTACATTCCTGGTTTTTTTCCCATGTTCATCAACAAAAACTCCAAATTCATTGTAACAGAGTAAGAGTTCCATTGTTTCATTACTAAAGGTTCCAACATTGAATACATCAACTGGACATACATTTCGATGACTATATGTTAATGCAGTTTTATGTGACTTATCTTTCGGGAAATAAAAACAATTATAATCATCTAAACTTAATTGATAAAAGGTTTGGCAGCCAAAAATTAATATGTCATTTAAAAATATACCACAACAACATGGGTCACCAGTTTCAAATTCTCGAACAGGTATTAACCCTGGTGGAAGTATTTCTCCGGAATTTCTCTGGATTGCTCCGGATTACTCCGGATTATTCCAAAGTTTCTCCGGATTACTCCGGATGATTCCGGAATTGGCCCACTTAGAAAAAATTCGAAAAAATACGAAAAATCGGTTGCAATTCCAAAATACTCGAATTCCTGTGTAAAATGAAGGAAAAATTTTAATGGGCCAATTCCGGAATTTTACGGAGTTTTTCCGGAGTTTTACGGAGAAATTATTTCCACCAGGGAATTCATCATATTCATTATTTGTTTGCCATTTTAATAATATAATTGTTGAATCTGTTGCAGCACAAAGTAAATCATTTTTAAATTGATAAAAACGACAACTTTTTGTACGATTTAATATATTTTTATTGTAATGTCAACTCATTTTTACAAAATAAAAGTGATTCAAATAATAATAGAACAAGTGGTTGTTTATTTCCACTAAGAATAGATGAATCATCAGATGATGATGATGATGATGATAATAATAAAAAATCTATTGAATGGGCTGCGCTTTTTCATGTGCCGGCAAATGGCCTTCAAGCAAAATGTACATTCACAAAATGTACAATTGTAAAATGAACACGAAGCAAAATGTACATTTGATGAAGTTAAAATGAAATTTCTCGTAAAAACTCCAATCACGGGTGCCTACCATTGGAAAAAGCTGTGGGATGATAGAATACTAGAACTTGAAAATGGATTTCTAAAAATATATAAGTATTCAGTAGAAAAGGCCAAAGAAGTAGGTTCTCCAACTACAGCGATTAATCTAACAAATAAATCTGGGTTTACGTTACGAACAGAAATTAAAGCTAATGATGTGCCTAAAATTGTAGCAAGTAAGCTGAAAAACATTTTTATCATTGAAGAGTCGAGTCCGTCAGCACAAAATATATCACCACAGCAGATAATAATCATGGCTCAATCAAAAATTATAAAAGAAGAATGGATAGAAAAAATAAAAACTTTAAAAAAAATAACATCACGTCAAAACAAGCATCAAATCTCAATAAAAACAATTTTACGGTTTGAAAAGAATTGGTTAAAATATAATTGTATTGTTGAGCTTAATCTGCAAAGTAAAGATATTCTTCTTTTTAGATCACAAGAAGGTCTTTATTGTTTAGGCCCATTTAACAGAATGTCCTTATTACGTCTCTGGTGAAAATATTTCTCCGAATTTTTCCGAATTTCTCCGTGATTACTCCGAATTTCTCCGCGGTTACTCCGAATTTCTCCGCGATTACTCCGAATTTCTCCCAAATTGACCCATGCGGAGAAATGAGTGGAAAAATTTTCTCCTCGTCGTTGATTTCGGAAGAATTTCCCCGCGGTAAAATTATTTTTTTCACATGTTTCTCCGCGTGTGTTTTTTTTCGCGGAGAAATATTTCCGAATGTTCCCTTATCCAAGTTGATTCGGAGAAACGAAAGAAAAATTTCTCCTCTTCGTTGATTTTAGAAAAAATTTCTCAGCAGTAAAATTATTTTTTCACACGGTTGGAGAAATGGCGGACGAATCTCTCCACCCTTTCTCCAACTTTCTTCACCATTTGTTCAATTTTTTTCCAACTTTTTCAATTTTCAATTATTTAAAAAAAGAATGACTAATTATTAATTGTTACATAACGCAAAGCATAATGATGTTTATTTTTTTTGAAAAAAATGAAAATTCGAAGACACTTTTTTTCAAAAAAGTTGATATACCTGAGGTACTTGGTCTACAAAACTCCCGTGATCGTTTAATCAAATTGATGAATGTGGGAAAATAAGTGGAAAAATTTCTCCTCGTCGTTGATTTCGGAAGAATTTCACTGTGATAATTTTTTTTTTTCACACGTTTCTCCGCGTACTCTTATCGCGGAAAAATATTTCTGAACGTTTCTCCGCCCAAATCGATTCGGAGAAAATTCGTAAAAAATTTCTCCGCGGTAAATTTTTTTTTTCACATGTTTCTCCGCGTATTCTCATCGTGGAAAAATATTTCCGAACGTTTCTCCACCCAAGTCGATTCGGAGAAAATTCGGAAAAAAATTTTGATACCTTTCTCCACTCATTTCTCCGCATGGGTCAATTTGGGAGAAATTCGGAGTAATCACGGACAAATTCGGAGTAAATGCGGAGAAATTCGGAGTAATCGCGGAGAAATTCAGGAGAAATCGCGGAGAAATATTTTCACCAGGGGTGGAGTTACGTTTATTAAAAATTTATCAGTGCACGAAAACATGGGCTTAGCAATAATGATTGCTGGTGAAGATCCTGAATTAGTATCATGTGATTTACGACAATTAAAAAGTGATGCGATGGCTGCTGATTGTTCAAGACCAGCAATAACAACTAAAAATATATTAAATCGTACAAAAAGTTGTCATTTTTATCAATTTAAAAATGATTTACTTTGTGCTGCAACAGATTCAACAATTATATTATTAAAATGGCAAACAAATAATGAATATGATGAATTCCCTGGTGGAAATAATTTCTCCGTAAAATTCCGGAATTGGCCCATTAAAATTTTTCGGTCATTTTTTTTCCTTCATTTTACACAGGAATTCGAGTATTTTGGAATTTTTCGTATTTTTTCGAATTTTTTCTAAGTGGGCCAATTCCGGAATAATCCGGAGCCATTCCGGAATCATCCGGAGCAATTCGGAATAATCCATAAAAGCAATATATTTTTCTTTTAACTTTTCCTACATGCCTATATTTTTTAATTTTTTTTTTTGACGACTTTCAAAATTAAGAATTGTCCGAGCCATTGGACAATACTTCTACCGTTTTTCGAGCGTGCAGGTCGTTATTGCATCCGGACCCTCAATTTCTTTCAGATTCCGTTGATGAACTTGCTTCAGTAACATCATGAATAAATGTTTCTTTAATTTTTGGCACATTACGAGATTCTGGTGGATCGATAATTGATGTTGTTTTTTGGCTACCTGATGGAGGTACTAAAGATTCAATTGTTGTATTTAAAATTGTTTGTTGTTTAGGTTTTCGGTGAAACTGATTTTCTATGTTACCAAGAACCTTTTTTAATGTATTGCATCATATGGAGCATATTTTGTACAACCAAGTCTTCCATCACCAACTTGAATAATAAATAAACCATTACCTTAAAAATAAATTAAATAAAATCAAATAAATAATACAAACCTATTAATTTAACACGACCACTTTCAAGTAGATTTGGTTTATCATTCTTTATATTTTTTTCAGCAAGTTGTTGAAGCTCTGGAATATGATCAATACCAACAGCAAGACCATCATTACCAAGCATCACTTCCATACAAGCTGTTAAATAACCAGATCCAGATCCAACATCTAATGCTTTATTTCCTCTTATTAATTTGTCTGCGAGCAACTCCAATGCATAGGCATGCTAAAAAAAATTATTTATTCAGTTATAAAATTCATTGACAACATTTCTATCTTATGTGATTATAAAGTACCATGTGTGGTGCACTTATTGTAACTCCAAATCCAATTCCTTGTGGTGCATCAATGTAAGGATCTCTTGATGTATATTTTTCACGATCAACACATTGCCACATAAACTCGTTCTGATTTAACTATTTTTGACTCTGATAACATTTAAAAATTAATTAACATCATGAATTTGCATATGTGATTATTATAAATTTATATTTTTACTTTTTAAATATTGAATAAGTTCCTTGTTTGTTCGACCACCAAATCGTCCATGAGCAGCCATTTTTTTAAAATAAAAAATAAAACAACAAAATTACGTGATGTCTGTAAATAATCAGCTGAAAATCACAATTTGTATTGTTTACTTTTTTTTTGACAATCAAAAAGATATGTTTACAAATGTTTACAATTGTCAAACAAAAATGGCGTGTTTTATTTATTTATTTTTTTTCTATTTAGAATTTGACAGATAATGACATCTATGTATGATAATAATTATTTTCTATTTTTAGTTTGAGTAATAACCGCATTTATTTTGGAGGGAGTAGAAATTATTGACATAACCTAATAAAATATTACGTGACGTTTGCATGACGCTTGTTTATGAAGATCTACATATTAAACTGTCAAACGTAATTGTTAATAATTGTGTTTGTTATTTTTAATTAACAATAAAAATATTGTTGATATTTTGATATTGTTGAGTATTTAATTATTATCAATAAAAAACAATAAAAAAAATCATGGAGAAACCACAAAAAATGCCCAAAGTGGCAAAGGTAAGCTTTAAGATGATAAAAAAAATAAATACCAAAATTAAAATGATAAATTACTAATATGATAAATTAATTTTTAAAATAATAGGTAAAAAATAAAGCACCAGCTGAAATACAAATAACAGCTGAGCAACTTCTTCGTGAAGCAAAAGAACGTGACCTCGAAATACTTCCACCACCACCAAAACAAAAAATATCAGATCCACATGAATTGGCAGCATATCAATTGAGAAAAAGAAAAACTTTTGAGGATACTATTAGAAAAAATCGTACTGTATTAAGTAATTGGATGAAATATGCAGCTTGGGAAGAAAGTCAAAGAGAAATTGATCGTGCACGTTCAATATATGAACGTGCAATGGATGTTGATCATAAAAATATAACATTATATTTAAAATATGCTGAAATGGAAATGCGTCATCGTCAAGTACAACATGCTAGAAATCTTTGGGATAAAGCTGTTACATTATTACCAAGAGTCAATCAATTTTGGTATAAATATACATATATGGAAGAAAAATTAGAACAAATTGCAAAAGCACGTGAAGTATTTAGAAGATGGATGGAATGGCAACCAGATGAACAAGCATGGTTAACATATATTAAATTTGAATTACGTTATAAAGAAATTGATAGAGCAAGAAATATATATGAAGAATTTGTAATGACACATCCACAAGTTAAACATTGGATAAAATATGCTAGATTTGAAGAAACACATGGTTTTATAAGTGGTGCAAGAAGAGTATTTGAAAGAGCTGTTACATTTTATGGCGATGAAAATATTGATGAAAAATTATTCTTGTCATTTGCTAAATTTGAAGAAGGACAAAAAGAACATGAAAGAACAAGAGTTATTTATAAATATGCATTAGATAAATTACCAAAAGATAAAACACAAGAAATATATAAAGCATATACAATACATGAAAAAAAATATGGTGATCGTTCTGGTATTGAAGATGTCATTGTTAGTAAAAGAAAAAATCAATATGAACAAGAAGTTGCTGATAATCCATCAAATTATGATGCATGGTTTGATTATTTAAAATTACTTGAATCAGAAGGTAATTTAAATCATAATGATGTACGTGAAGTTTATGAAAGAGCCATAGCAAATGTACCACCAACAAAACAAAAAGAATACTGGAAAAGATATATTTATTTATGGATTAATTATGCTTTATTTGAAGAATTAGATACTGAAGATATTGAAAGATGTCGTCAAGTATATAAAACATGTATTGAATTAATACCACATAAAATATTTACATTTTCAAAAATATGGTTATTATATGCTAAATTTGAAATAAGACAAAAAAATTTAACAATTGCTAGAAAAACATTGGGTATGGCACTTGGTATTTGTCCAAAAGATAAATTATATCGTGAATATATTGACCTTGAAATACAGTTACGTGAATTTGAAAGATGTAGAACATTGTATGAAAAATTTTTAAAATTTGGTCCTGAAAATTGTACAACATGGATGAGATTTGCTGAATTAGAATCATCAATTGGTGATATTGATCGTGCTAGAGCAATATTTAAATTGGCAATATCACAACCAATACTTGATATGCCAGAAGTATTATGGAAGGCATATATTGATTTTGAAATATCACAATGTGAACCACAAAATGCTAGAGATTTATTTGAACGTCTTCTAGAAAGAACATCACATGTTAAAGTATGGATGACATATGCTAAATTTGAATTACAAAATGATATTGTTGAAGAGGGCATTGATAAAGTTGTATTGGCAAGAAGAGTATTTGAAAGAGGAAATACTGCATTAAGAACAAATGGTAATAATGAAAGTCGAGCTTTGTTACTTGAAGCTTGGCTTGAATTTGAAAATGAAAAAGGTGATGAAGAGAGTCGTGCTAAAGTTGCAGCTAAAATTCCAAGAAGAGTTAAAAAGAGAAGGAGACTTGTTGGTGATGATGGCTCTGATGATGGTTGGGAAGAAGTAATTGATTTTATTTTCCCCGAAGATGAATCACAACGACCAAATTTGAAAATTCTTGCTGCTGCTAAAAATTGGATTAAAGCTAAAACAGTATCAACTGAAAAAATTGAGGAAAAAAATAATGAAAATATTAATCCACAATCTGATGAATTATCAAGTTAAATTTACATATAATTTGTTTTTTAAATTGTCTAGAAAATAAATAATAATAATAATAATTTTAATAATTTTTTTTTTATTTGAAGGTTGATTTTGAATGAATAAACTTTTAATCTGCTTTTTTTTTTTCTATGCCCATTTTTCAAATGACATAGATATCTATACTGGATTTCAAAATTGTATTATAGAAATTTTTCGTTTTTGCGAGGTGAGACATTGTATTGAAGTTTTAATTTAAATAATAAATAAATATTTGTATTTGTTGTTATGAATAGGAAGAATGTAATAAAATAAATACACCAAGTAAAATTACAAAGAAAAGAATATTTATTTCAGTTTAATTGGTTTTTTTTTTTGAATTAAGTAATGAGCCATTAAATTTTCAATTATCGTCATAACAATAATATACAGTTTTTTTTACTAATCTTACAAAGGCAATTTTAATTATTATTCAGGTTTATGTAAACACTCATCAAGAAAATTGAACATTGATAAATACAGATGTTTCCTGAAATTCACAATACCATGATTTTCATTTGTGTATACCTGAAATAATTTAAAACGGATATTCAAAAAAAAAAAAACATTTACAATATAAATAAATAAATAAACATGATTTAAATTTAAAAAATATATACCTGTTGTCGAAAAATGATATTGTTTTTTTCTAATTCATTAGCAAGTAATAAAGAATGTTGATAATGTACAATGTCATCAAGAGTACCATGAATTAAATAGTAACTATTTGATTTGATATTTTTAGCTTTGTTTATAAGTTGTGCTTGCTCATAACCATCATAATTATCATCTAAAGATGGAAGACCCATGTAAGATTCTGTATACTTTGCGTCTGTGAATTAATAAATTTTTTAAATAATTATTCAGGTCATAGTTAATGAATTTTTAATAAGTAGCTGTTATTTTTTTGTTTACTGTATAATCTCCAATCAGTTACTGGAGCAATTGAAATTCCACATTTAAATGTATTTTTATCATCCAATGCCATACTCATACCAGCAGCATATCCCCCATAACTCATTCCCCAAATTGCAGTTTTTTTTTCATCAATAAATGGAAATTTATTCTGCAAATATCTGAATTTTTTTTTGTTTTAATAAAAAATAAATGTCATTGCAAAATGACACATGTTTCTTTGATTATTATTCATCAATTATCACTTATAAATAATTAAATATTAACCTGGTAACATTAATTTGATCATAAATTTCAACAGTTCCTAAATTTCTGTATACAGAAAATAGCAATGAATTACTTCTTCTTCCAGATCCACGTCCATCAATTACAGCATAAATAAAATTTTTATTTGTTACTAAATATGTTCCCCAATCAACGTTAAATTCCTCAGTAACTTGAAAAGATCCTGGTCCTGCATATCTATTTTAAAAAAGTTTTTAAATAATATAACAAACTTTTTTTTTTATATTTGAAATTTTATAAATATTTTAAAAATACTTACACATAAATTAAAAGAGGATATTTAATTGAGCCATTTAAATCTGCATCTGGTGGAATGAATAATTTAACATCAGCTTCAAAATCATTTGATATAGGTACTTTTAATTTCATCACAATTGGCTGAGCTGTGTCATTCATTAATTTTGCAATTTTAATATTATCATTCCAAGTCATTATTTTGGTAGAATCATTCTGAAATTTGCAAATGAAATTTTAACATAATACAAAAAAAAACATATATTTAAATTAAATGGTATTGTAAATTAATGGTTTTTTTTTTTTACAGTATTGTAGATGGAAATATGAGGAACATCAGGACCACCACATTTTAAAACAAATTTTTCTCTTGATGGTGACATTAATGCCTCATTGTACAAACAAGGTAAGCCCTTATTTTCACTTTTAATATTGCAACTTAGACACTCTGGCCTTGAATTTATATCTAATGTTGATGAACGATAAAATTGTTGTTGAGATGGATCATCAGCTACTGTTGCAAGATAATATACAAGTGATTTTTCTACATCCCATTCAACAATATTCGTAACAACAAATCTTCCAGATGTCAGAGGATACATTACAGAATTACCATCAATTTCATTAATCTTCACCATCACCAAATGATTCCAATAATCATTATCAAATTGTTTTTGTGGTAAAATTATTAAAAATTCAGTTGCATTGTTGTTAAAATATGGATAAGTACTTGAGCTTATCCAGCCATTTTTTTGCACAATTTTAAACACCTTTATTAAAAATAAATAAATTGCATTAAAAATAATTTATTGATGTTAATTAAATTTTGAAAAGAAAAATACTATGAAATACAAACCGTTTTGTCAATTGATTTTTCAATATTATGAGTTACAACATAGAGTTCATTTCGAATTCTATTACTCCAACTAACTATAATAATATTATCATTTGGTAAATCAATACTATAAAATATTGTATTATTATTTGTAAGTCCAGATGGTTGTTTTATTCTAATTGGCTCGATTTTTGTTCCATAATTTTCAGCCACTAATTGTAAATCAACATAAAATATGCCTGATATTGACATCATACTCCCTGCCTACAATTAATTATTTAATATAATTATTTTAATAATTTAAGAAGTAAAAAAATTGCATAGAAAAATTTATTCTACCTGTGAATAGCGGTATGAATTTAATCGTAGATATTGATATGATAAATTATCACTTATATTTCCATAAACTGGAATATCAATTATTCCAACGTTTGAATCATCATAGGATCCAAATGCCATAAATTTACCACTTGGTGAAAACGATATTGCTGGAAGCCATGAACCTAAAATATATTATTCATTTTTATACTATTATTTTAGTTTAAATCATGCAAGTTATTATGAACTTACCAGCCTCTTTTGAATTGCTTACACCATTGTAAATCAAATTTTCAACACCATTTTTTGTTATTTGATAAAAACCTTCTTGTTCAATTTCTGGACGATAAAATATATTATTTTTATGAACAACTACTATTCCATTTCCTTTTGGTGCCCATTCTGCATACTGATGAATCGATGAATTATCGACAATTAACAATCTTTCATCGCTAATTATAGAAAAAAAAATATAAATAAGTTGAAAAAAATTTTAATGTGATACAAACAATAAAAAAATATACTTACAGTGTTGTTAAATTAACAACTCGATATTCAAATGAAGTCATTGTTTTAAATGTCTATGAAAAAAAAAAAAAAAAAACATTTAATAAATACAATTTTATATAATAAATTAATATGTTTTTAAAAATTTAATATTTTAAACTTACACCCTTTACTCCTTTTGATAGTAATAGGTATGATTGATCTGCTGAAACTACGTAATTATCATAGTAGACAAGTTTATTTATCTAAAAATAAAAAATACATAATAATAATAAATAAATATATAAAATTACTTATTAATTGAAATAAATTTAAAAATACAAATAAATGACCAATAAATTTTTTTATCAATTTAGTACATTTTTATATACAGACGATTGATCAACATCAATTTTATAACTCATACAGCTCCAATTTTCATGTTTGAACAATATTTCATTGTCTGAAAAAAAAAAAAAATAAAAAAGACATCAACGATAAATAAAAGGGAAAATGTGTTTATTTATTTTAATTGATACGAACCATTGATCCAGGTACCATTGAATGAGTCAGTCCAAAATTCACCATGAAGAAAATTATCCAATGTAATAGTTGATTTTTTTGATTCAACTAAAATTGTATTGTCATTGAAATAAAATAGTATTAAAATTCCAATTATTAAATTTTTTATAATATATGCTAAATTTATTTTTTCCATCTGAAAAAAAAATAAATACAAACCACATAATTAATATATTTTAATTTCTAAATATTTGATTTAAAAAAAATTATAATTACTCAATAATTAGTTGAATAAAGAAAATATAAATCTATTGAAATATACTTACCATAAATTTATTTTTTTGTTGCATTTTTTTCATAAAAATACAAAAAAAAAAAAACCAAGTATTACGGGATGATATTCACAAGACTGTGTAAAAGACAAGTGCTTGAAACAACCGGTTGACGTATACTGATGGTAATTAGAATATAATCAAAAACTGGAAGGATAGTTTTTACATAACTTTTATTTTATTATTAGAAAAATATGATTTAATATTTTACCAATCAACAGACACATTACAAACCTCATGACTTCGAAACAATGTCGATCAAACACGAAATGAAAATTGATTGGTTGACTAATTAACTACTGTTGGTGACGGGGTGAAAAGATAAAAAAAGAAAATCAACGAAAATAGCTATATAATTAACTAAAAATATATGACCCATAAGTTAAGATTCACCTGTTATATTTGAAAAGAATAAATAAATTAATATTAAAGTTAATAACAGAAACAAAAAATAGAAAAACTATTCTTAGTAAATGATAGAAAAAAAAAAAATAAATCTAACAAGAAGTAGAAAAAAAGCCAGTTTATTTTCGTGTATAATATTCATTTCAATAATCAATTAATCGTTTTTTAAATAAATTTATTGAATTATTCATACTTTTTTTATGTTGATAAAACACACTTTCCATAATGGCAACGCTGAAAATTTAAATGATATAATTAGTTAATTCAATGATTAAATTTTTTTAATTGAAAATTATTTGCCGAATTATTACCTTATCACTTTTACACCATGAACCTTCAGGGGCAGGTCCCCAGCTTTTAAGCATACATCGATCTTGCACGTCACGACAAACCATATCAACGCAGTAATTAACTTCATAATCATCTAACTATAAAATAATTTTTATAGTATTTAAATATTTTTTTATTTTCATAGTAATTATTACAAAACTTACATAACAAGCTCCAAAAATTCCTGTTAATTTTTCACAGTAATCATCCAAAGACAATACTTGTCCTGGTAACCAATGATTTGTTAAATTTATTTTAAGATTATGTGGCTTGTTGAAAAGACACGTTGGATTATTAAATCTGAAATTTATATTATAAATTTGTTCAAGTTGAATTATTGTAAAGATATAAAAATAAATAAACCAACTTTGATTGAGAATATGATAATAATGATGATGATAATGATGGTTTTTTATTTAAAAAATTATGAATATTTTTAATGCTGCAGTTGGACCAGTTGAATTTAAAAGGTGCATCAAATGTATTCTTGGAACTCATGATGAATCCATCATTGGAATCGCATGACTCTGCACCAGGTGAACCATCTTCAACTGCACCCAATCTTAAAAGATAATTTTTTATTAATTTTATCATCATCATGATGTGATTTGTTTTTTTATTTATTATTTTAAATATATATTTAATTGTAATTTTACAACAACATACAATTCGCCAATGAGAGAAATTGTTTTTCTAATTCCTCGATAAGTTTCTCCATCATCTTGTACAATCGCCACTGATTTATCAAGTTTTTGTTCATCATCAGCTAAACATGCTCCTCCTGGAAATGTTTTACCTATTTAAAAAAAAAATAGCAGCTAATTTAATAAATGAATTATTTTTTATTTATTATTCAATAATTTTATTAAATATATATTGCAATTTACAATGAACATTATAAGCTTATTAACTCACCAGTTACATAATACTTTTTCGAATTTTTAAAAGTATATAAATTACTCCTGATAAAAAAAAAAAAAAAATGTATTATAATCATTGACAATTTTAATTTAATGTATAAGTGTTTTTTTATAAAAATACTTGCTGTGTAAAAACAAAAAAAAAATCATGCCGTAATTTTTTTTTTTTATCATAAACAAATTTACTAATTTTTCTAAGAATTTTATCGACATTGATTTCATCATGATGATTATATTTATCAGTATTACTAAATGATACAATTTTTTCTTTGGACTTCTTCTGTAAATTAAAATTACCAAATTTTTTAAAATATAAAATAATCTTTTAAAAGATAAAAAATTTATTTGTTTATTAAAATTTATTTACCTCTTTTAAATGACCAATTTCAAAAAGATTGATACGAACATTTGGCTTTTTTAAAAGTTGAAAATACCTATCGACTGTTTTAAAAAATGAAAGATAATATTCAACTGCAGTTATAGCAGAATTGTTATGTAGCCTAAATAAAAATAATAATTAAAATCAATGAATAATAAAATCTTTAGTGAAAATAAAATAAATTAAAATTACTTATAGGTATCTTCATCAAAAGCACAATATATTTCTATGAATACAGTTTCAGGTGTTGAATAAAATAGTTCATTAGTCACAACTGAAAAAAAAAAAAGACAGGCAATTATAAAAATAAAGAAATCTTTTAAAAATAAAAATGAATAAATAAATATAATTTTAAACAATTAATAATTATAATATGATCGTATAAATAACTCACATGATTTTTCTAAGATTTTTTGTGATGATGGAATAAAAGGAAGTCTGCCAGCACAATTAATTGTTGTGTAAATAAATAATTGAAAAAATATAATTTTCAGCATTTTAATTAATATAAAAAATATATTTTTAAATAATACATAAACTTTTTATCAACTAATTCAAGCTTTTTTTTTATTCTAACTGAATCGAAAACTATCAATGAATTTAAATGTTTTTTTTTTTATTTACACAGCATACACAGCCAACTTTGAGGAAAAAAAAAACTAAATTTTATACGACGACGTGTAAAAGTAGTAAGACTAAATATAAATTGATAAATTTTTAAATTTAGTTTTAATTTATGAATAAATTATAACACTTGAATTAATTTTAGCACAATATTGAATGAAAGTAAACATGAATTTTTATCAGTTACGCATTTAAAAACTATTTACTTATTTATTAATTTTATTTTCCAGATATATGCCAAGTATATTTTATTTATGAAATGACATTGTCAGCTGTGTTATTAAAACATTTGGATAAATAAATAACATGATAGACAAGTTTAGGTCAATAAATTATCATCAGGGATAATTAAAAAAAATGAAAAAAGTAAATAATAAACGTCGACAATTGAAATTTAATAAAGAATATAATAAGAATCAAATTTTATTTATTGGTACATGAAATAATACATGATAATTTATGTATTTTAAAAAAATTTATGACATTAGATTTTTAAATTAAATTATATCTAATGGTGATGATTTATTTTCAATGGATGTTGTATTAAAATCATCATCGTCTGGTGTTGTATCTTGAAATGGAAATGGAACACACTGTCCCTGATGGCAACGCTAAAAAATTAAAATAATAAATGATAGTAAAATAAATTTAAAAAAATAATAAATTTATAGTGTCATTGATAAACTATTATAATTAAATTAATAAATTTATGAATTACCTTGTCAGGATCAGTATGGCACCATGATCCTTCAAGAGCTGGACCCCAATTTATTTGTGTACATTGATCATACATATCGCGACAAAGCATACTAGCGCAGTGACTAACTTGGTATTGCTGTGATTGTTAACATAAATATTATATTTAAAATTTTATTTACATTCAGTTGTATATTTATTAAATAACTTACATGACAAACTCCAAAATTTCCTGTTAATTTTTTACAGTAATGATTTAAAGACAATACTTGTCCTGGTAACCAATGATTTGTTAAATTTATTTTAAGATTATGTGGCTTGTTGAAAAGACACGTTGGATTATTAAATCTGAAATTTATATTATAAATTTTTTCAAGTTGAATTATTGTAAAGAGATTAAAATAAATAAACCAACTTTGATTGAGAATATGATGATGATGATGATAATAATGATGGTTTGTTATTTAAAAAATTATGAATATTTTTAATGCTGCAGTTGGACCAGTTGAATTTAAAAGGTGCATCAAATGTATTCTTGGAACTCATGATGAATCCATCATTGGAATCGCATGAACCATCCTCCACTGCACCCAATCTTAAAAGATAATTTTTTATTAATTTTATCATCATCATGATGTGATTTGTTTTTTTATTTATTATTTTAAATATATATTTAATTGTAATTTTACAACAACATACAATTCGCCAATGAGAGAAATTGTTTTTCTAATTCCTCGATAGGTTTCTCCATCATCTTGTACAATCGCCACTGATTTAGAAATTCGTTTTTCATGATCAGTTGAGCATGCTCCTCCTGTAAACGTTTTACCTATTTAAAAAAAAAAATTATATTTATAAGTAAATTTATATTTCATTCAACAATAGAAATAAAAAAAAAATTTAATATACCAGTTACTTGATGAAAGACATCATCACTCGTAATGTCGAACAAATTGTAACTAAATTATTATAAAAATTATTTAATATTAAAACTTGTAAATTTATTTTTGAATTGCGAACAAAAATTAAATGTTTACTTGGTGATAAAAACAGCGATATCATGATGAGGATAATTGAAAAGAAATTCATTTTCATACTTGGTATATACTTGAAAATACTTGAAATCCTCCATTCTTTTTAAAATATTAGAAACGTTCATTACACTTGTTTTATTCTGTAATTTTTTGAATATTAAAACTTATAATAAATATATAGACATTAATTAATATATTAATTACCCTCAAAATTATAACATCAGTAAGAATTATTTGTACACGTGGTTTTTCCAATAATCGAAAATATTGATCTACAGCTTTCCAAAAACTCATGTAATAATCTCGTGTATACCCATAATTTTTTCCCTGAAGTCTGAAAAAAAATTCAAACAGTAAAAATAATTAAATATTTTTTTAAATTATCATTATTTAAAAAGAAAAAAAATTACTCATATGTTGAATAATCCACAATACAAAGTACTTCGAGATAAACAGTGTTGGGTGTTTCAAAGAGTTCAACACGTTCATAATTTTCTAAATAAATAAAAATTAAAAAAATTTAAATTATCAATGACAATATTATAAATATAATTATGATTTTAAAAAATTAATAATTAATTAATAATTGATTAGCTTACTTGCAGTATTTTTTGAAGACGTTTGGTTGGTTGATATGGGAAAAATTGACAATGAATTGACTAAAAAATTACCCATCATCATTGACAACAAAAATGCAGATGTAAAAATATTCATGGCCATGATTTCATCAACTCTGATCGGATGAGACTATTTTACGAATAACGAGATTAGTATTTCAAGGCGATTGATAATAATTTTTTTTTTTTTTTATTCGTCTTCACAACCCCAGGCGATAGATTATATATAAAATTAATATATCTATTTGTTTTTTTCAAGGTTGAAATTTATATAATATAAAATCTAGGTCATTTGATAAATGATACAATAATTGGCAAGTCTGGAATATATATTGATATATGGTTTGTTGTGATGAGCATGATCGATGTATGCTCAAAAGCTCGGAACATGCTCTTGAAGGTTTATGGTGAAAAGTGATATGGTAATAATTCAGCAAATAATTTTCAATTAAAAAAATTACGGTATAAAGATTTTTTCTATTAAATCATATTAGTAATTTAATTATTAAATTAACTAATTTTGCCATTTAAATTTTCAGTGTTGTCTTTATGGAGAGTGTGTTTTATCAATATGAAAAAAAGTATTGATAATTTAATAAATTTATTTATTTAAAAAACGATTAATTGATTATTGACATGAATATTATATACAAAAATATAAAGTGGCTTTTTTTCTACTCTTTGTTATCTGTATTTTTTTGTTTTTCATCATTTAGTAGAAATTATTTATTTATTTTTTTTTATTGTTTAACTATACATACGTACGACTCATAACTTTTCATATATTTTTAGTTAATAATTTGTTATTTTTGATTTTTTGCATTGTTTATTTTTTTATCCCGTCACTAATATTAATCAACACAATAATGGTAAACCGATTAATTCAAGACGTTGTACATTATCAACATTCTTTATTACTTGCTAATGAACAATATTCTTTTCCGACAAAAGTTATCTATTTTTAAAATTTAAATGATATACATTTATCTATATTTATGAATAAATATTCTTTTCTCTGTAATTATAATATCGTTGTATTTATTTTTTTTTCAAAATTAATACACTCTTTATATATGAATACATAATAGAAAATTCAAACAAATTACGTGTGCATGCCATTTTTTTATATCCAAAAATTGAATATTTTCATGTTAATTGGATTTTAAAAAAATATGTAAATAAATAATAATTTCAATGAAAGTTAATTTGAAAATGAAAGTTTAAATTATGTGATGTGAAATACATTTGCATTATAGTTTTAATGTTTATTGAAAAGACAAGAAAAAACTTGGTGTGATTTAAAAAATTAGATATAATGTTTTTATAAATAAACTCGAATGTTATCAAGAAATCCAATGTCATTAATAATTTTATTTTGGTTTCTCTGGCTACGTAACAAATGCCGCATCAGACAATATTAAATAAAATCTAAAATACTTTTATTATTGATATACATATGTATGTATAGGCATGAATTAAATCATCAATCATATTTTTCAGTTTATATTTTTGATGGAATAATTTTTTTTCCAATGCAGTATAGCTGGAAATAATTTTAATTAGATTTTATGTGATCCGATGAAACTTAAAACATTAAATGATATAAATATTTTAAAATAAAAATCCAATATCATTAGACCGAGTCGTTTATTATTTTTATTTTTAGATTCTCACGAAGAATATTATCAATTTGCCTGATTATGTGACTTATATCACATGTATCTTGAAATATTTTTTTTATATAAACTAAAATTATATTATTTCATTTTAAAAATTAAAAAAACAATAAATAAAAAATTTGGTAAATATTACTATCAAAGTACTCGCCAATTTTCAATGCTTTTTTCAAGAAATTCAGTTATTTAACATTTCTCTCCGATATGATATTATTTCATATGCTTTAGTGTAATATAAATTAATTCAGGGTAATTTTAAACATCTCAAGAATTTTTTTTTATTAAAATTAAACAATTATTGCTAAATAAACTTATTTTTTTTTATTATATTTTTTGTCAAATGAAGAAAAAAAAAAAATGATAACCTACTGAAGTAATTAAGAATTCTATTTCTGTAAATATTTTTTTCCACACGATACCAATATTAGTTTACGTGATTAATTAATTTCTTTTATTATATATATAGTTGGAATGATTTTAAAACAAAATTTGATTCGTTGAGCTTCGAAGATGATTGACTTTAAAAGGATCGGGTGATTTATAAATCAGCCAATAGCATCATTAATAGCATCGGATGATTTTTTTTTTCATAATAGAAATAATAAAATTTACCAACTCTCGCTTAATTCTCCCCTTTTCTTGTTTATTATATAATTTATTTATTGCCTAATCAAGTTGAAAAAACACCTATAAAAGCTGAAACAAAACGTTGAAATTTACCTTTCTTGTGTCTCAGTTGCGGCACAAGACTACATCGTTTCTTTATAATTTCAACGCGGCAACAAGTCTTCAAAGTCGATCGACTGAACTAAAAATCATAAATTAACCAGATTGATATTTTTTATAATTAAATAAAAAATGTTTCAATCTCGGATGTTTATTACAACCGCTGCAAGATTCCTCATCTTGATTGGAATTATTGGTAATTATATAAAATAAAAAAAAAAAGCAATCATTTATCATGATAAATTATAATGCATAATATTTATTTGAAAAAAAATTTTTTTTTTGTTGCAGTGTCTGTGCATGGAAAAGCTCAAAACCTGAATGATTATCGCCCAGTTTTTGGTAGTTTCAATAAACGAGTGGACGTTTTTGAAGAAGGTTCAATCGACAATTGTTTAACAACTATATCAGCCAAAACTTTCAATGGAAATGTTGCCAACGAGAATATTAATTTCCAGTTGAAAGATGATGTTCCTTACTTTGAAATTAATGATAAGGGCTGCCTGAAAATAAAACCAGGGATGACTATTTCGAAGACCAATGACAATCCAACTTTACCTGTTGTTGTAATTGCTACAGATACAGTCTATCCACACTCCAGAAAGGAAATTACAATTAATATAAATTTTACATCATCGGACACGAATGTGAATCGTAAATTAATAAAAATTCAAAGTTTACATTGGTTTGACTATGAACATGATGATGATGATGATGAAAAGAATGTCATTGGAATTCCGGAAACTATTGAACCATCTGAGCCAATTATGACTGTCACTAACATAACAGAGAATGTAGTTAATTTTACTTCACTTAATGATAAATATGGTATTTTCCGTTTTGAAAATCACCGAGTTTATGCAAACAAAGATAAACTTAATTTTGCAAATAAAAATGGCATTGGAATGAGAGACTTTGACTTGATAATTGTTGCAACAAATGATCAACATCAATATCAGTATCGAAAAATAAAAATAAAAACATTACGTTCAAGAGGTTCACCACCATCTATAAATCGACACAAGTCTGAACTATTGATTGATGAGGAAACTGTTTTGAATGGATGCATTTGTCAATTGGATGCAAGTGATCCTGATTCGGTAATTGACTCAACTATTCATTTCGAAATTATAAAACCAACCAACTATTTCAGTATCGACGAGAGGGGATGTATTGAATTAAAAGAAAAGCTTGATCGTGAGTGTATGATGTCAGGTCACAATTGCCCACCAAGTCAATTAAAAGTTGTTGCATTTTTTGAAGGGCATTTCTCAGAAACTATGATTTCTATTACCGTTAATATTACGGACTTCAATGATCATGCTCCTAAGTTGAAAATGAAACATGCAACTGTTTATGAACGCAAAAAGTCAAAACTTATTGCTGAATTAACAGCAATAGATAAAGATTCAAATGAAACAAATGGTAACGCTTTTAGTTATGAAATAAATCGTAATTCTCATTACCCTGATGGTGATAAATTTGAAATTAAAAATAAAAATCAACTGTACAACATTGTACCTCTTCATGTAAATACAGAAAAAACAAAATATGAAATTTCGATAACTATAACAGACAATGGAAATCCACGTAAAAGTAATACTTCAATATTTACCGTTGAAGTAAAAAAGAGAAACGGTTTAAAATTTATCCAGTCTGAATATGTTGTTTTTGTATCTGAACATGGAGAAATTGATACTCCAGTTACGAAATACTTTTGGGTCAAAAATAATTCAGGTCCAGTAGACTATAAAATATTTGAAACTGATACTGAAAATTATTTTTCAGTTGCTAAAATTTATGATTCAGATATGGACATTTATTATGGACAAATAGTCGTCAATAAAAACTTCAATTATCGGGGAAAAAAAAATTACACCGATCTTGAAATAAAGGCATCGGATAAATTTTCAAACAATATATTGCCAGTTAGAATATATTACATAAATACCACTGAACCTGCGATCAAGTTGAATCCTTTAGATAATTCATATTCTGAATTAAAACAAATTGCCAAAGATTCAGTCAAATGCATCGCAACGGTTCATGCATCTGGAATTTCAATAACGGATAACCCTATTCAGTATAATATTTCTGAGGCATCAAGTGAACGTTATCTTGGCTCGAGTACTTATTCAGAAGAAGTTGTAAAAAGTCTATTTGTTAAAATTGATAAAGATACTGGTTGTATTCAAATTCAAAAGTATAATGGCCTTCATCAAAATGAACTGATGGTTGTACGAGCTTATTATAAGCATGATGATTCACCGAAACCTTTAGTCTCAGAACATTTGATGAAAATGCGTCCTGTAAATTTAAATAACCAGATGTACAATGTTACCGTGACAGATGCAATGTAAAATGGAAATTAAATTATTTTCATAATAATTTTTTGGTTTATAAACTCAAGTAGATTTTTCAGGTATATTGTTCTAATAATGATAATGAAAAACTAATAATCTCAATGGAATTAAAAATTGCAAATAAATATGTTTCTCTTTTCATGATAATATAACAATTAAACAAATTATTGTTCAAATATCAATTAAGTCATTAAATTGTAACTGTATATTATTGTTATAACGATAATAAAAAAAATTTAACGGCTCATTACTTAATCAAAAAAAATAAATAAATATTCATTTCTCTGTAATTATACTTGTATTCATTTTTTTTCCAAATTAATACATTCTTTATATACATATAATAAAAAATTGAAATAATAATATGTTATTTAAACAAATTACGTATGAACGCTATTTTTTTTTCTATAAAACTAAACATTTTTATATTAATTTATAAAAATTTAATTAAAAAAAAAATATTATTGAATAATAATTTCAATGAGAATTTATTTAGAATTAGTTTTGATAATGTGATAAGAAACGCACTTGCATTTCACTTATAAAATTATTTTTATTTTCTTATTATTTGTTATATGATTTTTAAGATTTATTAATTCATAAGATGGAGGATATTGAAATGTCTATATTTATAAATAAAATAATATTTATCATGTAACTTTGTGTGATTCGAAAAATTGGATGATGTTTTTTCAAATATAAAGTCGAATGTTATTGGAACACAAGTCATTACGAAATACAATTTTTGTTATTATATGTTTTTATTTTTTTGTTTAATTTTACACAGCACATTATAAGTAGCTTCACTGACTACGTGACAATATGACACATCAACAAATATCATAAAAATGTATTGAACTACTATCAAAGTACTCGCCAATTTTTAATGCTTTTTTTTCGATAAATTTAGTTATTTAAAATTTCTCTCCGATATGATATTATCATTTCAAATAATATTTCATACACTTTAGTGTAATTTCAATGAATTTAGGGTAATTTTAAACACCTCAAGAATTTTTTTTCATTAAAATTTAACAATTATTGCTAAACAAAATTATTTTTTTTTTCATTATAATTTTTTTCAAATACGAAAAAAAAATAAAATGGTAATCTGCTAAAGTAATTAAGAATTCTATTTTCGTTGATATGTTTTTTCACACGATACCAATATTAGTTTACGCGATTAATTAATTTCTTTTATTATATAAAGTTGGAATGATTTTAAAACGAAATTTAATTCGTTGAGCTCCGAAGATGATTGAATCTGAAAGGATCAGGTGATAAATCAGCCACTTCAATGATCCACAAACATCGGATGATATTTTTTCAATAATAGAAATAATAAAATTTACCAACTCTCGCTAAATTTTCCCCCTTTCGTGTTTATTATATAATTTATTTATTGTCTAATCAAGCTGAAAAAACACCTATAAAAGCTGAAACAAATCGTTGAAATTTACCTTTCTTGTGTCTCAGTTGCGGCACAAGGCTACATCGTTTCTTTATAATTTCAACGGGGCAAAAAGTCTTCAAACTCGATTGACTGAACTAAAAATCATAAATAAACCAGATTGATATTTTTTATAATTAAATAAAAAATGTTTCAATCTCGGATGTTTATTACGACTGCCGCAAGATTCCTCATCTTGATTGGAATTATTGGTAATTATATAAAATAAAAAAAAAAAGCAATCATTTATCATGATAAATTATAATGCATAATATTTATTTGGAAAAAAATTTTTTTTTTGTTGCAGTGTCTGTGCATGGAAAAGCTCAAAACCAGGATGCATATAGTCCAGTTTTTGGTAGTTTCAATAAACGAGTGGACGTTTTTGAAGAAGGTTCAATCGACAACTGTTTAACAACTATAACAGCTAAAACTTACAATGGAAAGGTTGCCAACGAGAATATTAATTTCCAGTTGAAAGATGATGTTCCTTACTTCGAAATTAATGATAAGGGCTGCCTGAAAATAAAACCAGGGATGACTATTTCGAAGACTAATGACAATCCAACTTTACCTGTTGTTGTAATCGCTGGGGATACACGCTATCCACAATACAGTAACGAAATTACAATTAATATTAATTTTACATCATCAGATACGAATGTGAATCGTAAATTAATAAAAATTCAAAGTTCATACTGGTTTGGAATTGAATATGACGATGATGATGATAATGATGATGATGATAAAAAGAACATCATTGGAATTCCGGAAACTATTGAATCTTCAGAGCCAATTATGACCGTCAGTAGCATGACAGAGAATGTAGTATATTTTACTTCACTCAATGATAAACATGGTATTTTTCGTTTTGAAAATCACGAAGTATATGTGCACGAAAATAAACTTGATTTTAAAACTAAAAATGGCATTGGAATGAGAGACTTTGACTTGATAATTGTTGCAACAAATGATCAACATCAATATCAATATCGAAAAATAAAAATAAAAACATTACGATCAAGAGGTTCACCACCATCTATAAATATACCCAAGTCTGTATTATTGATTGATGAGGAAACTGTTATAAATGGATGTATTTGTCAATTGGACGTAGAGGATCCTGATTCGGTAATTGACTCAACTATTCATTTCGAAATTATAAAACCAACCAACTATTTCAGTATCAACGAGAGAGGATGTATTGAATTAAAAGAAAAGCTTGATCGTGAGTGTATGATGTCAGGTCACAATTGCCCACCAAGTCAATTAAAAGTTGTTGCATTTTTTGAAGGACATTTCTTAGAAAGTGTGGTTTCTATTGACGTTCTTATTAACGACGTCAATGACCATGCTCCTGAGTTGGAAATGAAACATGCAACCGTTTATGAACGTGAAAAGTCAAAATTTATTGCTAAATTAATAGCAATTGATAAAGATTCAAATGAAACAAATGGTAACGCTTTTAGTTATGAAATAAATCGTGATTCTCATTACCCTGATGGTAACAAATTTGTAATTAAAAATCATAATAAACTGTACAACATCGAACCTCTTTTTGTAAATGCAAGGAAAACAAATAAGTATGAAATTTCGATAATGATAAAAGACAATGGAAAACCACGTAAAAGTAATACTTCAATATTTACCGTTGAAGTGAAAAAGAAAAACAGTTTAAAATTTATTCAGTCTCAATATGTTGTTTTTATGTCTGAGCATGGAGAAATTGATACTCCAGTTACGGAATACTTTTGGGTTAAAGATAATTCAGGTCCAGTAAAGTATAAAATTTTTCAAACTGATCTTAATAATTATTTTTCAGTTGTTCAATTTTATGATTCGGATATGAATATTTATTACGGACAAATAGTCGTCCATCAAAATTTTAATTATCGGGGAAAAAATTTATACGACGATCTTGATATAAAGGCATCGGATAAATTTTCAAGTGATATATTGACAGTTAGAATATATCACATTAATGCCGATAAACCTGCTATCAAGTTGAATTCTTTAAGGAATTCATATTCTAAAATGAAACAAATTGCCAAAAATTCAGTCGAATGCATTGCAACAGTTCATGTATCTGATGGATTTTTAATAAAGGATAACCCTATCCAGTATACTATTTCTAAGGCAGCAAGTGAACGTTATATTGGCTCGAGTGCTTATTCAGAAGAAGTTGCAAAAAGTCTATTTGTTAAAATTGATAAAGATAATGGTTGTATTCAAATTCAAAAGAATAACGGCCATTATCACAATGAACTGATGGTTGTACAAGCTTATTATAAGCAAGATGATTCGCCGAAACCTGTAATCTCAAGACATTTGATTAAAATACGTCTTGTAAATTCAAATAACCAGATGTACAATGTTACTGTGACAGATGCAATGTAAAATGGAAATTAAATTATTTTTATAATAATTTTTTATTCTATAAGCTCAAGTAAATTTTTCAACGGAAATAAAAATTGCAAATAAATATGTTTCTCTTTTCATGATAATATAACAATTAAACAAATTATTGTTTACAAAATTAACTAAGTCATTATAAACTGTAACTGTATATTATTATTATAATGATAATAAAAAAAATTTAATGGCTCATTAGTTGATTAAAAAAAAAATAATAAATTCAAATCAAATAAATATTCTTTTCTCTGTAATTATACTTGTTGTATTTATTTTTTTTTCCAAATTAATACATTCTCCATATACATATAATAAAAAATTCAAACAAATTACGTGTGCATGGCTATTTGTTACATATATCAAAAAATTGAATATTTTAGTATGTTAATTCAATTAAAAAAAAAAATATAAATAAATAATAATTTCAATGAGAATTTATGTTGAAATTAAAAATATAAAATACACTTGCATGTCAACTTTAATATTTATCAAAAAGACAAAAAAAAAAAAAATGATAAAATTGTCTATATTTATAAATTTGGTAAATATCATGTAACTTGGTGTGTTTTAAAAAATCGGATGATGTAAGCTTGAGTGTTATCAAAGAATTCAATGTCATTAGAACAAAGTCATTAATATTTTTATTTTTCTATTTCTACGCAGCACATACATGTATATACTTATATCATCAGGCTTGCCCGATTACGTGACGAATGCTTTATCAACCAATTTAATATACGTATATTTTAAAAAATATATTTATTCTATTGTATAAATTAAAAATATATACACTGTTTTTAAAACTACAAAAAAACATTAAATTTATTTTTTTGTTCATTTCTAAACAGCTTATTATCAGCTCGCCTGACTACATGACAAATGTCACATCACCCAATATCAAATAAATTTTAAAATAGTTCTATTATCTGCATGAGGCATAAACAAAAATCATTTTTATTTTTATTTTTATATTTTTGTACATATTATTAGTATTAGGTAATGGTTTCTCCGGCTACGTGACAAATGACACATTAACGAATATCAAATAATTTTTAAAATATACTTCTGTTATACATATACTTCTATATATAGAGCATGAATTGGATCATCAATTTATAATTTTCGTATTAAATCATAATTTTCAGTTAAATTTTTATAGGAATTTTTTTTTCCGGTACAATTATTTATTTAAAAACAAAATACTTTCACATATCATTTTATATAAGTTCGCATTGAATGATTTTTTTGTACCTGAATATTAAAAGATAATATTATTTTGTCATTCCCCTTAAATGATGGATAAATGTTCTAGCTAAAAAATAAAAAGACAATTAAAACCACAGAAGTGATTGAAAATTTTATTTATTATTTCTCTTTTTTTTTAAATATAGCCTATATCAATATTGGCCTACGTGACAAAGCGGTGTCACTGTTAATTATATAAAAATATAAAAAAAAGATTTATCGAAATTAAGTCCAAAGATTGACTTTGAAGCTGAAAAAACTCAGGTGATTTAAAAGTGGCCAATCATTCGATGTAGAGAAAAAAAGAAGGGGCTTCGATCAAGGGGTGCGATCAAAATGGTAAACAAAAAAATACCATCCGATGTTTGGGGTATATAAATTAAGAGCTGTCTCTCATCGAATTAAGTGTGACATTGTCTCTGCCAGCTACAACTTGAGAATAAGTGTTTCGACAAATTTAATAAATGTACAATCGATTGATATTTTTTTATAAATAAATAAAAAAATGTATCAATCTAGACTATTACGTACAGCAGCTTACATCGCTACAGTTTGCCTCATCATATTTGCAATAATAGGTAATTAAAAAAAGAAAAAAAACATTTCACTTAACTCATATGATAAAAATTAATTAAATAATTAAATTCTTTACAGTTTTTGGGTTTAGAGGAGGTAAACCTGATAATAATGCAGATAAAGGCACTGTCGACTATCGTCCAGTTTTTGGTGATTTTAATCGAGACGTAGATATTTCTGATGGTGTTTTTACTGAAAATTGTCTGACAGTTATTTTAGCCAAACGTTTCAATGATACACATAATTTGATGCCAAATAAAAATATTATTTATTCGTTAGAAGATAACAAGTCTTTTTTTAGCATTGACAATGCTGGATGTCTGAGAATGAAAACATCGATTAACACTTCGATGGCTAATGGCACACTAAATTGGTGTATTTATATAATTGCTTCTGATGAAAAATATCCAATGAATACAAACAAAGTTGCAATTAATATAAATTTGAAGAAAAAAATACAAATTGATAATGCATATTTATATAATAACAAAAGTGATGAATATAAGGTTCCTGAACTTTTGGAAGCAACAGAATCTTTTTCGAATGAAACAGAACAAAAGTATGAAATTCCAACAACTACATTAGACAAAGAAAAATCATTTGATAATTTTACACCAAAGTTGAACGTTAAAATTAATAAAAAACAAAAAAAAAAGGAATGTAAATTTTCTCAGCCAATTTATATTGCATTCATATCCGAAAATGCAACAGTAGATACTCCAGTTACAAAACCCCTTGAGGTTAATAATTTAGGTCAAGTAAGGTTTAAAATATTAAACAATGACACTAATGATTTTTCACTTTCTCATGCTCATGATAGTGATAAAAATATTAATTCAACACAAATTATTGTTAATCAAGCATTGAGTTATTTAAATAAATCAATTTACGAATTGGACATAATGGCATCGGATGATATTTCAGATTGTACATCTAAAATTATAATTTATGTAAGAAAAGAAAATGACACTGGTATCATATTTAAAAAGAAGCATGATAGCAATAATGGCAGTCATACATCTTGTAGTGATTGTTTTAGAAACTTTAATGATAGATTTAGTTACATTCAATACAACTCGACTGAATGCATTACAGAAATTAATGCTGTTGATACATTTTTTGAAAATGGATTGGCCAATAATCCTATTATTTATAATATTCGTGAAATATGGACGGTGAAACATTCAAAGTATAATAATGAAGAAATTTTGAAAGACCCGATTGTTGCGATTGATAAAAATACTGGTTGTCTGAAAATGAAACTTTTTTATATGAGTATGTTGAGCCAAAAATTGGCTGTACGAGCTTATTATGAACAAGATGATTCAGTAGAGCTTTTGATGACAGAATTTTTGTTTCATATATCCATGATGCTGTATTCACCAGCAGAAGGACAATACGAGTATTTTTTGAAAAAAAACAATGATAATTCAAGATAAATAATCCATAGTAATATTAATAAAAATTATAATTCAACAAATGTTTATCAATAAATTCAAATAAATTTATAAATATTCAAGTATAACTATTGTTGTAATGATAAAAAAAATTTAAAAATATTAAACCAATTGTTAAAATGAATTCAATATTTTATTCTTTATTTAGTTTTTATTTTATTTTATTATATTAACTAAATTATTATATTTATATTTGCATCAGCTGAAAAAAAAAATCTTACTGACATTGAAAATATTTTACGAAAAGATATAAATCTGTAAGTTTATTTGTTTATTTATTTATTTATTTATTTAATCATTTATTTATTCATTTATTTATTCATTTATTTATTCATTTCTTTATTTATTCTATATAATTGACAACATTTTTAAACAAACAATTGATCAACTTTATAATACATCATGTCATTGTGAATATAAACAATCTATATTTACATCATTAATAAATTATTTTCAAGCTTATTAATTATCAAATCAGCAATACATTTTCATTGATCCAATATTGCAAATTAAAATAATTAATACATTGTCAACAATTCAAATGACACCAAAGCAATTGTTGTTAAACAATTATTCAAGAAAAGCTTTGAGATTTTTTCAAGAATCATTCAAGTCTTATGTTTCATTAAAATAATATTTGCAACAAGAATTTTATATCCAGAAATTAAATATTTTAATGTTAATTGAATTAAATATAAGTAAATATAAATAAATTATAGTTTCACTTAGAATTTATTTGAAAATTAAATAGTTTCAATTATGTAATGGAAAATGCATTTTAACTTTAATGTTTATTGAAAAGACAAGAAAAAACTTGGTGTGATTAAAAAAGTCAGATGACGTTTTTATAAATAAGCTCAAATGCTATCAAAGAATCGAATGTCATTAATAATTTTATTTTCATATTTTCATTTGTATTATTCATATATTATTAAGTTCTCTGGCTACGTGACAAATGTCGCATCACTAAATATTAAATAAAATCTAAAATACTTTTATACATACATTTTTTTATATAAGTATGTATGTGCCTGAATTAAAACATCAATATAAATTTTTTACATCAAATCATATTTTTCAGTTTATATTATTGATAGGATAATTTTTTTTGCAATGCAGTATAGTTGGAAAAAATTTTATTAGGATTTTATGTGACTCAATGAGATTTAAAACATTATAGATAATATAAATATTTTAGAATAACAATCCAACATCATTAAAACAAGTCGTTTAGCGTTTTTATTTTTAGATCCTCAAGAAGAATATTATCGGTTTGTCTGATTATGTGACTTATATCACATATACCTTAAAATTTTTTTTTTTATATAAACTAAAAATATATTTTTTTATTTTGAAAATTGAAAAAACAATAAATAAAAAATTTGGTAAATTACTATCAAAGAAGTCGCCAATTTTAAATGCTTTTTTCAATTAATTTAGTTATTTAAAACTTCTCTCCGATATGATATTATTATTTCAAATAATTTCATATGCTTTCGTGTAATATAAATTAATTCAGGATAATTTTAAACATCTCAAGAATTTTTTTTTTGTTAAAATTTAACATTTATTGCTAAACGAACTTGTTTTTTTTTTTTTTATTATAATTTTTTTCAAATATAAAAAAAAATAAAATGATAATTTACTGAAGTAATTAAGAATTCTGTTTCTGTTGATATTTTTTTCCACACGATACCAATATTAGTTTACGTGATTAATTAATTTTTTTTATTATATATATAGTTGAAATGATTTTAAAACGAAATTTGATTCGTTGAGCTTCGAAGACGATTGACTCTGAAAGGATCAGGTGATTTATAAATCAGCCAATCAAATCATTAATAGAATCGGATGATATTTTTTTAATAATAGAAATAATAAAATTTACCAACTCTTGTTCAATTCTCCCCTTTTCTTGTTCATTATATAATTTTTTTTTTGTCTAATCAAGTTGAAAAAACACCTATAAAAGCTGAAACAAAACGTTGAAATTTACCTTTCTTGTGTCTCAGTTGCGGCACAAGGCTACATCGTTTCTTCATAATTTCAACGGGGCAACAAGTCTTCAAACTCGATTGACTGAACTAAGAATCATAAATAAACCCGATTGATATTTTTTATAATTAAATAAAAAATGTTTCAATCTCGGATGTTTATTACGACTGCCACAAGATTCCTCATCTTGATTGGAATTATTGGTAATTATATAAAATGAAAAATAAAAGCAATCATTTATCAAGATAAATTGTAATGCATAATAATTATTTGAAAAAAAATACTTTTCTGTTTCAGTGTCTGTGCATGGAAAAGCTCAATACCAGAGTGTATATAGTCCAGTTTTTGGTAGTTTCAATAAACGAGTGGACGTTTTTGAAGAAGGTTTAATCGACAGCTGTTTGACAACTATAACAGCTAAAACTTACGATGGAACGGTTCCTAACAAGAATATTAATTTCCAATTGGAAGATGACATTCCTTACTTTGAAATTCAAAATAATGGTTGTCTGAAAATAAAACCAGGGATGACTATTTCGAAGACCAATGACAATCCAACTTTGCCTGTTGTTGTAATTGCTACAGATACACGTCGTTCACAATTAAGTAATGGAATTACAATTAATATAAATTTTACATCATCAGACACGAACGTGTATCGTAAATTAATAAAAATTCAAAGTTCATACTGGTTTGGAATTGAATATGACGATGATGATGATAATGATGATGATGATAAAAAGAATGTCATTGGAATTCCGGAAACTATTGAACCTTCTGAGCCAATTATGACTGTCACTAACATGACAGAGAATGTAGTTAATTTTACTTCACTCAATGATAAACATGGATTTTTTCGGTTTGAAAACCACCGAGTATATGCAAACAAAGATAAACTTAATTTTACAAATGAAAATGGCATTGGAATGAGAGACTTTGACTTGATAATTGTGGCAACAAATGATCAACATCAATATCAATATCGAAAAATAAAAATAAAAACATTACGATCAAGAGGTTCACCACCAACTATAGAACACTACAAGTCTGTATTATTGATTAATGAGGAAACTGTTATAAATGGATGTATTTGGCGATTGGATGCAAAGGAACCTGAACCGAAAATTGGCTCAACTATTTATTTCGAAATTATAAAACCAACCAACTATTTCAGTATCGACGAGACGGGATGTATTGAATTAAAAGGAACACTTGATCGTGAGTGTATGATGTCAGATTACAATTGTCCCCCAAGTCAATTGAAAGTTATTGCTTTTTTTGAAGGACATTTCTTAGAAAGTTTGGTTTCTATGAACGTTTCTATTGAGGACTCTAATGATCATGCTCCTAAGTTAAAAATGAAACATGCAACTGTTTATGAACGTAAAAAGTCAAAACTTATTGCTAATTTGACAGCAATTGATGAAGATTCAAAGGAAACAAATGGTAACGCTTTTAGTTATAAAATAAATCGTGATTCTCATTACCCTGATGGTGATAAATTTGAAATTAAAAATAAAAATCAATTGTACAACATCGTACCTCTTCATGTAAATACAGAAAAAACAAAATATGAAATTTCGATAAGTATAACAGACAATGGAAATCCACGTAAAAGTAATACTTCAATATTCACCGTTGAAGTAAAAAAGAGAAACGCTTTAAAATTTATCCAGTCTAAATATGTTGTTTTTGTATCTGAAGATGGAGAAATTCATACACCAGTTACGAAATACTTTTGGGTTAAAAACAATTTAGGTCCAGTAGACTATAAAATATTTCAAACTGATACTGAAAATGATTTTTCAGTTGCTAAAATTTATGATTCAGATATGGACATTTATTATGGACAAATAGTCGTCAATAAAAACTTCAATTATCGGGGAAAAAAAAATTCCACCGATCTTCATATAAAGGCATCGGATAAATTTTCAGACGATTTATTGACAGTTAAAATAAATTACATAAATGCCAACAAACCTGCTCTCAAGCTGAATCTTTTAGGTAATTCATATTCTAAAATGAAACAAATTGCCAAAGATTCAGTTGAATGCATCGCAAAAGTTCGTGTAGCTGATGAAAGTTTAATAGCGAATAACCCTATTCAGTATAATATTTCTGAGGCATCAAGTGAACGTTATCTTGGCTCGAGTGATTATTCAGAAGGAGTTGTAAAAAGTCTATTTGTTAAAATTGATAAAGATAATGGCTGTATTCAAATTCAAAAGTATAACGGCCTCAATCACAATGAACTGATGGTTGTACGAGCTTATTATAAAGAAGATGATTCGCCGAAACCTTTAATCGCAAGACATTTGATTAATATACGTCTTGTAACTTCAAATAACCAGATGTACAATGTTACTGTGACAGATGCAAAATGAAAATTAAATTTTTTTCATACTAACTTTTTACTTTGTGAGCTCAAGTAGATTTTTCAGGTATATTGTTCTAATAATGATAATGAAAAACTAATTATGTCAATTGACATTTATGAAATAAAAATTGCAAATAAATATGTTTCTCTTTTCATGATAATATGTATAACAATTAAACAAATTATTGTTTATAAAATTAATTAAGTCATTAAACAGTAACTATATATTATAATAATAATAATAATAAAAATTAAATGGCTTATTATTTAATCAAAAAAAATAATAAATAAAAATTGAAGAAATATTCATTCCTCTTTAATTATACTTATTGTATTCATTTTTTTTCCATATTATTACATTCTTCATATACATATAACAAATAATTCAAACAAATTACGTGTGCACGTTAATTCAATTAAAAAAAAAAATATAAATAAATAACAATTTCAGTGAGAATTTATGTTGAAATTAAAAATTCAAGTATGTGATATAAAATGCACTTGCATTTTAATTTTAATATTTATTGAAAAAAAAAAAAAAAAAAAAATGATAAATTGTCTATATTTATAAATTTGGTTAAAATTTATTATGTAACTTGGTTTAATTTGAAAAATCGGATGATGTTTTTTTCAATAAGCTCGAATGTTATATCGAAGAATCCAATGTCATTAGAACAAAGTCATTAATATTTTTATTTATATATTTCTACGCAGCATATCATCGGCTTGTGTGATTACGTGACGTATGCTTCATCAACCAATATGGTCGAAAATAAAATATATTCTGTTTTATAAAATACAATAAAAAACATTAAATTTATTTTGTTGTTTTTAGTGTTTTGTTTATTTCTAGGCAGCTTATTATCAACTCGCCTCACAACATGACAAATGTCACGTCAGCCAAAGTCAATTAAATTTCAAAATACTTCTATTATCTGTGTAAGGCATTAACAAAAATCATTATCATTTATATTTTTATATTTTTCATAATAATTGTTTCTCCGGCTACGTGACAATTGACACATCAACAAATATCAAATAAATTTTAAAATATACTTCTATTATCTGTATGAGGCATAATTTGAATCATCAATTTATAATTTTTGCATTAAATCTCAATTTCTAGTTTACTTCTCATGGGGTTTTTTTTTTTTAATACAATTATTTATTTAAAAAATAATATTTTCACGTATTATTCTATATGAGACTCGGTGTAATTTAAAAAATTGGGTGATATGAATATTTTTATATAAGATTCATTAGAATAAAAGTCATTAATATTTTTATTTTTATTTGCAGCTCATTATCGGCTCACGCGTTTACGTGACAAATGTTTGTCTCATCAACTGTCTGCATCGAATGATTTTTTTCTACCCGAATATTGACATATAATATTATACATATTAGCTGATGAATATAAATGTTAGCTAAAAAATAAAAAACAATTAAAACCTCAAAAGTGATTGAAAATTGAATTTATTTTTGGCTTTATTCTATTCTGTTTATTATTTGTTTTTTTTTTTAAAATGGCCTATTAATATTGGCCCACGTGACAAAGCGATGTCACTCTTAATTATATAAAAATAAGTTCAAAGATTGACTTTGAAGCTAAAAGTACTCAGTCAAAAGTACTCATTAATAAAAATTATAATTCAACAAATGTTTATTTATTAATATTTGAGAATAATTATTGTTGTAATGATAAAAAAAATTTTTAAATATTAAACCAATTGTTAAAATGAATTTAATATTTTGTTCTTTATTTAGTTTTTATTTTATTTTATTTTATTTATTCATTCAAGATAAAAATTAGTACTAATTACATAGAACTTTTTAATGTCCGAATAGTTATTTAATAATTACTTTTTGAATTTTTTACAATTTAAAAAAAAAAAATCAACGCCATCGTAAGTTTGTTTTCTTAACTAATTTTTTTAAATGATGATAAAATAGAAATCATTTTCTCAACAATAACAACAATAAAATAAATTAATAATAAACAATTGCAATTTGCAATTGCAAGTAAATCAAAGTAAACCCACCCACTATTATAGACATGTATTTTGCATAATTTATATTTACTGCATTATTTTTATTTATTACTATTAATGTTTTTGTGAGCTTGAAAGAGAGAGAGAGAGAGTGAAAGAGCGAAAAAAAAAAAAAAGAATATTTTGACAGTTCAATAAAGGATATATATATACTATTTATTTATTTATTTTGAAATAAAGTTATTAAATAATAAAAAAAATTAAAAATGCAAGAAGATATATTTCCAGCAGCTGAAAAAATTCTCACTGACATTGAAAATATTTTACGAAAAGATATAAATCTGTAAGTTTATTTATTTATTTATTTATTTATTCTATAATTTCCAATTTAATTTTTTACCAACAATCTAAATTAATTCCCTATCAAATGAATAATGTAAAAAAATATTAACTACTTGTGTTGTCATTGACTATTAAAGTTCAACGTCTTGTAAATAATTAACAACATTTTTAAACAAACAATTGATCAACTTTATAATACATCATGTCATTGTGAACATAAACAATCTATTCACCTCATTAATAAATTATTTTCAAGCCTATTAATTATCAAATCAGCAATACATTTTCATTGCTCCAATATTGCAAATTAAAATAATTAATACAATGTCAACAATTCAAATGATACCCAAGCAATTGTTGCTAAACAATTACATTCAAATAATAATAAAAATATTTATTGAATTTTCAGGAAGAGCTTTGAGATAATACCAGTGTCTGACAATGGTAATAAATCACCAGTGTACCATGTTGAAAATTCATTGGGTCTAGCTTCTTGGTGTATCCAACCTCTGTACATTTATACCTACAAAAAAATATTTAATTTACGTGAAAAAAAATTGGTACGTCGTGAAGATCCAATAAATTTATCACGTTGGTTAATGGGTGCACTTCTTTTAAATCCAGATGTATCAACACTTTGGAATATGCGACGTGAACTTGTATGTTCTGATCGTCTTGACATCATTCAAGAATTACGTTTCATTAAAATAGTATTATACAACAAGGCAAAATGTTTTGAGGCATTTTCATATCGTCGTTGGTTAATACAATTTATATTAATTGATAAAAAAATACCACAAAAACCACAACTTGATCCTCAAACATTGCTAAGTGATGAATTAATTGTTGCTGGTATGTCTGCTGATAGATATGCCAATAATTATCATGCATGGAATTATCGTCAATTTATCATAGAAACATATGAATTATTATCACCATCAACATTTGGATCATTGCTATTAAATGAATGGGATAATTCAGGTGTTTGGTGTCGTAGAAATGTCAGTGATCACAGTGGTTTTTCATACAGAGAATATTTACTCAAAAAAATATTAACAATTGAAAGCACAACAGATGAAACAAGATCATCATTTACAACTGAAAATTTAAAAGCAAGACGTGAAATAATATTTAAATACATTCAAGTTACTGAAACAGAATGTAATAGTAATATTTTAAACAATGGTTTATCATCAAAAATATTAAATATTCTTCATAATCATGATAACAATATAACAAATGAAAATATTAATTATGAAAGAGTGCTAATAAGTTTGTCATATTGGATTGAAGATTGTCAATTTAATGAAGATTTAATGTGTGTATATAGTGGACATGAAACAATTTGGTACCATCGTAGATATCTTGCTTATGCATTGATAATATTAGATGATTCTTATAATAAATATTTATGTTATAAAAAAGAAGATTTTAAAACGAGGCATTTAGTTAAAAATACTCATGTAGATAATAATAAAAAAGCTTATAATGATACTGTATTAAAATTTACATTTGCTAAAAGAAATAGAAGTATTGTTGATACAACAAGAAAAATTGGTGGACATCAAGTCTCAATTGCAGAAAAATTTATCAAGTACCTTGTTGAACTTGGTCTTGATAGTAAATATTGAAAGAAAAGAATATAATGTATTTTTTTTCAATAAATTTATATTCCATAATATTGTTTATTATATTTTTCATTTAGTAAATTTGATCAGTTATTTAATGAGAGTATTTTTTATGATGGTGATGATGAGGGACGACAGGACATGGCCTTGAATTATCAAATGATTTTTATGACTTTCACTGTCAACGACCATCTTCAATAATAATAATTTCATCAAAGTAAAAATTTATTTATCAATTGGTAAGTTTAAATTTATATAAACAAAAAAAAAAATTTATTTATCAATGACGAAATATTTTAAAATTAATTATTGTATATTTTTGATTTAAAAAAATATATATTTCGATTTTAAATTGTAATTGTTTTGATATATATTTTTCAAGGTTTTATTTTTGTCTGAAAATATTAACTCAATCTGTATAATAAGTGTAATTTAATACGTTTTTTATTTTGTTGATGTAATCAACTTTGTTCTTTGGCTGGTAATAAATGAACAGGTTTTTTTCGAGCAGTTGTTTAACGACACTGTGTATTTGGTATTATTTTAAAATAATTTTTAAAAAAGAAGCCATCCAACAGGATAAACAGGCTTGAGGGAGAAGATGTAATGAAAAAAGAAAACAAAAAATTAAAACAAGTGGTGGAAAGATCAGTGGCCACTGCACAGATGGTCATCTTGCACATCACTTGCTTATCGTATTTCTTTTGGTGATGTGTTTTGGAAATAGAATTTCGAAAAAAAAAGAAACTAACAAATAGCCAAATAAAATTATTACATAACTGACTTTATTAATTAACTAAAAAAAAATTCAACAAGTTTAGTGATATTTTAAACAACAGAGATTCAACTTTTTTATAATAATTTTTATTATTTAAATAAATAATTATTTATTTAAAGACAATCATGTTTTGTCTTTTGCAAGGTTTTCAAACACATAATACTTCAAAACGATTATTTAAAAGGTAAATAAATTTTAAATAAAAAAAAATCATAAAATAAAAATACAAAAAGATATTTAAATTTTAAATAATAATTTTAATTTTTTAAATAAATATTAATTTAATATATTTATAATTTAAAAATGAAAAATTATTTTTTGTTTTATTGTTAATATGAAAAATTTAAGTAAAGATAAAATTATGTAATTTTTGTTGAATAGTAAATAATTTAAATTTCATAGAAAAAATAAAATTTCGATTTTAAAAGACACAAATTTATTACCTGCATTTTAAATTCTAATATCAAGATTTTTATCTTATTTCTTGGGGCATGTTTTCGAGCAGATCATGATAATCGTATTGGGGAAAAAATAAATAGGAAAACGCATAAAATAAATGAAAATAAATTCAAGCACAATCGATACTTGTAGATAAACATGAAATATATATTTTTTAACTATTGATCTTTATTTATGGAGTAGACTGAAAAATTATCATCAAAGAAAAAACATGTTAAATGTTCAAGAAATAATTTAGCATATTATTTTTGTTGACCCTCTATATTGTCTAATAAAAATTCAAGACAAATTTTCATTTTAATATGTAAATAATTAAATGAAAAATAATGTGTTTTATAATAAAAATTGATTTTTAATAAAAGGAATATTTAAATTTTTTTTGTAGCCACTATTTCATTGTCAATTTTTAAACGAGTTGGTATGGGTCAAATACAATAATAATTATCATTCTGAGTCATTCAAAAAATTGATCGTCTTTAACATCACATAGCTATACAATTTATTACAAATTTATAAGTAAAAGTTTCAAGTTGAAGGTCAATATTGTCGCATTTAGGTGTCCACGTAGGAGGACATTACAATAGTGCTATTAAATTTTTTTATAATACTCAGTTTGAGCCCGGCTGGTCCGTGGAATTCGTCTTAAAACTCATAAAACCAAGATTTAAATTACTACTGGGAATAATTAAAAATTATTATTCCTTTTTTTTTTTTTTTTAACAAAAATAACACAGTGAATAATTAAATTTGTAAATTGAAAGTTTTATTTTTATTTTTTTTTGATAAAATATAATCATGGGTATTTTATTTTTGGCAAAACTTGCTGTTGAAAGTTTTAGCTCAAAATGGAAAAATTCTAAAAAAGCTATGTTTAAAAGACGAAAATATCAACAAGGCTTTTATTAAATTTATTTTTTTTTTTATATATAAAATTAATTGTCCAGGCAATTAATTTTTGATCATTTATTTTTTATTTTTAACTGGTGTTATTGTCTCATGAGGTAAAAATAATTATATAAAATGAAAAATTTATTAAAATTAATTGACTAAATAATAATTATTCTATTTTCAACAGATCGGTTGGAGGGATTCACTCATCTCCAAGAAAATCAATAGAATTTGATTTAGAAAATCACAATGAATATCAGCATTCACAAAGTAATTTAAAATCGAAACAAAATCAAACAAGCTTTGATCATGAAGTGTCGCGGCAATCCACCAACAGGTAAATATAAATTTTTCAAGATAAATTGCTATCAACAAAAAAAAAAAAACGTGTAATCTGTTGATAAATATTATTTCTTGACTTTATTATCAGTATAAATTTTTAAATCGCTATCGACTATTTGTCTTTCATAAAAAAAAATACTTGGATCTTTCAATTTCTTTAAATACTTTGAGAAAAAAAATGAAATTACTACGAGAAAAAATGTAGAATAGTAAAATTTCTATTATTTTTTAAATTTCATTTCGAAACCGTTTATTTTATAAAAGAAAATTTTTTTTACAGTGCACAGTTAAAGCCTCACACTACCAGTACACCAATAAAAACTAGCAATAAAAAATCAACAATGTCTGTTAATGATTCATCAGTGATACTGTCATCAAGTAATCCATCAAATTCGAGACAAAAAAAATTCTATCGACACTTTACAGAGGTTGGTAAAATAATTTATGTTTAAAAAATATATTTAAATTTATAAATCTATTTGTAAAAAGAATTTAATAGAAAAACAAAAAATTCATTGATAAATTTAATTAATTTATTTTCTTTCTATATTTCATGACAAGATCAGTTCAAATGAGCTAATAATTGATTACTACAATTGTGCCCTCGATGGCGATATACTTCGTCAAGGACATCTTTACATAACAAAAAATTACTTTGCTTTTTACAGTAATTTATTTGGTAACATTACAAAAATTTTACTACCAATAACATTAATCAAAAATATAACAAAAGAAAAAATAATTAAAATATTTTCAAATACAATAACAATTACTACCGAAAATAATGATAAATATATTTTTTGCTCATTATTGTCGAGAGATTCGACATTTAAATTAATGATGCAAGTATGGAACAAAAAAAATGAAGAAAAAGCAAATTTACTGATTTTTAAAGAACCAGAATTTTTGCATCATGATGATAATAATTTAGCAACTGATAATGAAAAATTTGATTCATCCTTGAATACTCAAAATAATGATAATAATTTATCAACAACTGCAATTGTTTATGCTGATCTTGATGGATCATCATCATCATTAAAAAACTACAACTTAAATTCTACTACAAAGTAAATAAATTTTTCTTTTTTACATTTAAAATTATAAACAAATTATTGATGTTATTATTGCTTAATAATTAAAATTAATATTTATTTTTCAGCATTAATGAAAATATAGAAAAATCAAGTACCACTGGAATTTTTGAGTTTTTAAAAAAACATAAATTAAAATCAACAACTTTAATAACAATATTAATTGCACTTTTAGTTGCACTATATATTTCTGCAGCATTTATGATGTTACGAATAGATAAACTTCACACAGTGTATATTAATCATCCATTGATGTCTCAAAATAAATTAACACATGATCATTTAATTGATTATCTCAACACAAATCTTGATCAAATCGTCAAGGTAATTTTTATATCTATTCTAGTAATTTAAATATTTGTTATAATTAAATTTATTTGTAATAGGTAAGAGAAAGTTTGCAACTATTGTCTGATGAATTTCTGTCAATGAGTCAGAAGTTTAATGATGCAAGTCAGACGAGTGATCAGACTGGAAAACCAATTGATTCATCAAGCTAACACAGAAAATTAATTGACTTATTTTTAATATAATCTTTATGTTGTTAGAAAATGTTTGAAATTTTTTGTTTTTAATAATAATTCAAGGGTAACTATTTAATGATTTTATTGATATTAAATCAAGGTAATTGTCTGTGATAAGAAGTATATTATTAGTTTTTTAAATATTCATTTTAAAAATTTTATAACAATTAAAAAAATTCAGTCATGATGAAAAATATTATAAACAATTATATTTGTAAAAGGTATCGTTCAGATTTATCAGCAGGTCAAATATATTACCTAAATTATCAATAAAATTATTTTAAAATAAATAAATTTTGTTTTTAGTTGCTTAGATTTATAAAACGAATTGTACATTTTATTTTATAAATTATAATAAATATTTATAATGACGTTCGTTATCGACAAAACATCATCAACGTGGGATTTTCTTATTTTATTATTCTGGTGGGGATTCTGAAGCTGTACCACTTAATATAAAGAGACAAGTAAAGCCTCGTGTTCAATCAGTTAAAAACAATCTCGTTGCATCTTTTGTTGTCTCAATAAACTTCATATTTACATAAATTTCTAAAAGTCGACTATTCTAAAAAAATATCCAAGGTCAGTAATTTACTAAATCTTGTATTTTAAATATTAAAAAAAATTTCCAAAAAATAAAACAATCGTAATTATTTAAATAAATTTTCTATTTAAACAAAAATTAATTAACATTATTTAACAGTTTAAAAATTTATAACTAATATTTATTTACATTTTATATATTGTTTATAAACAAGGTAATAAAAAAAAATCATTTCGAATAAATTATAATTATATAATAACTATATTTAAATAAATTAAACTAACACTACAATTTATTAATGTGAAAAATTGAATAATCAATGAATACAAAAAAATAAATTTTAATTTTGTTAATTAATTCCAACTGATTGTTTAACTTTACGTAATAAAACTCGTGTTTTAAAAATAAACTTGATTTTAAGATAATATATGTATTTTGTTGAATGACAAAGCGTTAATAGAAATATTAAATAAAGAAAAGTAAAAAGTAAAAAAAAGAGTATGTCAGTAGGATGTAATAACATGTAATATGATGATGGTAGAATGTGTGTAATTCAAAGGATGACGGTTACCTTGCATGCTTGACAAATCGATGATTTTATGAATCACAGATTGATACCTTTGAAACCATTCAAAGCCATGTCTATATGGTAATATTAAAATAAAAAAAAAATATATAAAACATAAATGTTGCTTTTTAATAAATACGCATACATGCCTCTCACGCACTCAATAATATTTCAAACAATGTGTTACCTAAAACGTCATCGATGATTCAATAATTTCACAAGAGGCGGATATGCATCACAATTCTATTTTATGTTCTCATTTCAAAATTTTTATTCAATTATTCATGGATATATTTATGCACAATGAGATAATTCAATTCATAATAAATACGTTTATTTTTGCCATTGAACTTTACGATAATTGCTTGAAATAATTTTTAATAGTATATATTTAAATAGAAAAAAAAATATTTATTCAAAGAGATATTCATCAATGAATATTCATTTAAAAATAAAATAAATATTTTTATTTAAAAATAGAATTTAAAAGCAAAAGCGAACATTTAATTTGTCAATTTGTCTATGTAATTAAAATTAATTTCTATAGAAATTCATATATGAATTTTTATCTATATAAAAAAAATTTATTCAACAAATCAATTAGTTTTTATGATAAATGGCAATAATGATAAATGAATATTTAAATTATTTACAGATGGAATCAACAGATGCACTTGTTGTAGACACAGTGTACATGTTTGAAAAAGAAAATGCAAGTCTTCATAATACTGAAAATTTCGAATTAATACATGCTGATGAACCAACACCAATATTACGACGTGGACAAGAATTCAGTTTAACAATACGTTTTAACAGAGATTACATTGAACAACAAGATATTGTACGTTTATTATTCAACTTTGGCTCAAATCCAAATGTATTTAAAGGTACACGAGGTGTTAATACAATAACAAATCGTAATAATTATTTATCGGATCTCGAAGCATGGAGTGTTAGAATAATTGATGTTAGTGGAATTGATTTATCAATTGAAGTTAGAAGTCCAATTGATAGTCCAGTTGGTATTTGGCAATTTAATATTGAAACAACAATTTCTGGTAGTAAAGAACCACCAAATATTTATCAATATGATAAAGATATTTATTTGTTATTTAATCCATGGCTTAAAGGTAAAAAAAAAATCAAAAAACAAAAACAAATATCCTATTTTATTTATTAAAATAAATATTAATATTTATTATTCATGATTCAAGATGATTTAGTTTATATGGAAGATGAACAGCTACTTGGTGAATATGTACAAACAGACGTTGGTAAAATTTGGGTTGGACCAAATGGTAGTGCACGTGGACGTGAATGGATATTTGGTCAATTTGATGCAAGTGTCCTTCCAGCATGTATGCTGATGTTCGATAAATCTGATATCAAGGCTACATCACGAGGTGATCCGGTCATGGTCGCTCGAACAATATCAAAAATGGTATTGTAATTTATATTTACAATAATATCTTTTAGCGCACGTACAATATATTTATTATATTATTATGTTTCATTAGGTAAATGCATACAATGCAAATGGCTATAAAGAAGAATTAAATGGTATATTATTTGGTCGTTGGGATGGTGATTATATTGATGGTGTTGCACCATCAGCTTGGACTGGAAGTGTACCAATACTTGAACAATATCTTGATACAAATGGTGAATGTGTTAAATATGGACAATGTTGGGTATTTGCTGGTGTTGTTGGTACAATATGTCGTGCACTTGGTTTACCAACACGTGTTGTTACAAATATTGTATCAGCACATGATACAAATGTATCATTATCAATTGATCATTATTATGATGAAAATATGCAAGAATTACCTGGTGAAAGTTATGATTCAGTATGGAATTATCATGTGTGGAATGATGTATGGATGGCAAGACCAGATTTACCAAAAGGATATGGTGGATGGCAGGCTGTTGATGGTACACCACAAGAAGAATCAAATGGTGTTTACCGTTGTGGTCCAGCATCTGTTGAAGCTATTAAACAAGGTGCTGTTGGTTTTAATTATGATGTTACATTTTTAGTATCAACTGTTAATGCTGATGTCATTAATTGGAAAGCTGATCCAACAAATGACCTTGGTTATACACGAATAAATGGTGATACAAAACAGTAAGTATTTATTTATCATTTGCTTTATGTATATTATTTTTAAAAATAATTAAAAATTTTAGTATTGGAAGAATGCTATTAACAAAAGCACCATGGATTTTTGATCCAAATGGTGATAAAGACAAAGAAGATATAACTTATGAATATAAATCACCAGAAGGTATATTTATTTTTAAATTTAATAATAATAATAATTATTGATGAATATTTATCTGTTTAATTGACATATTTATTTATAAATCTAGGTACTGATGCTGAACGTTTGACCTTGTATAGAGCAGTACGTAATACGCCCACTGCTAAAAGATATTACGCTGTACCAGCACCAGAAAATGAAGATTTAATATTTAAATTAGAAGACCTTGAACGTGTTAATATTGGTGAACCATTTAATGTTACAGTTAATATTACAAATAAATCATCAGAATTAAGAACAGTTAGAGCAATATTATGGGCTGGTAGTGTTTATTATAATGGTGTTAAAGCAAATCTTGTTAAAAGAGCTGAAGGTACATTTGTCATGGAACCAAATGTAACTGAACAATTAAAACTTCATATAAATGTTGATGATTATTTAGATGAACTTGTTGAATATTCAATTATGAAAATAAATGCAATTGCAACTGTACAAGAAACAAATCAAACATGGGCTGATGAAGATGATTTTCAAGTTATTAAACCAAAAATTAAAATTGAGGTTTGTTGTTAAAATTATTATTATTAAAAATATATGTTAATCATTATTTTTTTGGCATTTAAATAGATTGACAATGAGCCTATTGTTGGTAGACCATCTGCAGTTACTTTGAGCTTTAATAATCCATTAAAAAAAATGTTACATGATTGTGTATTTAATTATGCTGGACCTGGTGTATCAAAAAATAAAACGATTCATTTTCGTGATGTTGAACCACTTGAAGAAGTCAGAATACAACATCAATTTATACCACAAAAAGAAGGAAAACAAAAAATTATTGCTACATTTACATCAAAAGAACTTGATGATGTTACTGGCTCAGTTGAAGTTGAAGTTCTAAAAGAAGATGAAGACGAAGAATAATAATAGTTAAAAATTAAAATAAAAAACAATATAACAATCTAATAAATATAAATAAATAAATAATTTACAATAAGATAAAATAACATTAAAAGTATTAAAAAATTAACTTTTTATATAGAAATAAATTTACCTTTGATAAAATAAAAATTTATTATTCACAAATTATCGAAAATTGAAGAGACCAAAATACAAATATACAAATAGCACCATAAATAATTGGAAGAATAATTTTTCTTATTAATGAAAATTCATCAGATTCATATTTAATAATAAATTTTTTTTTAATTTTATTATTATTTTTTGTAGAATTTATTGATTCATCAACTTGATTTAAAATATCATGAATAATAATTTGAACGTCTTGTTGAATTAAAATATTATAAAAATTATTTTTAATAATTTTATTATTAGCAAATGAATCAGATGATTCTTCAAATGTCCAATGATCATTATTTCTTTTGAAAATAAAATTATCACTATTTAATTTATCAATTTTTTGACCATCAGTTTCATCAGATATTGTATTGTGATAAATTTCAATAGCACGATGAAGATTACGTGCTTTTTCAGCAGCAAGTTCAAATGCCTTAATGACATCAATTGGAATTTTAAATATTTCATTTTGTTGTTGTGCTATATTTGTTGATAATTTTTTACAACAATCTTCAATACATTTTGTTGATGTTTTTAATTCATTTGAAAATGATGATACAAATTTATCACATGAATTTAAATTTAACGGAATTAATTTATCTGTTTTAATGTCAATTGGTCTTAAGTAATATTCAGTTTGACATGCTGTATCACAGTTTGAATAATTATCAAGACTAACAGTTGCATTTGCAGTGTCAATCATTATTTTTTTATCAGTATTTATTTGCTGACATTTTAAAATTAATTTTATTGTTTCTATTGATGCATCTTTATTTTCTTTTGATGGTTTTAAAGAAGTCATTGATGTTTGAGTCACTTGATCATGCATTGATTCATCAGTACTTGTTTGTTTTTTATCAATAATACCAGTTGATGTTATGTCTGTTTGAAGACTCTGATTTTGTTCATGTTTCTCTTCAGTTTGAGATTGATTGTTGACTGTTGATTTTAGTGATGTTACTTTTTCTTCTTCTTCAATGTCATCATCAGAAGTTAACGAAGTTTCTGATGAGTCTGAAAGACTTGCCAATTTTTCAATAAGAGTTTTTGAATTTATTGATGATTCTTCTGATGATGATTCACTTGTATCTTTTTTTAATTTTTCATTATTTTCTCCATATGAAATAATTTCTTTCAGAATGTTTAATGAATTTTTATGACGTTTTTTATTTTTTTCAAAATCATCTTTACAATCATCTTGATCAATTGTTAACTCTAATTTTTCATCAATTTTTTTTAATGGCTCAGATCTTGTTTTAATATTGTCAACAAAAGTTTTTGATCTTAGTAATGAGTTGTCTTTTTTTTGTGATAATATTGATAATTTATTTGAGGCATCTATGCTACATGTTGGTTGAGATTTAATTGATCCACCTGGTCGCCAAATTGGAGCATTTATTTTATCTTTATCTTCTTGTTTTGATTTTATTTTTTTGAAGGTAATTGTTGGCTCTTGTATTCCTGCCATTGGTTTAAATAAAGCACGAAGTCTTTTACTTTGTGGTATCATCATTTTTGATTGCTTTGCACATGCCCTCAAACCACCAGATATTCCACAAGTGTATCTACTCTTAATTTGATCATATTTTGTATTTTTTTTCATAAATATTTCTGATTTTTGTTGTTTAGTTATTGAATTAACAACAGAATTCATTGATGAGTCATTAACATTATTTTTTTGTACAGCATAATTGACTTCTTGCTTTTCAGTATTTTCTTTTGATTCAACATCTTCTACATTTTTATTTATTACATCATCTTGCTTTAATTTAACTTCATTTTTTTTTGGTGATATTAAACATACTTTTTTTTCTTTATCTAAGCTACATGACTGCAGTTGTCTTGATTTTATTTTCATACGTGATTTTTTCCTTTCACAATTAAACAAGCTATCCTTAATTTTTTCATCAATCTCAGGTGAATTAATTTTATCTAAATCAGCTGAAATTATATTTTCATTTTTATAATTTTGTTTAATTTTTTGTACATCATTATCACGTGTAGGAATAAAATCTTCAAGACGTTCAGCAACTTGTTGTAGTCCTTGACAATTTAAAGAATTTGAAAATATCTTTGAAATATCACTTGATGTATTTAATGATCTTGGTGTTGTTGGCCATAGTTCTTCATCAAAATTAATTGAAACAGTTGATGATATTCTACTTCTTGATATTGATGATCTCATTGACATTACATCATAATTTTCATTTATCCTAGAAGACAGGGGTCTTGATGATTCAATTTGATCCATACTTCTTATTCTCAAATCATTTTCATATCTTGATATTCTATTGCCTAAAAAAAATTCAATCAATCTTTATAATAAATAAAATTTTTATTTTTATTTTTACCAAATGATAAACACCATTAATTGCTGTTTCAGTTGTTGACATTTCTCCCTCATTATTAAATTGTAAATTTTGTTTACAAAATAAATTACGTGTTTTATCAGTTAATGATTTTCTTGATTCAACTGAATTTGTTAATCGATTGACAATATCAGTGAGACTTTTACCAGGACCAGGTTCATTGATAAATGTCTGTTGACGTGATAATATTGATGAATTTTTAGCAAATGAACGTATTATTGAACCAAGCTCAAACTTTGGATCATTTTTAAATGACTCTTGTGATTTTCCTGCACCAGGAGTCATCCATGAACGACGCATTTCTTCATCTCCAATTTATTTTTTATTATTAAATTATAGATTTAACTGATAAAAAAAAATTCCCCCCTTGGTTACTTGTAAAATTATATATAAAAAAAAATATACTAGAAATTAAATTTTGACGTATTGTCAATCAAATGAAGTTGCCATTATTTTTGTGACGGTATTTTGTTTTATTTAATTATTATTTTTTTCATGAAAAAAAATTCAAACTATTAGCGCTCTTTCGTAACTCATGACGCCATGTTAGATCTCGTACCAAAATGGCGTCAACCCACGTGTTTAATAAAAAAAAAATGACTCAATATTTAATCAATAAAAAAGAAACAAATTATTATGTTGATGATTATTTAGATGAACTTGTTGAATATTCAATTATGAAAATAAATGCAATAGCAGCTGTACAAGAAACAAATCAAACATGGGCTGACGAAGATGATTTTCAAGTTATTAAACCAACAATTAAAATTGAGATTTGTTGTTAAAATTATTATTATTAAAAATATATGTTAATCATTATTTTTTTGGCATTTAAATAGATTGATAATGAGCCTATTGTTGGTAGACCATCTGCAGTTACTTTGAGCTTTAATAATCCATTAAAAAAAATGTTACATGATTGTGTATTTAATTATGCTGGACCTGGTGTATCAAAAAATAAAACAATTCATTTTCGTGATGTTGAACCACTTGAAGAAGTCAGAATACAACATCAATTTATACCACAAAAAGAAGGAAAACAAAAAATTATTGCTACATTTACATCAAAAGAACTTGATGATGTTACTGGCTCAGTTGAAGTTGAAGTTCTAAAAGAAGATGAAGAAAAAAAATGACTAAATATTCAATCAATAAAAAAGAAACAAAATATTCTTTGTGAAAATTAATTTATTATGTTTCACGTTTAGACATAATAAAAAGTTTTTATTTAGCTGAGTGACTTGATGTTTTTGAGTCACGCATTGATGAACTACGTTTGCGCTTCATTTCTTCAGCACGTGATTTAGCTTCCTTTTGTCTTAGACCTAAGAGCTTGGCATATTCAGCAGCTTGTTCTTTGCGGATAACACAACGTCTCTTTTTCAATGCAACACGATGTCTTTTACGCTGTAATTAAATTAAACAAAAAAAAACATAACATTAATAATCAATTCCAAATGATAATTAACTTGCTAAATTTAATTAAAATTTAATAATTACTTGGAGTGTGATTGGTGTGATTAATCGTTGAATTTTTGGAGCACGGAATCTTTCTTTTTTGCCTTCTTTTTGGATTGGGCGTTTGACGACGAATTCTCTAACATCATCTTCTTTTGTCAAGTTGAAGAGCTTGCGAATTCTGCCTGCTCTTTTTGGTCCCAAGCGACGTGGTAAATTTTTATCAGTCAAGCCTGGAATATCCTTTATTAAAAAACAACAAAATCAATTAGTAATTTATCAAAGAACCATCATAAATATTTTATGATAAATAATTATCAATGTCGAATTCGTACACTGGTGAACAGTACATTGATATAAACACAATTCGCCAAATCAAAAAATTCTATTTATTATTCCATGAACATTGAACGTCCTCAAGATAAATAAAACACTTGAACACTGCCTGTTGCATGGCAATTTAAATAATAATAATTTACTTTGTAAATAATAATCTTGTTAACTTACTTGTTCTCCTTTTTTGACAACAACAAGTGCCAAAACTGAGAGATTAGCATCAACGATACATCCTCTAACTGATTTACGTTTACGTTCACCAGTACGACGTGGACGATAACAACTGTGTCCCTTCGAGAGTAAAAGACGTACACGACCTGTAAAAATAAATCAAAAATTAATATATACACCACCAAACATTTCAACTAGTCAATATAATAATAATGATTATTATTTATTTAAATAATTATCGGATTCGTACACTAGTGAACAATGTATTTAATAAACAAAGTTCACCAAATTAAAAACACTTTTACTATTCCATGAACATTGAACGTCCTCAAGATAAATCAAGACACTTGAACACTGCCTGTTGCATGGCCATTTAATAATTACTCCGTTAGAAATTAATTGAGCTAGTTGATAAATAGTTAGTCTATTTAATTAAAAAAAATATTCTTACCGTTGGTGAGGACACCTTGTTTCATGGGGAAACCTTGTTTATCATTTCCACCAGCAACACGAAGAACATAACCTTTCCATTCTTCACCAAGACCATCAGCTTCTACTTCAGCGCCCATGCGCTTTTCATAGAACATCCTGACTTTGTGTTCATCTTCAATTTCAAATAATTTTTGGCAGCCAGTGGCTGGATATGACACGTTTAACTGTAATTAATAATAAATTAATTAATAAAACACTATTTTTCATAATTAAACACTATATTTTTTTTAACATCCTTGGGTAATTAATTCAATCTTCATCATTAATTTTTTTTGCCAACAATTCACATGATTTTTTGGGGTTATGAGAATGATTGTATCAATTAATGTTTTGTTTCCAATTAATAATTGTTAAACAAACAATATACACTTATTAATTAACGTCATCTAACACTCTTTTTATCAATAAAATAATTATTGATAACACAATTTAGGGATGAATTAATAAACAATGGATTATTACCTTCATTTTTATGAAACGGGTCTAGACGCTTTCGATCGTCATGAGAAAAGAAAATGTCTATCCAACGAAGTGGGATTCACTATACTCCATGGCGAATAGAAACGATAGTACGTTTTATTACAAATAGTACATTTTATCACAACATGATGGCGCTTTAGCTCAATTCTCATCGGCAAATTATCATCATTCATTTTTGATTGGTTCTCGCGCTGTATTTTTAAAAAAAAATTAAAATCAAACAAAAATATATAAATTAATAATTCAAAATGAAAATAAATTTTTGTTAATTAATTTTATTTACATATATATTAAACTAAATTTAAAATTTATAATTGAAAAAGTTGAAGCTAATTAATTATTTTGAACTATCGTTAGAAAAAAATTTCGATTTGTTTTTTTTTTTTTGTAGGAAAAATCGTTCATTTTTTTTCGCTGTCTTTATTTTAAGAATATATTTATAAATATTATTTACAATAACAAGATTTTTTTGCAATAATATATAAAAAATAAAATAGATAAAGTGAGAGAGGCCGTGACACACACACGGGATAAAAGTAATGTACATTTGATGATGATTTACAAAAACGAGGCTGCGTAGCTGCGTACATAAGTCATAAATGCCGGAGAGAAAGAGAAAGAGAGAAAGAGTATATCTGTATATGTCGGGCGTGTATTTAATATTGAAATAAATAAAATAATACTAGTGCCTAAATAAAGATAATTGCAAAGTTTTTAAAAAATAACCCATGTGCTGTTAAAAATTAAAAACAAACATTTTATAAACAAGGCAAGTTGAACCACCATTTTTAAAAACACATCAATTATTGTTATCTTTTTTATTAATTTTGAGGTTAAACAATGAAACAATCATCAGCACCACACGTCACTTGATCAAAATCATTTGACAAATAAATTATTAACAACAACAAAAAACAAACATATTACAATAAATATATATTACATAACACCATTATTTTTAGTATATTATAAAAAATAATTTTAATTGTTTCAATCAATCAGTATTTAAACACGATAATATTAAATTTGAGTCGTAGTTTATATATCTGATTTGAATATTTTAATAATAAAACAATAATAAATTAATTAATGTATTTGTATTTTAGATATTTTAAATAAAATTTTAAATTATTCAATGATAATTTAGGGACATTTTAATTGTCCAAAAGGGTGCCATGAATGCAGCTGTGATACAAGTACTTCAGCAGGCAAGCAGTCAGGATCCTGCTGTTCTTAAACCAGCTGAACAAACACTACGTGAATGGGAAACACAAGCTGGTTTCTATACAGCTTTATATGTAATTAATTATAATTTATTTTATATTTTTTAATTAGGCATAATTAATTGGCTTTTTATTTATTTAATTTTTTTTTATTTTTTAGAATGTTTTTTCTAATCATTCCTTGCCAGTTAATGTAAGATGGATGGCACTATTATGTTTTAAAAATGGTGTTGATAAATATTGGCGTAAAAATGCTCCAAAGTTAGTAAATAATTATTTAATTATTAATTAATTTAAAAATATATATTAAATTTATAATAAATAAAAATTTCTAGTGGAATATCTGAAGAAGAAAAAAAATATCTACGTACAAGTTTAATAATAAATTTTAATGAACCAGTAAATCAATTAGCAACTCATTTAGCTGTTGTTATTGGTAAAATAGCACGTCTTGATTGTCCACGTGAATGGGATACATTAATACCAACATTAATTGAAGTTATACAAGGACAAAATTCAATAATACAACATCGTGGTTTATTGACACTTCATCATGTTGTTAAAACACTTGCATCAAAACGTTTATCAGCTGATCGTCAATTATTTGAACAATTAACAACAAATATATTTAATTTTACATTAAATTTATGGAATACATTTACTGAATCATTTTTAATATTATCATCAAATGGTGCTGATAATACACAAATACAAGAAAATCTTGAAAAAGCATTATTACTATTACGAATATTACGTAAATTAATATTAAATGGTATGCCAATTGTATCAAAATCAGATGATGCTATGATGTTTATACGTGAATTATTTCCACGTTCAAAATCATGTCTTGAATGTCGTAAAACATTACTATTAAGAAATAATAATAATCAATCAAATGATTTAATTGAAAAATTGGAAAAATTTATAATACATATGACTAAAGTATTATGGGGTATACAAGAATGTCATCCAATATGTTATATTGAATTTCTTCAATCATCATTAGAATTTACATTTTATTATTGTTTTACTGATGCTGGACAACCATATGTATTTACAAAATTTGTTATACAATGTCTTAATATTATGAAAACATCATTGATACATCAAAATTATCGTGCACCACTTGGTATACAAACTGAGGATGAAAGTGTGCTAAGACGTGAATTAGCATCTAAAAAATCATATGAAATAAAAGGTGCATTTTTTACAAAAGAATTATTAAAAGAAATAATAATGTGGCTTGTAACACGTTATTTTTTATTAACAAATGAAGATTTAGAATTATGGAATAATGATCCAGAAAATTTTGCAATTGATGATTCACGTGATTCATGGAAATATAATATTGGTGCATGTACTGAATCATTATTTTTATCATTTTTTTCACAATTTAGTGATGATATATTACCAATACTTGTTGAATTAGTACAAAAACATTATCAACCAGTACATCCAAATAATTGGGAAGGTATATTATTAAAAGATGCTGTTTATCTTGCTGTTGGTCTTGCTGCATCTGAACTGTATGATGATGTTGATTTTGATCAATGGTTTTCAACAACACTAAAACAAGAACTTGAAGTTAATGATATTAATTATAAAATAATAAAAAGACGTGTTTGTTGGTTAATTGGTAAATGGACAAGAGTTAAATTAAGCAGTGAATTAAGACCAGAATTATATAAAATGATGGTTAAAGCATTGGGCTCAAATGAAGATCTTGTTGTTAGAATTGAAGCAAGTAATACATTAAAACAAGCACTTGATGATTTTCAATTTAATAGTGAAGAATTTTCACCATTTATTGAAACAACATTTACATTATTATTTAATTTATTAAGAGAAGCTAATGAGTGTGATACTAAAATGCAAATATTATATGTTTTATCATTTATGATTGAACATGTTGGTGATGATATTAAACCATTTATTGGTCCATTTAGTGCATATTTACCATCATTATGGCAAATATCTGAAGATCATAATATGTTAAAGTGTGCAATAATATCAACACTTGTACATTATGTTAAAGCACTTGGTCCTGAAAGTTCTGTATTAGAACCACTTATTGTTGGTATGGTTGGACTTAGTTGTGATCTTAATCAAGATGCACATGTTTATTTACTTGAAGATGGATTGGTATTGTGGTTGGCATTATTAGAAAATGCACAAACACCAACACAAGGAATAATGGATTTACTTGGTTATATGCCAGCTCTACTAGAAGTTGCACTTGATCAAGTTACAATAAAACCAGCATTTTGTATTATTGAAGCATATATATTATTAAATCCACAAGTTTTTATTGTACAATTTGGAAATAGAATTGTCGAAGGATTTATAAGTATTATGTCAGATTTTAGAAGAGATGATGCAACACATTTAATGACACTTTTAGATATTATTATGATAGTTTCACCTGATCAAGGTCCACGTGTTATACAAAAAATTTTAATTAAAATTTTTAAAGTTGTTTATAATAATGAAACAATTGATTTAAATGTACCAGAAAGTATGTATGTTATTGCACGTGTTTTATTAACATCAAGAGATATATTTAGTCAAATATTGACACAATTAGCTACTGAATTTGGACAAGATAAAACAAGTGAAATGATACTTGCTGGTATTATTGATGCTTGGCTTGAAAAAATATCATGGGATGTTAAACAACTTGAGCCACTTAAACTTCTTGCACTTGCACTTTGTTCATTATTAAATTCAGCAAGTCCTACAATTGTTGTACAAAAATTTCCAAATATTATAACAAGTATTGTCGAGTGTCTCAATGATTTAAATAGTAGCAATGAATCAAGTGATCAACCACCAGGTTTTATTGAGTAAGTTTAAGTCATTTATTAATTATTAATTATTTATTTATCCATCATTATTTTTACAGTCCACTTTTAATAACAAATCTACCAAAAAATGTACAAGCATATGGTGTTGATCCAGATACGCTATGGCGTTCTGCTCATGATGCACGAAAAGAACTATCAGAAAATAATGATATTGTTCACACTGTTTGTCTTCGTAGTTCTTTACGAAATCAAGTAAGAATTATTGTTATTAATTTTTTACTTTTTACATTACAAATTCAACCAACTAATTCATCTTTATTCAATTTTATTATTTATTTTTTTTTTTTTAGCTAAACTCTCTACAAAGATGTATGAATAAAAGCCAATATGAACAAATGATTGGCTCATTGAGTCCTGAGATTAATCAACAACTCGCAGAATATCTTAATGAGCCATTATTTAATAAAATGTCAGAATGTCGTATTTGATTGAACAACAATTTCTGGTGGGAAATAAGCTTGAAAAAATAAAAAGCCCTTATTGCCAATTGACTAAATAATGATCACCTATTTTTTCAAGTTTATATTATTTTCCAAATTTGACACATTATATATACCCTTTGAGTCTGACTGACAGAAAAATATAATTTCGTAGAGTTTCACTAAATATTAAGCAAAAAAAAAAAACTATTAAACGTAATAATAACTGAAACTTGACTAACAAAGAGTAGAATTGAAAAATAAAATAAATAAGTTACAACAATACATTAAATAATAAAATGTAAATGTTGATACTTAATTTTTAATAATTTGTAAAAAGATTCTTAAATTACTGATAAATTTTTATCAGAATATTTAATTGTATATTAATTATTATTGATATGTATTACTAATGTTGATAATAAAAAGTGATCATCTGTCATAATTTAATATTTATTTATCAGATTGATTTTTGGATTATTAATTTTATAGTTAAACATGTTTAATTTGTTATTAAAAATATGATAATATGATTATTTAACAATCACATTGATCAGAAAGTTTAAGTTTATCTGGTGATATATCATTGACTCGCAAAACATCCTCAGCAAGTTGATAATATTCTGGAGAAAGTGTTGGTTCTCTTGACCATATCCATGCCATTTGCAGTTTGCTATTAAAAAAATTAAATATATATATTTTTTTGTTTAAAGTTCAGTAGTTATTAATGTGTGGAAATAATTTATATATTACATTGATCCTATGACAGAAGAAACTGTTGTCACTACAGCATAATTTTTATAATCTGTATCTAAAACTGTCAAAACTCCAATTTTTAAAAAATCAGGATAATATAAATTCAAAACTGATGATGGCTCATTCTCTCTTGGACGAGCAGCACCAGTTAAATTACGTGAATTGCCAGTTCTAAAAATAGTTACATTAAATTTATATTTAAAAGATTTTTTTTTTTTATCTTTCAATTAATAATTAACTTACATTTTACTTTTTGAAAGAAGATCTATGTTAAATGATCCATCATGTTTATCAAATTTATAATCAAACACTGAACATTTCTGTCCAACTTCAAATATATTTGGAATTCTTGCAATGTCGTACCATGGACCAGCGTACTGGATTAATCATTTAAAAAAATTTAAACAACAATATTTTACAATCCCTAATGTGTCTATTATAATTTATAATTACCTCAGGTTTATTGAAGTTTTTCATGGGATTGAGTTTTGGTTCTTCAAAAATAATTACTTGTGCTAATGAATTTGTGAAAAATATTGAAAATATTAATATATAATACATTTTTAATATTTTTAATTATTTTCAGATGAATAATAATTTTTATAACTGTACAAAATTCATTTAAAAAAATTTAATTTATACAGAAAATCCACCTGAATTAAAATTTAATTTTATCATCAAGGTCATTTTAAATAATTAATTAATTTAATTAAAATTTGCACAAGTGAAAAAATAATATTGACAAGATAATTTTTAATTTATTCTTCAATGAATATTTGAATAGATAAATAATTATATTACTATAACTTGAATTTTAACGTAAAATTAAAACAAAAATTTCTCTATTGTAAAAAGTACCTAGAAAAACTGTTGGAAAATTTCTTGGCAATTTAAATTGACCATGTATTTATTTAACATTGATATTTGACTTTGTATGATGATTACTAAACTGATCAATTATTTATTTACATGACGTTGAGTATTTATATATTTAATTATTAATTAAACAGTCACCAGTATTATTAATTTTATCAATTCAATATTATTTTCTTCACTAAAAATAGCTTAAATAATTTAGAAAAATATTATTTCAATTGATAGATTTTATTTCATAACACTGATACATTTTTTTTACAATTTAAATTTATAATTTTATTAATATTTCTTCAATTATATTTAATCATTTTTAACAATCACTTTGTTTAGCTGGTTTCAATGCATGTGCTGGAATTTTATTTGCAGCTAAACATTCTGAAGCAATTTGATAATATTCATGAGCTAGTACTGGTGTTCTTGAGTATACCCATATAATCTGTAAATAGCTGTAAAAAAAATATGCATAAGTTGAAATGAAGTTTACGCAAAAATATATAATAAAAAAAAATGAAAAAATTTAAATACCTTGAGGAAAGTTTTGGATAAGCCAATGCTGCTACTGCATAATTTTTATAATCAGTACTTAAAATGGCAAATTGTCCCATTGGTAAAAGGTAGTCATAATAACTATTAAAAACAGATGGATGATCTTCAATTGCTTCATTGGTTGCTGTCTGTAAACGGTATTCTTTTGTTCTGAAAAATATTTAATTGTATATTATTATCGTCATCATAAAATTTAAAATGATTATGATAATTTTTTGAAAAATAAATTGTAAAAATTTACATTGCACTTTTTGTAGATAGTACTGAATTAAATGATCCAGTTTGTTCATTCAATGAGTGAGTAAATACTGGACAATTTTGACCGGCTTCAAAAATATTTGGAGTTCTTGTAACAATGTACCATTGACCAGCAAACTACATATAAATAATTATTTATTAAAAATATATTTTTGATTTATTTAAAAATAATATAAATACCGCTGATTTATTAAAATTTTCCATTGGAGTAAGATTTCGATTTCCAAAATTTGGTATTTGGGCAAATGAGCTAGCAAAAGCTAATGAAAATATTAAAATTAAAAACATATTTAATAATTATTATTATACACAATAAAAGTTTTAAAATTAAAATTTTTTAAAACTGCTGAATGGATTTTAAATATTCCATTTATATACAAAATGAACATTGATTTTTTTTTATAAAAATAGTCATTTTAATTGCAAATATATTCAAAATTTATTTGTACAGGTGAAAAAAAAATATATTTCTTGATACATTTTGATGTAAAAAAAATTTATCTAAATAAAAATTTCTGCTCTAATTATTAATTTGTATATCGATTTAATTTTTTCAAATTAATTAATTTTATTTAATTTTACGTGACTACTCGTTGTACCTATTTTTAAAATCACAAGTCGTTCTCGTCGAAAAAATTTATTTGTACAGGTGAAAAATTGTTATTTGATTTAAAATATATTTAATAAATTCGAGACAAAAAAAAAAATCATTTTTTAAATTTATTTGCATATAATGATGCTTTTATTTATTTATATATTTTTTTTATCACTTGGGTACTTGTTAAATAATTAAAATTAAAATAAGTAATTTGAGTTTACATGTTTGTATAAATGAAAAACTATTAAATATAAAAAATATTTCAACAATCAATTTGGTTAGTAGGTTTCAATGTCGCTGGAGAAATATTATTTGCACGTAAAACATCCTCAGCAAGTTGATGATATTCAGAAGAAAGTGTTGGATTTCTTGAGAGTATCCATGCCATTTGTAGACGACTGTAAAAAAAAATTATTAATAATAAAGAAAAACATAAAAATACATAAAAAATTAAGAGAAATAATAAATTACCTTGTGCCAATCAACGGGGTAACTAGTGTTTTCACTGCATAATTTTTATAATCAGTACTTAAAATTGTTAGTTTACCAATTTTAATTAACCAAGCATAATATACATTGAAAACTGATGCTGGTTGATCTCTTGCTGGAGAATTAATAGCTATTTGTTTATGAATTTTATTTGTACTGAAATATAAAATTTACAAAATTAAATATTTATTAAAAAGAAATTTATATATTATTGTTGTATCTTGAATATTTTATCAATTTACATTTCACTTTTTGTTGTTATTACTTCAAATAATGATCCTTTTCGTTCATTTAATTTGTAAGTAAAAGTTGAACACTTTTGTCCTAATTCAAAAATATTTGGAATTCTTGCAATCTCATACCAATCACCAATGTACTAGATTAAACAATTAAAAATTTATTTTATTAAATTATATATTATAAATATATAAAAAAAATTTATTTACCTGTGACTTGTCGAAATTTTCCATTGGACTAATTTGTGGATCTTCAAAAATTGGTATTTGCGCCAAAGTATTAGCGTACATTATTGAAAATATTATTAAAATGGAAAACATAGTGAAAAATTATTTTTTATTTTGTTAAAATGATTTATCAAGTTTGTTTTTTTCTTTTACCGTACAATATAACTTTTGTTTCTGATTTTCATTCTTTATATATACAATAGCGAACATTGTATTTTTTTTAAAAAGTGATTTAAAAAAAAAAATATTTATCTTATTGATTATTTCACTTGTGCAAATGACATTTTTTAATTTTGTTTTTAATGAAAACACGCGTCAATCATGAGTCAATGTCATTGAAAAAAAAATAATAAAATTTTATTTAATGTTTATTTATTTATTTAAAAAAAATTGAATAAATAAATTTCGAAGTGAATTATTATTTTATTAATTTTCCCAATTCAAATATCAGCAAGATTTAATTTTTTTATTTTCAGTAATTAATGAAATTTAAATAAATAGTTAAATCATTCAAATTTTAAATAATAAAAATAATTTATATTATTACTAATATATAGAATTTATTTAAATTACATCAATCAATAAATATAAAATTTATTCTACAAAATTCTTACAAAATTTAGTTTTAATCATTTCAATTGTTTTTTCGATTTTAATTCGAATAAAAAATTCAAATTTGCGCGCGTTAACAACACCACCATCTTACAGTGTCAACAAGAACTACGTACTACTCCATTTAAAAAAAAAAATTAAAAAAAAATAACAATAATTATCTCAACAGCTGTTGAAGGTGCTCCATGTCAAAATATCTCGGTGGGAGGTTAGAAGCCGAGTGTGTAGTGTTGTGTGTGAATATTATTTTTTAACTCGACAAATCGATTTATCGGTAAGTAACTTAAAACAATTAAATAAAAACAAAAACATAAATAATAACATTACTCCAAATTTATCATCAACAAAATTCATCTAATTTATATTACAAATTATTTATTATCAAACCAACTAAAAAATATCGTCAAATGAAAATAAAAAATTTGCATTTATTGGAGCAATTATCTGTCATAATGTTAATTAAATAATCAAAAAATTTATTTACATTTATAATCAACAATTACATTTAAATAAATAAATTAACAATCATCTCTTTTTATTAATTTTTTTACTCAATTTTACTCAGTTATAACAATAATAAATTTTTTTTTTTTTTTATATCTGTAATAATTGTGTTATCGATCGTCCTGATTGGCTGAAGTCAAAATATATTTTTCACCTGTCTAAATAAAATTTTAAAAATTCAAAAAATTCATAAATAAATATCAAATTATATTTTAATATTAAAAATTCATCTATACACAATAACAAATATAATAACAGTGAAAAAAAAAATTTTTTCAATAAAAAAAAAAAAAAGGATAAGTTGAATAATTTTTTTTCTTCAAACAAATGTGCTCTATTTGGCACGCATTTTAAATTTTTTCTCTTGACACCAAAAATCGATCAATGATAATAGAAAAAAACCATTTTTTTTTCATGACATTGTATTCTTTTTGTTTTATATTCTAAAAATTTTTTAAAATATTTATTTTTAATATTAAACTATTGCTATTATAAATTGCATTTAATTTCTTTTTAAAATTAATTATTTACTTTTTTTTCTGATTTTCTTAAAGTCTTTTCAACTCATTTATATCCTGTCTGCGGTTTTTATTATCATTTGAAAACAAAAAAATATACAATTTCCTGTTTTTTTACATAATTTTATTATAAAATATTAATTAAATAATTTTTTTATTATTATTTTATTAAATTTTTTTTATAATATAATTAATTTTTTATTTTTTGGCTTCTTTTATTATGTTATTAAATAAAAATCTATTAAATATTATATTATAATATTAAAACACTTGAAAAATATATAAATCAATATATCTTAACTCAACAAAAATAATTTATAATTTATCTAAATATTTTTTTATTAATAAACAAAACTTATAAGATTTTTTTAAATTAATTATAAAAATTAAAAAAAATAAAATTTGAATTTTTTTCAATATTGATTAAATTACAATGTCAATGATGTTTCAATGAAATTCATAATGAATTAATTAATCGTATAATAAATTGATTGATTTTTATTGTTAATAATTTATTTAGTTTAAATTAAAACTATTAAACTATCATGTCTGTATGTACATAGTATATCATCTGCTATTTTTTATTGTAAATATATATATAATTTATTTGACTGCTTTTACATTGACATATAATCATTTTAATTCTGATTCATCAGAACTATAACTTCAATTCATTGATTCATTCATGACACAACCTTTACATAATTATTATTATAAAATAATTTATTTATTAAATTAATAATATAAATTTTAAATATATTATATATAAATAAATATCTATTAAATAATAATAAAAACAATATTAAAACCTTGAAAAAATATATCCAAATATACTTAGACTCTAAATGGATAATTTAAATAAATTATCTTGAAATTTTTTATTAATAAACAAAACTTCTAAGATTTTTAGTTAGAAATTAAAAAAGAAAAAAATTTTTGATCTTTTTTGATTAAATTACAATGTCAATGATGTTTCAATGAAATTCATAATGAATTAATTAATGATATAATAAATTGATTGATTTTATGTTATAATTTATTATTTCATTAACTATTAACTATCATTTTATGTACATAAAACACTGTAAAGATAAATCATTCAAATCATTAACGACAAGTTATAATTTTTGATCATTCGCACAATGGAGCGTTTAAATTTCAATTGATTATTTTTAAATAAATAAAAACAATTATTTATAAATAACAAATTCTAAAATATCTTTCCAGTTGTTTAAAAATCAAATGACTAATGAATAATTGACCGGAACATTAAGAAATATGATTAATTTATAATCACATCAATGACCTTTGTTTATTTATTATTATTATTTCATCTCAATTAATATTTTTTTAACAAAAAACCGTAAAGATAAATCATTCAAATCATAAACGGAAGTTATAATTTGTGATTTCGCACAATGGGCGTTTAAATTTCAATTGATTATTTTTATAATTATTTATAATTAAATTCTATTCATTTTTTTTTTTATCATTCAATTGATAGATCTATTTTAAAAATGTTTGAAAAAATTATAAATGTATGGATGATGTAAGCTTGTTTATAAAAAAAGAGGAAAAAAAAATATTGCAACATTCGTTTGCAGCATCTGATGGAATAAAATTAAATTACTTGGTCATCGTTTATTGTTAATTTATATGTGTGAGTGTATGTGTGTGATACGAGCAAGTAAATGTTGCTTTTTAAGTAATTATTTTAAACATATTATTTAAATATTAATATTAAAAAATTTTTAATTAAAAATAGAATAATTTTATGATAATTTCATATGAAAATTTTATTTTTATAAACAAATTATAGTTGTATAAAAAAAAAATAATAAAAGACAAAATATAATCAATTTTTTTTCGCTCGTTAATTTGAAGATGTAAAGTATATAGTTTATATCTTTTGCTATTTTTTTAATATAGAAAAAAGGTAGAATAAATGCTCGCGCCTTTTTTCCGAGAAATGCCGAAGTTATAAGTGGGTGGTTTGAGGGGTTGTAATGTAGTGGGGGATGTCTGTTCACAGTTATCGATCCACCGGCAAGCAACCCTCTAAACTCTCCTCTCTTTTTATCGTATATATTTAAGCTCAAAAAAAAAAAAGATATTATATGAGGTGCAGTATTTTCGATTCTTTGTACAAGCTCCATCACAGTAGTCATTGTACAAGTTAACCGGGAACCGACCTACACACCATCATCATCCCCTTTTAGTTTATTCGCCACGCGCGTTATTATTTCATATAACTTTATCATAAAAAAAAAAGCTTTCATCATTATATTTTATAAGTAATACATTGAATTGACAAATGTACATAATTATACATTAAATAAACAAAAAAAAAATGATTATTTATATTAAATATATCATTTTAAATAAACAAATTTGTGACAATTAAATTTACAGTGCGATTGTGATATTATTTTTGGATATTATATTTTTTAGGTGAGACTAGTTTTTAAGTAATAAATAGTAATAATTTTATTTTATTTTGTTAGACAGCATTTTTGTGGTTTTAATGTTTATTAATATTTTTTATTAACCCAAAGATGTTTTATCATTTTGCTCCATTAAAATCCGACAGGAGTACAACAGGGAATTTGGGTCATACTAACACGTTTTAACATAAGTTACACACACACATAAAACACACGAAATAAATACAATTAACATTATTATAATACTATTTTTTATATAGTTAAATGAAATATAAATTTTAAATTTTATACAAAAATTTATAAACAAGTTTCTTTTTGATTTTTAAATAAATTATTTGCGATTTTTTTGGGGGATGAAATATGAAATTTTTTAGGTTTGTAAATTTAATTGGGTGTTGGGGATTGTTACTTGGGCATATTGTTGTTATGTTAAATAAATTTTTAGTTGAATTTTTGAAAATATAAAATAAGTGGATTTAGATTTTATGTTGGTACTTCACCTGTACCAATATAGACAGCTGGGGGTTGAATTGCCTCATCGACCGACACCTCAAGTGTCATGTTCAATAAACGTGTTTTGAATATTGACGAGATTTTATTTTTTTTGTTTTAAATTTTTTATTTTTTATCATTTATAATGAATTGATATTCATTATTAATGAGAAAAAAATATTTATTTCAATTTTTATTCAGGTCATGAATTTTTTTAGAAATATTATTGATAAAATTAATTTTCTAAATTTATTTTTAATGTTTTATTCTATTTATATTGTATATTAATTTTTTATGGGTTTTTTTTCAGGCCCAGAGGCCGTCAATTTAAACCAGCGAATTAGAAAAATAAAAAAACATACATCATGGCGTTTGCTGGGCTTAAAAAGCAGATAAACAAAGCTAATCAAGTAAGTACCAAAAAAAAGTCAATAAGTAATTTACCAAACACTAAAAAAAAATAGAAAAAAAAAAAAATTAAAATATATTTATCATTACTAATTTTACAACAAAGATTTATGTAAAATAAAATTTTACATTATTTGTACTTGTTTAATTTGTACAAACATTATTTCCTATGGAAAATTTAATTTTCCCATTTTATATGACCTTCGTACTTTTGGTCCAGCTGATAAAACTCCAAAAGTTGATCAATTTTATAAATTACATCCACAAAAACAGACACCAATGATTAATGACTCATAAACCTTATTTTTTTTTATTTTTATTTTCATTCATTGTTACCCCAATTAATTAACTTTTTATATATCCCCCAAATAATTATCTAGTTTATTTAAAGATGATTTTCATTCACGTCTTAAACTCTTAAATAATAAATATTTAATAAAATATCATTTTTTATTATTTTATAAAAAGGTCAATCTAACAAAAGTGCCACTTTAGTAATATTATTGCTTTTTTCATATCCATTAAATTTATCAACAATGATGAACACTAAATCGATTTTTTACCTATGCAATTTATTTTTTTTTCCTCAGACGAGACAAAATAAAAATTAGATAAAGGAAAATGGCAATGGCTTGAACAGAGATATAAAAGGTTGATTGTAATAATGATAAAAATAAAAAGTAAAAAAAAAAATGATGAAATAAGTTTTATAAAATTGATGTGGGTCAATTTTCTGGATTAGTAGCAAAACAGGTTGGAATTTAAGCGATGGAAAATATATATAGGTCAACCTTGGGGTAGATAAATGGGTCAAGGTCGTTCAGTATATATTTCTTCAAGAAAAAAAATAATATACATAAATATATACGAGTTTAAATTTCATACAAATTGACATTTATACAATACACAATCATCACATAAATCTAGCTAAAATATTATTAAATTGTTATTATATATTTATGATATTTATATTTTATTTTTTATTACTGATAAACAATTTTATTTTGGCATTTGATATTTTTTTCTTAACTGAAAATATAAATCAAGCTTCAAAATATTGGCTCATTTTGATAAATCTCATACCAAAAGGGACATGATTTTTTTTTTTTTTTTCTATATTGTGGCTTTTGGCACCCTTTTTCTTTTGGTATATATTTTTTTTTCTTTTTGATAGTCCTTTTTTCCCCTCGTCTTAAATATATCTACAGTTTTGGATCGTTAAGCTATTTTTTTTTTTTTTCTGGCAAAGCTTCAAGACCTTGAAGTCATCCTGACGATTTAGAGCTTTTTTTTTCAGCTTCAATGCTTATCTATAAAATTCGAAATAATGTATAATTTAATTTATTTAAAAGAATAGTAATATTGTTTATGAAATTTCGTTGATAGTCAAATTAAAACTTGATAACTTTTGAATTAATGCAAATAGTTATCTTAATTAGATCAGTAAATTATTCCAACTGAAGTTTAAATTAAAAAAATAAATTTAATAATTTGTTTAAACACTTTGATAAATTATAAAATTATATGTATAATTTTCTAGCTTTGTAATCTGAGGTAGATCTTTTAAATGAAGCCACGACCATCGCAAGAGTTAGCATGATTCCTTATACATATTGCATAATAAAAAATAAAATAAAAAAAAAACTAACACAAATGTTTGCTGGTAGAAGCCGGTTGAAATATTGATCCAGTCACTTTGTCCTCTTCTCATTTCACAAATCTTTACTCATACCACGTTTTTACTGACAAATAAAAATTCAACATCTTCTATTTGATGATTTTTCATCATCAAAATTCAATACCCACGTATTATAAATAAACAATAAAAATATATTGATATTTTTTAAATTAAAAAATCATAAATATTATCATTATTTATTGCTGAAAATATAAATTTTCATTTCGAAAAGTTTATAATTAAATTTGTCAATTATTTGTCTATGAAAATTTTAATTAAAAAAATTTTTTTTCACTATGAAATTTTATGTTTATTGGTAAATTATGATAATTATTTTTTTTTAAATATTTTTCATGCAAAAATTGACTCATTTAAATGAGCTTTTTTTGTATTATTAAATTATTTATTTGAGATATTTAAAATTGCGTCTTTATCCTCATTCATGAATGACTTTTTGCGTGATGGAATTTCTTTCAAAACACCCAAGTTAACTATATATATTTTAAATCAACTTTCCTTTGCTCATCTTGAGATTCCATTTGAATATAAAGAGCACAAGTTTTTTTTTTTATTCACTAATATTTCAAAGAATTTATTCAATCTTTGACAGAAGAAAGAAAATAATAAAATAATTTTGCTTCTTATATTTTTAATTAAATATCAACGCTTTTTTTTTTTTATATGAAAAAATTATAGTGACAAATAGATATTCTTTTTTGTTCGATTTTGAAACAAATGCTTTGATTGAAAAAAAAATTGAATGATGGATTTTTAATTTTGCTTTTTTTATTTACAGTACATGACAGAAAAAATGGGTGGTGCAGAGGGAACAAAGCTTGACGTGGACTTTGTGGATATGGAAAGAGTAAGTTGATGAAGAAATTATTGAAGAAAAAAAATAGTAAATGATATAATTAAATATATTAATGAAAATGTTATTTTAGAAAACAGATGTTACTTGTGAATTGGTAGAAGAATTACAATTAAAAACGAGAGAATTTTTGCAACCAAATCCAACAGCAAGAGCTAAAATGGCTGCTGTAAAAGGCATCAGTAAGCTCAGTGGACAAGCAAAAGCATCAACTTATCCACAACCAGAAGGTACACTTGGTGATTGTATGCTTTTGTATGGTAAAAAAATGGGAGACGATAGTATATTTGGTAAGTGAATTATAATTTAAAAAATCATAACTTCAATTATAAATATTAAGTAACAATATTAATGAATTTATAAATATTTTAACAATAGCCCAAGCATTGATAGAGATGGGAGAAGCAATGAAACAGATGGCTGATGTTAAATATTCTCTGGACGATAATATAAAACAAAACTTTCTTGAGCCACTGCACCATCTGCAAACTAAAGATTTAAAAGAAGTGATGGTAAAAAAAATATTATATAAAAAAACACTACCATTTATTGAAAAACTTTTAATTTTTTATCTTTTTAAATTGAAAAATAAAATAATAAATAATAACAATGCTACTAACAAGATAAATTTAAACTTATATTTTTATTTTTTTTATGAAAAAAAAATAAATAAATAAAATTTTATTGTGTTATTATGATTTTAGCATCATCGGAAGAAACTTCAAGGTCGTCGATTAGATTTCGATTGCAAAAGAAGACGTCAAGCAAAAGGTAAGAATTATTCATATTAAAATTAATAAAAAAAAATGTTTAAATAAAAATTGCAAATAAAATTTAAAAATAATAATTTTGCACGTGATTAGAAATAAATTGCATGATCTTTAAAAATATATAAAGATATTGAAAAAAATAAAATAAAGAAAAACAAAGTTGATGCTATGTAATTTTTATAAATGAATTTATCAATTTTTTTTATTTTTTATTTAGTCATGTGAAAATTAGAATTTTTATTAAATTAAATTTTGTTTTTATTGGTATATTTAAATTATCATTTATTGGATGTAATTTTTCTTTGAATTTTTTACGTGAATGTGTAGCTGTCGTCAAAATATCTGCTGGTTTTGGTAGTCCCTCGAAGCCGAGCTCAGTGACTGGTTATGGGGGTACGTTTTACACCCCGCAAGATTAATTCGAAAAATACAAAATTAAAAGTAAAAAAATTACTGTATAATATCAGAGAAAAATTGTAAATTTTTTGGATAAATTATTTTGAATTTAACATAGTTTGATTGTCCATTAACAAAATCTTTGAGCTCAAAGTTCCCCTCGGTTATTTATTAATTTTGATATAAACCAAAAATAATTAACAAGCATAAAATTAGTAGTTTATTTATAAATATTAAAAACAAGACTTAAATATTTTTTATAAAATTAAAAATAAAATAAAAAACCTTTACTTGTTGTGTGCTGTTTTATAAATAGTTTTTAATGAATTTGATGGCTTGTAGTTTTGAATGACCATTAGTTAATTAATTTATTTATTCACTGATGTAGCCTAATTTTATTACTGTGGTTATTGTTCAAAATTTACAAGAGCATAATTAATTTTTGTATTTATTCGTGCATGAATAGTCATCGATCCCAAGTCGCTTGAATTTTCCATTAATAATTTTTCAATTCTACAACAGATAAATTTACGAATTTTATTTTATATTTCGAAATTATTTCAAGAAGAAAATTACCGATTTTAATAGCATTAATTTTTTTTTATTTCTAATTTTTAATAAGAAGAATTAATTTTTATTATTATTTATAATTTTATTTGATTTATAATTGGCTGATTATTATTTTTTTATTTATTTGTTTTGTTTTTTATTTTTTTACAATACAAAAAATTAATCAAAAAAGAAGATTCATCATCTTCAATAATAATTGTTAATCCAAGCAACCAAGTACATCCCAGTAGTGAATTTTTTTTTAATAGAAAAAAAATATGGACGCAACAATTTGCGTACAGGTTCTCACGTTTCAGACGATGAGATACGCCAAGCTGAGGAAAAATTTGCAGAGAGTCTACATCTTGCACAGATGGGAATGTTCAATTTGCTTGAAAATGATGTGAGTTTTAATAAATATAAATAATAATAATTTATAAATATAAAATAAAATTAAACAAGATAAATAAAAATAACAAAAAAAAAATATAGTTATTTTTCCAACACCATACTAAACAAAATAAAAAATCAAAATAATCATGGATTCATCAATGGACTAACACAATATCTCATACAGGGAAATACAATGTACACTAAAACAAAATATTCTTTTTCTTATTAGACAAACACAAATTTTCAGGTCGAACAAGTGGCCCAGCTGGCAACTTTCAGTGAGGGATTACTTGAGTATCATCAACAATGTGTTGAAATTCTTAAAATTTTGACAGAAACACTCTTAGAAAAGTAAGTTAAAAAACAAATTAATTTTATTAATTAACTATAAATAATTTTAAGCTAATTAATTATAAAACTTTTTAATGATAAATTTATTAAATATATAGTAATATTTTATTTTTGTTGTCATTTAATTAGATAAATTTAAACTTTTAGTTTCTTAATTTTTATATTTACACATCTCTAGCTTATTCAGTGTACTAATTAATTTTTAAAAATTATATTATTTAGAAAAGACGAAGCTGCAAATAGACCAAAGATGGAATTTGTTCCAAAAACACTTGCAGATCTTCAAGTCGAGGGAATTTCACAGGATGGAATTAACGGTGGCAACTTCTTCATGCCTGGTAAAAAAATAATTAAAAAAAAAAAAATACTATACAAAATTAAATATAAAGCTAACAATAATTCATTAAAATTAATTATCATTTTTTTTTCTTTTTTTTTTCGAGTTAAAAATACAATTTTTGACATCTTGAATTTTTTTTTTTTTCTTACAATTATCTTGAGTGTGGATGACATCGAGCAATTAACATAATTAAAATTTGAAATAATATTTTACATTTAATTAACATACACATACTAAAAGAAAATATATTTAATTTTTCGTTGATGTATTTTGTTGATTATTCTATTGTTGATCTTTCTGATAATTCTTTTGAATATTTTGTGTATAACTATCGCTACTTGAATGTTCAATCCCAACTCGTACAGGCTCACAAGCTGGTTCACCAGTTCAAGGTGAGGGAAAACGATCGCAACTTGAACTATTTCCAGCTGGTAATCCACCAACATCTACTAATGGTAAATTTTGCATGGGGATAGCTTCAAATAATATTTTCATTTATTACAGTGACTTATCAACTCAAATTTTTTTTTTTTTTCTAAATAATTAACTATTTTTTTTTATTTACTCATAGAGCTTTTTTTTATATTTTTTTTCTACTTGATTCTACTGATTTCTACTTTTTATTAAAACGTTAATTTTATTTTTTTAATTAAAAACTTTTTGTCGCATGTTTTTATTTTTAATTTTACGTCGATAAAAAGTATGACATTATTTATTGTTTTTTAATAAATAGACCATTTTTTTTTTTTTATCAATATGGTAGAATGAGGATGTGCTTTCTCGGCATGCAAACATTTATTTCATATTTTTTTTATTTTTTCATAAAATAAAATTTACGTGCTCTAGATTCAGATAAACTGAAAAATTTTTATTTTTTAAAGTTTCATGATTTTTTTAAAAGCAAAAAAAAGTATAATGAAACTTTGAAAATTTAATATTTCGACATCGAAATAAAAATATATTTCTATTTACTCATAACTATATTATTTTTTTCTACCACAAAAATTTTTACATTTCCAAACTTTTAAAAAATATTTTTCATTTTTCCAAACCTTTTGAATATTTATAAATAAAAAGTCTTAGTTTTTCAGTAGTACATTTGTCATTTTTAAATTTATGTTTCGTGTTGAAAAAAAAAAAATAAACAAATATTAATTATTCTGCGTGCTGCAATAATCCACCTTATGCACAAAACGATTATAATTATAATAATTGCAATGTATAGATTAAAAAAAAAATAAATTTATATTATTTTGATAAATATCAAAATGTCAAATATTATAAATATGTATTGTATATTTCAGCATCACCCTTGCCATCACCGAGTAAGTCACCAGCAAGGACACCAGTACCAAAAGTACCATGTTGCACAGCACTCTATGATTTCGAACCAGAAAATCCTGGCGAGCTTGGATTCAAGGTATTAATTCAACTTAATAATAATAACTATTTTATTTTTATTTACATTTTTTTTAATGTAGTGTTACTTTTAAAATGAAATTGCATGCATTAAAACTCGGTGAAAATATTGATCGTTCTTTTGTTCTACTGCCCTAGACAATTTTCCATTATCCATTTGACATAATTATTTTTATTTCAATTATTATCTTATTATTTTTAATAGTCATTAATAGTCATTAATTAATTTTTTTGTTTTAGGAAAATGATATGATTACGTTGATACAAAAAATTGATGACAACTGGTACGAGGGTACTGTTAATGGACGTACTGGTTATTTTCCAGTATCATATGTACAAGTTGTACAACAATTGCCATAAACAATATTAATTATTAATTCCAAAGATCATGCATTTTATTGAAATTTTGCGTAAACGATTGACACAATAAATAAATTAATAAGTTAATTAAAAATATTCAGGAGATATAAGTGGATTATGAAAAATATTTAAACAAGTAAAAACAATAATATTTAAAAAAAAAATAATACCAGTCTTATATAGCCTAATACTATATCACATATTTGCGTTATGGTTTTAAGCTTTTATTCCTTGGCAAAAAAAATGAAATGATAAAAAATTTACGTAATTATTATATTTAACAAAAAAATATCTGATGGTTCTTAAATTCACGTGTTATCTTTCCCAAATAACTTTTTTTCCCTCTATACCATGTTATTAATGTACATATATATACATAATTATATGAAATGTTACAGTGTCTTTTACTGACATAAAAAAAAAATAAAAAATTACAAAAAAAAAAAACTACTTTCCGAGGGTGCGCGAAATTATATATATTAATTATTGAATATAATACAAATTGTTTTGACAAAAAGAAAAAATGAAATGAAATGAAAAATAGATCCTTTAATTTAATCATTTATTTTTGCTGAGATTTGATTGATTCGTTGTTACGTTGAACAAAAAATATTAACTGATTTTTGGTTATTTTAAAAAATTTATTTACAAAATTTTTTTTGTTTTTTGAATTCAACAAAATATATTAAATGCCAATTATAACGGGAAATGATTTTTTAATTTGTTGAGAAAATTATGGATAAATAAATCTCACGCACAAATTTAAATAATTAAATTTCATATTTGAAAATTAAAATAGTATTTCGTAGTTAAATAATTTATAAAAAAAAAATTATTAACGAATCAGTCAATCGTGATTGGAAATTATTGACTCAATTGGCTTTTTTTTTGTTCGTTGTTTTAAAAATGTTAATTTAGAAAAAAAATGGTACTCGGTAAATTAATTTAAAGTAATGATTTTTTAATTTGACAAATGCGACATATTAATTTAAAATAAATTAGCGTATTTTGTCGCACAGTATTTTATTCATTCCTGAATATTCAAAATAACGATAATTTTCTTCGTAATTATTTTTTTTTTTTTAGTTAAAATAAGTTTTAACGAAAGAATGAGAAAAAAACAGATAATGTAACGTAAGATTTTTAGATGAATTTATGTAAACTGATTTTAGTAATTTTTAATTTAATTTTTTTTTTTCGTGTAGTCGAGAAAATGCCAAGGATATCTTCCACGACTTAAGTCTTATTATTTTTTTTTTTATTAGTAATTATTGTTATTAAAAACGAATTTGTTTAAAAAGAAAAAATAATCGCATGATAAAAAAAAAATTCATCAATCATTTTGTACACTTTTTTCATTGTCGCATGTTTTTATTTTATATATTTTTTTCTCTTTTAAATTTATCAAATTATTTACTCCCTCATCTCCCGCAAAAAAAATAAAAATAAACAAATAAAAATTGATTTGAAAAAATCGTACTTCATATCGACAGTTTTATTTGCCATAAAACTGGTAAATTTAACAATGAAAACAAAAAATAAATAAATAAAATAATGAAAGTAATTATACGAGAAACATGAAATAAAAATTGGATTAAATTAATTATCCGGTGGTTCAGTTATACTCTAAAAACCAATAAATTTATAAAACGTTTGAAGACTATTTAAAAAGAAAAAAAAAATATATAATTATGCAAAAAAAATTGACTATTAATACCGATGGGTTGGAGTAAGAGAAAAATGACATAAATTTAGAAAATATAACGAAACATATATCACGTATATAAGTAAAAAAAAAATATATATATAATTAATTAAATAAATAACTAAATTGAATTGACGATAGAGATGTTAATAAAGATGATGATTGGAGTCGATTATACTTAGCTTAAATTACGCTTATAATTATTTCGAAAAAAATTTCCATACAAATTTTTAATTTGGCAATGATTATTGATTTAAATTAAATAAATACATATAAATGAAAAAAAAATTGTTTAAATAATAATTCAGTTACAAAGCAATAAGCTTGCAATTTTTTTTAATTTTTTTTTTATCATGTTTTAATTTATTTTATTCGTGAAAATATGAATTTTAATTATTTGTAATTATTCCGTCGACTCGAGAATGAAAGAGTAAAAAATGACAAAGAAAATAATGAAGAGAATAATAATAATAATAGATAAATAATAATTGCAAAGAATTTGCAAGTTTAAAAAAAAAATAATAATAAAGACTTGGCCGGTCGACTTTTGAAATTTTTAAACAAATTATTTATTATATAAATGTTGAATGGACATTGTTTTAAAAATAATTTCACAATGAAATGAATAATAATTAATATTTAAAAAATAAATAAAATAAAAAAGTTCAAAAATTGATTTATTCAATTTATAAAATAAACGGTCTAAATAATAAAAAAATACAGTGGAGTAACAAATAATATTATTTTGTTTTTATTTTTTCAATGATAAATATTAATTTGATAATATTGTCCGGCCTTTTTTTTAATTGATTGATTAACTTTTTTTTAAAATGCAAAATCAAATAAGTGGATGACAAAATATAAATTATCAAATTCACAGCCACTGTCAATTAACAAAAAAAAAAAAAAAATTAATAAAAAATATACGACATAAATGGGTAGAATTGCAAATAAAAAAAAAAGCAATATTAGATTCATCGAATTGATTAAGTATGATTAAAAATATCTACTTGAATGTTGATTAAAAAAAAATATATAAGAAAAATTAATAATAAATATTGAAAGGATTTAAAAAAAAAAAAAGCGGAATTGGTCTGAGTTTAATGCAAGCTGCGAACCGAAATATTTCTTAAATGTCTCCCAAATTTCTACCCAAAAAAAATAAAAATAAAAAAAAAAGACAAGTAAATAATTTTTAAATTAATAAAAAAGATATTTAAATAAAAATTAATAAAAAAATATCTACAAAAAGAAAACAAAAAGTTAAAAAAAAAATTGGTATTCTATTCTATAAATGTTGGCTATTGTTAAATGTTGAATATTGTTCATCGCGAGGTAGTCCTCAGGCCCCGATAATAACATTTTGAAATCATAAAAAATATAATTGATAAATCATATTCAATAGAATCGCACCCTCATTCATCAAATTAATTGTTATAAATAATTTAAATAAATAAATCCTACAGAATTTAAAGTGGGACCTGATGATGAAGCCTTCGCATTTTTAATTATAAATTTAAGGAACGTATTCAAATAATTTTAACATTAAAATTTATTGACTGTATAAACAGTTTTATGAATTTTAATTATTATCAAAATGTTAAAAATTATTTGAAAACAATCCCCGACTGCTTGGGGATCGAATGAACATCAGTTTGTTCGGTTCGTTGCAAGATAAATAAATAAAATCATCGCTCTGCATCGTCGATCAATTAATTGGTATTTAATTAAATTAAAAAAAAAACATAAATAATTTAAATTATTGTTAAAATAAAATTATAAAATAACGATCGATTGATGTATGAAGAGTGATACTTTCTGACAATACATTACAATTAATTAAACTTTTACTGCTAAATTTAAAAATCTAAATGATAATTAAAAACTCTGATTTTAAATAAAAAAAAAAAAAAAAAAAAAACAAATGGTATATTAAAAAAGTTGAAAAAAAAAAATGTGTATACATGAAGAAAATTTCAAGTGAGAACAATTCCGGTCAATGCTAAATCAATATTATGATAATTACAAAATAAAGTGTGCTCTATGTCATTGATTTTGCTGTTGGCTGTATTTTATTTATCCTTTTTTATTTCAAATAAATATATCCTCAATTGGCAAATCGTCTTAAAATATTCTTGAACATATTGTCAATGCATAAATAGACATTAAAAAAATATTTATTATTTATTTGACTTTATAAAATGTCCATTAAACATTTAATTCTCTCAAGGAATTTTCGATTATTATAATTTAAATATTAAAATAATAATTTACAATTAAATTAACGTTAATTTTTTTCTAAATGGTTCTATAAATTTATTTACAAATTAAAAATACATTTAAATAATAAAATTTTAAAAAACCAGTAATTTAATATTTATTTTATAAGGTCATAAAACTTTCATTTTTACACATAAAAAAAAAAATGAAAAAAAAAAGAAAAATTTTATTCAATTCAAAAGATAATTTAATTTGAATATAAAATGATTATTAAATTATTTTTTCTGTATGATTTTCAGAGTTAACCAACCTTGAGACATGATTTACTGAATATTTTTTGAATAATTCATGAAACATGGATATTTTTTTTTTTTATATTCTCGGTTCATATAATTGTATTAGATATTACTCTGGGGAATTTGCGAAACTTTGCTGTAACAAGGAATACTATCATCTCGTAAAAAATATATTTTATTATTTTTCCTTTCAGAAATATTTTAATAAATAATATAAAAGTAGTTGTAGACTATTTGAGTAAGATATACGTTTTATTTTTGTCTTTTACTTACTCGCTCTTGAATGTGTTGTATTATTACGTCAAATTTATCTAGTATCTATTTTTTATGCCCAATTACATGACTGCAATTTTTTTTATGACCTCATAATACAGCAGATGTCATTAAAATTTTTTATTTAGCTGTACATAGCTCCAATAATTGAATAATAAATTTAGAAATTATAGAAAATTACAGAAGAACTTTTAAAATTATATTGTTAATTTTTTTTGCGAGTTTTTTGGTTATTTAATATTACTCATAAATAATAACAAATTTATTGAGATTTTTGTTTTAATATTATAACAACAGGTAGATAAAATTATTCTACAATTTTCAAAATTTAATTTTAATTATTTTTATTTTTTTTTTATTTTTAAATTTATCCCCAATTTATCCCCTTTTTCTAATTAAAATTGGTGAAAAAAAAAAAATTTATTATTCAAATAAAAATACCGACCGGAAAAGCTTGTAGTTAATATTCTTGCCGCTCAGCGGCGCAGCTGTTGTTTTCTTTTTTTTATTTTCGGCGACGACGACTCTAGGTAGAAAAAAAAACTCAGTCAGAAAAAAATAAAACTACGCAATTGTTGTGCTAATCATTTTGCCCTTTTAAAATTACAATATTATTAATTAAACAAGTCTAATTAACCATCATTTTGTAATTAATAGCTTTGTCTATTCGTCGTCTATCAAATGAGTGATAAATCATTGCGAAATGTTGTCATTTTCATACAAAAATCTCATATTTTATATGACGCTCAAAAGCCGGCTGAGAGTCATGGCGTTACGCAACCCAAAATGGCCGACAGGTAAATAAATAATATTATTATTAGCTTTGTTTATTTACTTTTTAGTTTTAATGAATAAAAAATGAGTTGATGATTGTTCAATAATACTTAAATAATATTTTTTTGATTTATTTTGCAGTTGGATATTACAAGGCTGATCATGACTGACCATCAAGTCAATTTTAGTGTCGACAGCATAGGCTTATGATATTCATCAAACTGCTTTTAAAATCGTGATGAAAAAAAAGTTTATCCATTGATTTGTCATTAGAGTGATAATACAAATGAATACATGTTGAAATTCAGTAAGTTTTAATAATATTTTAAGGTTGTTTGTAAATTATCCAACATTTAATTAATTAATTTACATTTTTTTTTGTTACAGTTGTAAATTTACTCATGACAAAGAAGTTGAACATATTTTAAATCGACCCGACGAAAAGATGAGCTTGCCCAAGCTTGCCAAGAATGTTATTGTGACAATTGGAGCATCTGATTTAACAAGTAACAAGGGAATTGTTGAGAAAAAGATTAGCTGTTTCATAGAGTTTATTAGAAAAAGCAAGAAGTGATAGACATGCTGGTAAAAGGTACGTTGGTTTTGGTATTATCTTCTCCAAATGGTTTGGATGTTGATCAATTTATTCCAAACCATTAAGCAAATTTAATATGGAACCAATCAAAGCCATAATTAAATTACAAAAAAAGAAACAGATTGATAATGATGACAATGTTTTCTCATTGTTACATTTAATTTAAAAAAATTAAATTAATGGATAATTAATTATAAATTGAAACTTGATTATCTTGCGTTATTTTTAAAACATCATAGCCGAATGTTGAACAATGTTTCACATCAGGTAAATAATATGGATGTTAAATTAACTCGTCAGCTTTAAAAAAAATATAAAAATTCGTAGTTAAATAAATTTATAACTATAACCTCGCGAAAGAATATAAAATGAAAAACATTACAACGAAGATAGAAGAATCAAAAGTGTTTTAAAAGAAAATTGATGCTGAAAAATTATAAAGACCACTTGAGTCACCATCAAGATATCAAGAGCCACAAGATGTTTGTTGGAAATCCAAAAAAAATATCAGATGAACCAGTTATTTTTCAAAGACGAAGATGATGTTGATGCAAGGAACAAATTACATTATAAACGTCCACAAGAATTTTTGTAAATTATGATGTGACGAGGCCAACTTCACCAAGAAAAATGTTTCCAGCCAAGCCAAGACAGCATGCAACTGTTACGAAGACAACACCAGTACCAGTTGATGATGATGTGGGACAATGTGGGATATCTTGTTGATGTTTATCATCAACACAATTCATCAATGGATCCTGTGAAGCACATACGTCCAACTACGTGACCTAATTAAAATAAATAAAATATAACATTGATTGCATTAAACTTTGAGCTAGTTAACAGCAACAAATTCAACTGTCTTACAATTTATTAACCCTTTTTCTTTATTATTTATCGAAAATAATAACATTGTTGTTTGTACTATTTAATTAATCATTCGTTGCTCTATGATGAATTGTTGTCAGTAGCAAAATCATCAAGAGAATCTTGAATTTTCGTATATCAAATTTTTATTTAATCTCTGGCATGCTCAGAACTTGCCGCCACGAGTAGAAAATATTCGGTGAAGAGATATATTTCGTTTCAAAACAAATTGTTTCATCCAGCAATTGGATAGATAGTCGGTATTTTTAATAGAATTTTATTTACGAATTAAATATCATAAAATTGAATTTTGATTATGGAAAATGATATGTATTAATTGATGAATTTAAAACTCATAAAATAACATGAATTTCAATAGACTTTAGTTTGGTGCCAAGACTTGATTTAGATTTATATAAATAAATGAAATAAATAATTATTTCATTTATCATTTAAACAATTTATCTTTCTTGATTTGAATAATTTATAAAATATAAAATCTGAATTTAATCATTTGTATCTTATGCTGTTTCAGATTTTTTTAAAAGTATATTTACAAGTGTAAATTAAATGTACCAAAGTAATAGTGTATATAGTGTATTTGTGATCATTTGACCAGCTACATGAGGAACATGAGGAACCACGAGGAAGATGACCAATTATCATAGAATGACTGAATGAAATTGCTTGCTGAGATTGTTCTTCGTTGGATCCTAAAAAAGGTCAGTGTTCTTGGTGGATATAAATGCAACAACCCTTAAAAAATGTGCATCAACAACCTTGTAACTTCAAAGAATTTATGTCAACATTCTTTTAAGCTACATGTTAATACGGCCAATGTGTTTTTTATATTTAATTTTGTTATAACTTGGCTCACCTTGATCATTATTATTATTTCTATTATTCTTTTCAACTTTTAAAAAATTATTGTAGTGGATTGATCAGGGTGTGCACATCGAACTGTCTATCTCAAACAGAGTAGATGGGGGTAAATAGGATGTGTTTCAGGTATACCCATAAATTTTCGCCCTTTTCAGGTTTACCATATTTAATTTGTTGTTGAATGCATTTTTTTTTCTACAGTAATTTACAAAATTGTAAATTTTTAATTTTTTAATTTCTTGAATCATAGCTTTATATTTTTTTTTATTAAAATTAATACACCTGCAGCTTTGAGCGCAAGTATATTATAAATTTGCTTAAAAAATTTTCTATTTTTTAATTGCTGCTTTAAGCGCATTATCAAGTAACAAAATTAATTTAAAAAACAAACATTTCTTGACATTTCAATTATGATTATTGTCATGTAAAAATTTCTCCAGATAAAAAATAATTAAATCAACTAAACTTTGATTAGTTAATCATATAATTATTAATTTAAGTCATGTTATGTCATGAGTCGTTGAAAATGTTGGGGAGTCATTTGATGTCACCCACCAGGCTACCAAGTATAGTCTCATGGTTGTTAGTGATACTGTTCCCAGTAAATTTATCAAAACTCCACAATCGAAATTTTTATTAACCCAAAAAAAAAATCGAAAAGAAAATAACAAAAGTATAAAGAATATAAATTCAAATAGGGCAAAGGTAAAACCAATGAAAAGAGGGTTGATATAAGCAGCTTACCTGCTGCAATTAAAATATTTATTTAAATCCCCAATTAAGATTCTATTTTCATTGTCAAACCTGAGATTTATATCTCAAATTTTTTTTATTTATTCTTTTAATCACAAAACCCATTCATATTTCACCAATATAAAAAAAATTCTTCACATATATTTATTTATATATACAAACCCAAAGCAGAAAAAAAAAAAAAAAAGTCAATTTTTCATTTTCGAATTATAAGCCAATTGAAAATAAAGTTATTATATTTTTTTTTTTAAATATTATTTCTAATAGCAAAAGTAAAAAAAAAAAAACAAAAATGGAATAAAAAAAAGGGGTGCAAGGGGGTATAAGATAAAGAAACCTTTATATTGGTTTTGCAAAACCAATTTCCCGGAACATTAGTCGTTGAATGTCTTTTTTTTTTTTTATTTTATTTTATACTTTTTTATAGATATACATATATATTTTATTTGAGTCACAAAGTATCCAACACTGTCAAAGAATGTAAAATATATTTGTAGAACTGGTATAAAGTGTTTTGGTAAATTTCAACTCGACATTTTAAAAGTGAGTCAGTATATACATGAAGAAAATCAAAAAAAAAAATAATAAAAGTACTTGAAATTGAAGATAGTAAGGGAAAAAAAAGGAGAGAAAAATATAAGAAAAAAAAATGTTAAGAAATGATAGTATACATACATTTTAAGAGGGCATATGTGGTTGGGATATATATGAAATTTTGCTGACGATCGTCCGGGGAACTGTTTTGTCGTATGGCAGAGTGTATGGCCCCAAGCGATCAGAATTCCCTGAGGAACTCACTAGACTCTTTGGGCGGAAGATATGTAGCCAACAAGACCCCCACGTACAACAACGTTTCACGATGAGTAATTGAAACTGATTTTTTTTCTTTTTTTTATATTATTATTTTTTTTTTTTGTTGTGTTACATTTATTTATACAGATTTACGCTATATATTAAAATGTTGCTTTTTTTTTTATTCAATTATTATCAATAATCAAAGTTTTTTTATTTTTTTTTAAATATGTGATAACGTTTTTATTATATAATTTTTTCATACATAAGATTAGGTTATTAATATTTTATAATTATTTTAATTAAGTAGTTTGTTTAATTGTTTTTTTTTCTTTTCTAATTAATAATATGTTTTTTTTTTATCACTTTACAATTTTTTTCTAAATGAAAATCGATAGCTAATTAATATATTGCTTCGATTTATTTTTTTTATTTCTTATTGAATATATATTATTTGGTATATAATGTTTTTTTTTTTATTTATTTCTTTTGCTTTTTTTTATCGATAGAATTATTTATTTTTCTTTTGAAAATTTATAATTCATTTAATGGATTGATTTTTTTTTTTTTATAATTGATATAATAGTGTAATTGGTAGTTTGATTATAAATTATAAAATACATTTTTTTTTCGTTTGGATATTTACAATTTTTAATTATCTACAAAATATTGCCATAATTTTATTAAATTACACAATGACATGACTAGATACATCAAATACTAATAGAAAATAATCAACAAAAATAAATTAAATTAAATATTATACATTCAATTATTTAGTGTTTTTTTTATAATTAATAATTATTTAGATTTATTAATTAGTTTTATTTTGAGGGTTGGGTATTTTAAAATACAACTCTCGGTCTACATGCTGGGTAATCTGATGAAGTTGCTCAATCAAATGTTTCTCTTCCTAAAAAAAAAAATAGAAATACATTTTAAAAATAGTACTATCAATTTTAATTCAACTATTTTTTAATTAAATTCAAAAGTTTAAAATTATATTTAAAAAATGCTTCAAAGATAAAATAAAAAAATTTACGAAATTTTTGTTGACAAGTTATCAATGAACTAGAGATTATTATTTATTTATTTTTTGTTGTTGACAAATTTGAATGTACATCAATGATACGTGAAAAATAATCTACAATTTCTATTCACCGCAAAGGCAATTGTCAGTCTCGTTATTTTCGGCTTACGTCAAACATGAATGGGTTGGTTTTTTTTTTTTGTATTAGCTTTTACAAAATATTTTCCCTTTATATCTTTATTTTGATTTTATCACGATACACATTTTCAATCATCAATATGATACTCAATAAAATTTATCCCGCTAATTTAGTATGTACTTTGTACGACGATCATTTATTATATTTTTTTTTTACACGAAAGCCTAAAAATTAAATAATTGCTGTATTTTATCATTTATAAAAACAAAATTTAAATATCATTTTTATTATTAAATAAAAATATTTAATAATAAACAATAAGCTCAAAAATATAAGCGCAATATTTATCATGAAAATTTTAATACGTAAATTATTTTTATGATTTTAATTAGAAAAAAAATTTGATGAAATTTTAATTTTTTTGAGAGATAATCATTTACATTTTGGCATAAATATAATTACACAATTATAATTATTCAGTGTGTAGTATTAATATACATATATTTGAAGTGTAAATTTTAATTTAAATATATTTATATGTATGTATAAGTTGGATAATACGATGAGGATACCCAGGGCATGCGTAATATAACGTAACATTTAATCCCGCCCTCGAAAAAGTATATAGATGTTTAATAGGCACACCCGGATTTGCCTCATTACTACAATATTTGACTGTATCGAAATGTTTATATGTATACAAACAGTTAGTAAACACACCACTTGTAAATATCAAATAGAACCTACTAATTACCAACCTGTATATTAGCGCATACTACAATCTCTGAGCAGCGTTATTTTGGATCCATCAAAACCTTCTGCGAATGAAAATGAATTAAATACATTTATTATAAAATTAATTACAAAAACAAAAATTTATGAATTAATTAATTTAAAAATAATAAATATTTATAATTTAAATTAATTTTTGGAATAAATATTTAATATTTTTTTATAAAATTTAAACTTTAAAGAACAAAAAAAATTTTTTATATTTTTTTTTTATTTTTCTTTGATAAATTTTAATTAAGTTTTTGAATTAATTACCTTTGAGAATATTTAAGTGACGATAAAATGCATTTCCATGCCATGTTTCTGATGGACATTTAGTTGATTTAATTTCTGGTTTAATATCACGATGATTTGTTGATTCTTCAGCAATTTTTTCAGCTTCTCTTTCCTTTAATTAACAAAAATTTGATATTTAAATATGAAAAAATTATATAATAGTGTCATTTTTTATTGTTAAAAAATATAATCCCTATTTTTTTATTTAAATTTCAATTGTTAATTCAATAAACAAATATTTTTTTTTTTTATTTAGTTAAATTGAATTCGATTATTTGAATTATCTGAATTTATCTTTTTTCCATTTTTTTTTTAAATTAACTTTTTATTTTATTTTTAATGTTAATTATATTTTTCATATTATTTACTTGTTTTAATTTTTTTTTCAAACAAATTTAATTTCGTGTGAATACAACATTGACATAATATTACACTTAAAATATCCAAAGTACACTTTACAGTTGGTTGTATAAATTGATGCACGCGGATTGATACGAAAAACTCGTTGGAAATAGTTGTTAAAATCGATCTTTTTCATAATTTCATAGCTTGAAACATAAAATATTCATTACCATGACGTGTTACCAAGTCACGACAATATAAAAATAAAAATAATTCTCGCAAATACATACGCATCAGTCAATTTCCCTTGCAAAATTCACATTAAAAAAAAATAAAATATAATTTTTCAAACTTAAGAATTTACGACACTTAAAACTCAAATTATCTTACAATTTTATTTTTCCCATACAAAAAAATAAAAGTCACATCACATTAGTATTAACAATTCAAAGAAAAAAAAAGTCATAATTGTTATTTAATTAATCATTAATTTTTTTTCATTTCTTTCAAAAAAGTATATGTCAAAATAAAAAACCTGATCAATTATTAGGTTGTCATGATAATTAATAATGTAAATGTGATTAAAATGCAACTTAATGACTAAACAATATTTATATAACAATGAACAATATGATATTTAATATTTAAAAAAAATAGTCACAATAGAAAATGTTTGTATATAAGGGTTGACTGATTATATGTGTATTATTTTTTGAAATAATATTTGTCCAGACAAAATATTAATTATCTTCGTAGTCTAATGGCCAACCTTGTTTAATTTACTAGCCATCACACACACACATACACATACACACTGTACTTAACGATATAAAACTTTCATCGAGTGGGATTTGAAGTAACTGTACATTATTGTGTATCGAATTAAACTTGATAGGGAAAAATAAAAAGAACCTTCCCTTCTGGTTCGATATAGCCCACTTCATTTACCCTTCACCATATAAACTTTTGTACATATCTTTCTATTGTGTTGTAATTTGACACGCCAAAGGATAATATTATGTATTATTCTTCAAAGATAAATCGAATGGCCTGAACTAAATTTTGTCGACGAGTCAAAATATTATATGTAAAAAATAATCAAATATATTTTTTTGAACAGGTGGTTCATGTTATACACATAATATTTTACCCCATCAGTTAAAAAAATAAAAATAACAAACATATGTTCATTGTGTATAATGGTTTTATTTTTTTGAAATCTTTTCTTTTTTTTTTAAATTTAATTTTGCATGCATGTCACTTATATTAAAATTTATATTTTTATTATTTTAATTGTTTAAAAAAAGAGAAATAATAATAATAATTTGTGTAAGATTAGAGTTAAGAAAAGGAAAGAAAGATTGATTTGAAAATTTCGTGAACGGGGATGAAATTTTGTGGTATGTTTTGCACGTTATTGAAGACAAAGAGGTGTCATTATTATTGTTTGTACGTGAGACTGTTTATCTGGTTGGTTGGTCTGCACAAAATGCTTAACATTAGATATAGAAAAATAAAAAAAATAAATAGACAAACGTAGCAGGTAAATAGCTGAAGAAAATTGTGGATGAGTCTCGCGTTTTACTATTTGTAACTTTGTTCACTCGACAAATAAAAATACCTAAAATTTTTATTTCTTCTTTTTATCATTTGGCTCTTGTAAATCTTTTACTTTTTTCATCTATATTTTTTTTTTTTTCACTACAAAAAATAGTTAAATAAATAAATAAAAATGAAAAAAATAAATTAATTAAAACTTTTTTTTTTTCAACTTTTTAAAAAGAAATTGTCTATAGAATTTTTTTATTAAATTATTTTACTTGTTAAAGTAATTTTAAATTTATTGTCTTTTTATTTAATTTATAAATTTTAAAATTATTTATTGATTGTAATAAATTTTCCGTCTGTTTTATTATTTAGTAATTTTTTTTTCAAATAGAAACAATGTGATTTTAATTTTTTTTGTACACTTACAAATAGTTGCATATAAATATCTATATATTTTGAGACTTTTGTATACTATTATACCAATACCCGGGAATTTTCCCTGGGGTCGCTCAATTGTTTCAGCCCCGTTGATCCAATAAAGGATTATGGCAAAACAATCGTAGCGTGCGCGCCCACATGGATTTTACGTAAACGGCAAAAGTTTCACTATCATACTAATACTTTCAGTAAATTCTGGAGTATGAGTTCGATTGAATTTTCTTTTTTTTTTTTTTTCATTATTTTTATTATTGTTAACAATAACAATAATATTATTATCATTATTATTTCACTTATGGGCTTATTGAATTTAATTTTACATTGATACTTGTGCACCACACAATTTAAATTCAATTATGAATATATATCTATTAATGGTTTTTTTTTATTCAATTTTAAAACAACTATTTTTTAAAACAAAATGTCAATATCAGTATATAAATTAAAATTTTTAAATCTTAATTATTATACAACAGAATTCGATTTAAAATTAATTAAAATAATTTTTATAATTTAAAACTACTACTTTAATTTTTTGACTACTATCAATATTATTTTCACTACTATCAATCGGAAGCAACCCGTATAACGATTGAAATATCTCCGACAAAAAAATATGAGTTTATAATTATTTTAAAAATTTCGTTTTTTTTTTTAAATTATTTTTTTAAACAAATTTATGAAATTACTATTTAAAAAAAAATTACTACAATCAATAGTAGCTAATTTTAAAAGAGAATTCATTAATTTCGACACATTATGAAAAAATAAAAAAAAAATAAAATTTATTACTATCAACTACTACAAAATTAGCTAAATATATAAATATTTAAATAGAATTAAAAATATAATTTTCTAAAAATTTTATTTTCATTATTTTAATGAAATTTTTTCAATTATTTTAAATATAAAAAATAATAAAATAGAGTAATTAATAAATTGAGTAAAATTAAAATAACATATATATAAAGAGAAAAAAAAAAATTTATAACCAATGAGTAGAAAATGAGTTGGACAGTTGGTTTATTCGATGAAACCGCGAAGTGGGCCGCTCTTGTTGAGTGGAAACAGTTTAATATACGCAATCGTGTTAGTCGCATTGCTTCCATCCGAACGAACGCACCTCAACATTATATTATTGTCCGGGAAAATTGATTATACTCACTGGATAATACTCCATCAGTACATATCAAAACCACTCGACAATGAAAACCTCGTTATAAAAAAAAATATCATTAAAAAAATGAAAAAAAATTACATTAAATTTTATTTTTATTCTTTTCATCAATTCATATGTAAAATTTATTTAATGACAGTATAATAATTGAAAAACATATTCAGTAATTTATTTTAAAATTCTTTTCAAATGAAATTCATGTAATTATTAAATTTTTTAAACCAATTTTATTCGTTTAATTTAAAATATTCAACGCGACAGTAGTTAAAGTCAATATACGATCAGACAATTTTTGTTTTATTTTATATTTTTTTCGTGTTTTAAAAATTTATCAATGGTATGATTAATCGTTTGACATTATTATTAAGTTATTGAGCATATAAAATGATCACCTGAGTAAACAAATATTGTATATAGAAGTCAATGATTACTGGGGGATTTTTTTGATGAATAGTAATAATAAAAAAATTATATAAAAAGAAAGAATCAAGTATTCTACAAATAGAATATTAGGGTCGTGGGGCGTTACCGACGAAAGTCGACTATTATAATTAAATCAACAGTCACCGCCCTCAATTTCTTTCCTTTTTTTTTTTTTATCCCAACAACGACTGATGTGTTTTATATTGAGTTGAGTATAATAAAAAAATAATATAAAATATGAAAAACAATAATATCCAAACAACGAATTGCACAAAAATATATTAAAAAAATTTAATAATAATTTTAGTAATTATTTTAGTCATGGTTATAAAAATAAAAAGAAAGGGTGTTTTTAATAAAAAGGTCATGATTTGACATTTTTAATAAAACCAAGAGTCATTCAAAATGTACTCGAGCAAAAATTTATTTATAAATGTCAGTATAGAGTAAATTAAATAAAAAAAAAAAAACATAAATAACTATTTAATTTATTTTTTATATATAATTAATTTTATCAAAGTAATATGATTCAAAAAAGCACAAAAATACTTTTAAATAAAAGTCAATAAAAAGTTCAAAAGAGTAATTAAAAAAAAAAAAAAAAAAAAAAATACTAGAAGACAGAAAATAAAGTCAAAGAAATAAAAGCAAAAAATTTATAAATTTAATGATTCTCTAGACGATCACATCGCAATTAAAAGTTGTGGTATATATTCAAACAAAAGCAAGGGGACTTGTTTGATTTAAGCTTGTTCGATGGCATAGTCACCTGACCCCATAAACTTTTTTTATAAAAAAAAAGAAAAAAGATTTCAAAGTCCGTCTAAAGTACGTGACAGCAGTTAATTGCATTGGTTGTAATACCAACTGGGACCAGTCTCATACCAATCACACAAATCGAACCAACTTTATTTTACAAAAGAAAATTATCTTTTTTTATAAAACGCATGAGAGATTAAAATGAATTAACCTTATTTTAAAACAAAAAAAAATACATCAAGTAACACATGAGCTATATATATAATGAAAAATAACTTGATTTTAAGAATAAAAATTAAAGCTATATACATGAAGATGTTGAGTCTTTTTGTGCATTTACTGAAGCGACAAATAACTCCAAATAACGTTCGGGGATTACTTAGTTACCGCAATACAGTTGTCCCATTCGTATCGTGGTAACTAGGTTTAAGGGATCTATTTTATCCCTTCTATTATTTGTTGTTGTTGTATGCTGGATTGCTGGTACATATACACAAGAAAAATAGTAAATGTAACAGCCAAGTTATTCAATGTGAGGGGTGATAAAGAGAGATGGAAAATTTAGACCATGTCCAAAAACAGGCCAGGGGTGAAATACATATATACAAGTATACTTGAATTTCTCACTCGACACATTTCAACGACAAGGGGAATTGAAAAGCCGTCTGGCAATTCAAGCAAAGGGCTTATCCTTTCGCCTCTTCGCATGTCGATTCAACAAACAATCTCTGCAAATTTACAGGGTACAATCTGTCTCTCTTTATTTTTTTTTCAACACTTGATTTTTTTTTTTTTTTAATAATTCTAGATTTACTCAAATTTAATGAAATATTATATGGAAATTAAGATTATTTTTTTGTATAATTAAGTAATTTAATTTTATATATTTTTCATTTTTATTATCTTGATGGAAAAAGTTTTTTTTTTTTTTTTTTTGTAATTTCGGGAAATATTGTCTCTATTAATTTGAATAAGTGAAATTAATATTATTTTTTTTTTGTTAATAAAAAGAGTCAATTAAACATTGATTTAATTAGGACTTTCATCATTTATAATTTATTGATTATTTAACTAATCATTTTGTAAATAAATGGAACATGTAGCTACAGGTGTTTTTAATTCATGAAACTGTCATTATCATCAACTGCCAAAAGACAATAATGTCATTTAAATAATCTTTCATATATCTAATTAGCAAATAATATCCCTAGTGATTTTAACGCCGATAAAATCATTGTTTTAATTCTATTTAAAACAATCCAAAAATTAATAATAAAGCTTTTTTTGTCTGACCAAAGATTGAGTAATTCTACTGCCACTAATAAAAATTACAAGTTTAAATATTAATTTTCAATTAAATTACTGATAATCATTTGAAATTATTTGACCAATAAAATAATTAATATTATCCCTTTGTCTTTAAATAATTTTAATATTATTTAAAGTAAATTAAGAAAAAAAATTATTCGAATAAAAAAACCCCACTTTTATTGATTGAAAAATAATATTTTTAAGAGTGGATAACATTCATTTGATCATGAGTTTGTTTGTCATAAGAAAACGAGGGTGTGGTGATAGGATAAATGTATCTCAAGTTACACATTAACCTTCATGGCACTGAAGACAAATGTATGTATCAACTATCGTTTATCTAAAAAATATAATTGAGTATTTAAAATTGTATATTACATAGAAGCATTGATGTTTGATTCAAGTGAATATACATAAAATACAATTGTATATTCAAGCCTATTTGTAATATACAATAGAATTTTAGTGTGTGTGTGTGTATATTTGTAGATGAAAATACGATGGGTTTAACCATCAAGTATTCGAATGAGGTCGCGTGTCAGAGGGTCGCGTGCAACACAACAAACCAAGCGTCGTCACGCTTCTGTTGTGATTGTCCATCGTTGCTGAAGTGGTTTATGGTATGGGAATGGCTCATATATAAAATTATTATCAACTATTATATCTATTAAGCCATATGTGCCACCTGGATGAGACAAGTGTTTGCAATACATTTTTTAAAAAACAAAAACTTTAGGATTTATTTACATTTTTTTTTATGAATATACCACTTAAAAGATCACGTGTCAATGGTGTTTGTTTGTTTGTTTTTTTATTTTAAATAATTAATAAATAATTAAAACTTACTGATTCACGTGGTGGACTCCAACATTCTGGTGAATCACGATTATTTTGAGTTGATTGATTAACTGTTATTTGGCTGACAATTGTTGAGCTTTTTATAATTTCATCATCTTCAGTTGTTTCAATATCAACTTCATCATCAGTATCTTCATCATTATCAACAGTTATTTCTGGTTGTTCATCATTATTAATTTGTTCAATAATTGATGATGATGATGAACGTATAACTGGACGAAATGCTGATTGATGAATTGGTGATGCTGCAACTGGTGGTAATATAGCTTCATTACCACCTGATGCACCAATTTGTGATGATAAATGTCCTTAAAAAATACATAAAAATAAATAATTAAATAAATATTATTTATTATTTATTTTCTATTTGTATTTACCTGGAAATAATACTGGACTTCTTTTTGTTAACCATGGTAATGCATATGATGAGAATGGAAAACCTGGTGTTTTAGCAGCAGCAACAGCAGCTGCTGCTTGTTGATGTTGATGCCAAACATAATCCATAACAAGACTTCTTGATATTGGTAATGGTAATTCAGGAAATGGTGGTACTCTTGGATGTACTGTATGTGTTGTTGATGATGGTTGTATTGTATTATTAATAACTGGTGGTATTGATGTTGTTGGTGATAATCTTGGTTGTTTTGGTGCACTTGATGGACGACTTGTACCAGGACTTGATAATAAACGTTTACGTGTACCACCATTAAACATTGCTTTAACATCTTCCCATGCATGTACAACATCATCTGGTGGTGTACCAGATAATTTCATATGACGTCTCCATGAATTAAAATTTGCTGCATCTGGTTGTACATATTTATCACCGGGACCAGTTCGATGTGAATGAAATATAAATTTATTTGGTGAAAAAAATAAACCACAGTATGTACATTTTATACATTTTGCTCGTGAACTATTATAACGTGATGGTAAAAATGCACCACGACAACCCCATGCACACTCGTGATGTACAGTAAATGCAAAATCATCAGGAAGTCTGTTAAAAAAAGAATCAAAATATTTTTAGTAAATCTTTAGTAATTAGGAATTTATTAATTAATTATGGTTTTTTTAAATTTTAAAATTAAAATAATAACTCACCTAGGTGGTGCATTATCACTCAAAAAACTTTTACATAGTCTTTCAGCTTCTCTTCGTGTAATCATACCACAACGTCTTGATGACGGTGGCATTGCACCGGCTCTTCTTAATATTTCAAGTTGTACTGGTGTACATTGAACACATGTTATACCCAATGCAACACGTCTATTATGAATTTCATTGTAGCTAAATTGCTTCAACAGTGTATTACTTATTTGTGCCAAGCATAATCTCTCTTGTCCTTCGATTACCAATGATACAATATGTATACCATAAAGTGACACCGTACCAACCTGTAATTCCTGAAAGCTATTCAGTCGCACAAAATCTGTTTTACGAGTAAAACACTTTTTTTTATTTTATTTTATTTTATTTATGTATGAGTGTTTTTTAATTTGAATTTTTTAAAACAATTCCATTTTTTTTTAATATATAAAATAGCTAATTAAAAAGAAAAATAATTATAAATTTATTGTATTAATTTGTTAATTAAAAATTAATATTTAATTATCAATTTTCATTAACAAAAACAATTTTTTTTCTCATCTAAAATATGATTTATCATTATTTTTTTTTTTTTTTAATTTTTATTTGCGTGTGTATATACAATCAGGTAGAAAAAAAATATGTAGAATGATAAAACGACAATGAGTTTATGATGAAAAATAAAAAAATATATATATGAAAAATTGTCAAGGCATATTACCTGATTTGGTTTGCCGTGTGGTTGGGGCTGAGGACTCGTTTGCGCGGGTTTTTGTGCGCCGTGGGGTGGTAGTGACAATACCGCCGGACCTTCCATTCTACAATAAATCAAAAAAATAGTATAAAAAACTTTAAACCAAAAAACAAAAAAAAAAAAATTATATTCCACTCAATCTATTACATATCAACTCGATTAAATTTTTTCCATCGAAAAAAAAAAAACATATTTACTATCAAGTTTAAAATCCCACTTGATAGATAAAATTTAAAAATACAAAAACCATTTAAAAAAAATTAATACTCCTCTTGAAATATAAAATATAATTTTTATATCAATAAATAATATTTCAATAATAAAGTACCATCAAAAATCCAACATCACAATGTAATTAAATTCAAAAAAAAAAAATATTCAATTCAAGATATTTCAATAATTAATTAATTAAAATTTATTAAAATCGAAATGTTTAAAAATTAGATACTAAATTCTACAATTAACATAAACATTATTTAATTAAAATTAAAAATTATCCTCTAAAGTATACACAAGTACATAGAAAATAAATAATAAAAAATAAATAAGCTTTTTTGTATTCAAAACTTTTCAACAGCGCATCAGTGATTTACCTGACTTTTTAATATACATCATAAAAGTAAGAAAATAAATTATATAGTATATATAAAAAAGAAAAAAAGAATGATGTATACACAAAGTCTTTCATTAATTTAACGTCTGAAAAGCAGCGAGCATTGAGAATAATTTTAAATTTATACGAAAGAAGACACACGAAGAAAGAAGAAGAAACGAAAAAAAAAAAAAAAAAAAAAATACTTGGAAATAAATAAAGTAAAATGAAAAAAAAAAAAATTATATAAATAAAACAATATGGTGAACAAGTAGAAATATATATTTAAAAAAAAAAAGAGATAGAATGATTTTGTGTATGTACAGATAAAGTCTTGTGTATTAGTGTTGATTTTAATTGAAAACGCCTTCATGAGGGCACACAGCCCAGGCTAACCATGTACCTCTAGATTTTATGTTGAAATTATATATACAAGTACCAGCATCAACTCACACCATTGGCTATAGTTTTGTACCAACACACTGTGACCTAACCATTCTCATAAAGACCAATACATATACATGAATATAACGTAACTACTCCATTGAAATTATTTTATGGTATGAGCAAGCGCGCGAGAAAGCATACTCCTGGCAAATGTCCCGGGAGGCCGGTTCAACATTGCTACAGGAGGATAATTCAATTTGACACTCCCACCCCACCCATCCACCCACCCTTAAACAAGCCACCCTTTTATTGTATATATATTCATCTCTCTATCTATCTCACCACAGTCAAATCTACAGCAACAACCCTCTTCATCATTACATCTATCTGTCTATGTATATATTTAATACATATACACTCTCCTATTGCCTGCAAATTAAATTCTCATCCACTGTGAAACAATGTGGGTAACTCGAGAGTATATACACAACATTGTCTACCACATTTAGATATTACATAAATATAATATATTTATACTAATTTTCACTATGTTGTCATTTAAATTCAACTGTATAATGGTAATTATACTCAAATGATTTTTAATTATTCTAGATTATTTATACTTTTTTTTTTGTTATTATTTTGAATATATAAATTCATTTTTTAAAGCTTTATTTCTATAAGAGGTGATTTTTACTGTTTTTTTGGATGACTTTGATTGACTTGTACTACTGAAATTTATTATTTAATTTTGACTGGTTTTTTTGGATGACTTTTATTGACTTGTACTACTGAAATTTAACATTTTATTGTGATAATTTTTACAAATTTTTTAGCAAGTAAAAATTATTATTATTATTTTTATTTAATGAGCTTTTTTTTAATTATACATGTAGAATAAAGAGAAAAAAAAATTGTGTTTGATATTAAATTGATAAATTAAATAATATATTTTTTTTTTTTTTAAATAAAAAATTTATCGAATCGAATTTATTATTATTTTTTAAATTAATTCTACATGTAAAATTATAAAACTAAATTTCAAGTCTCATCCAATTATTGACTTGTACTACTGTTATATTCAATTTTATAATATTAATTGAAAAAATTTTTAATTTTTTATCTTTTCATTTGTATTTACGAGATATATGTATATATATTTTTTATTTTTATCTTGTCATTGAGTACGATGACAAGATAAAAATAAAAAAAAATATATAAAATATGTATAAATATAATTTGAAAATACCGGATTATTTAAATGCAAACACAATGTCGAGCGCATTGTTTTCCATTCCCAGTTTATTTTACGATTCAATCTAGGCTCTTGGGTAAAATGTTAGTACAGAGACAAAATAAAAGGAAGATGAATAATAAGAGAGAAAGACAAATAAAATGAAAAACCAAGGGTAACAAAAATGAGACAGATGTGTATATAGATATTAAAGACAAAATGAGAAAGATATAAATTTATATAATATGTATTTTATATGGAGGGGATGAATATGTATATTTTTTTTTTTATCATTGTATAACATTGTTGAATTTTAGTGTTTCCATCATGAATACGCCTCCAATTTTAAACCTCTCAATTTCCATGTTACAAATTTTCTATGTGCTTCGTCTCTTTTTAACCAACATAAAAACTCTATTTTATATAATATAAAATTATTTTTTTTTTTTCTTTTTGTTCCTTTACTACAAGTAAATCATCCCTGTCTTTTATTCTTATAACATTGGTAAATGTTGCCATTTTCTACAACGTAATTGTATCCATCACTGATCCCCTGAATCATTTATCAGTTCAAGGATGAATGATTTATACATTAATTATTTATATCAGTTTAATTTAAATTTTTCATTTATTATTTATTATTTTCTTTCTTTTTCATTTGCTATTTTTAAAAAACAGATGATTATTTAAGGAAAATTTTAAATTATTTATTGATTAATTTATCAGTTTATTATTAATGGGATTTTTTTTTTTTTTTCATGATTTATTTCATAATTAAAATCATTGACAAAAAAATTAAAAACCCTTAAAATCCACTCCCTACCCTCTTTTGACGGTTTCAAAAATTCCCATTTTTTTTTCTAGACTTGCTGGGGTCCTACACAATTTAATAAAAAAAAAATAACGAGGATAGCTCAACTCTGCCATAGACAAAAAAATTAAAAACCCTTAAAATCCACTCCCTACCCTCTTTTGACGGTTTCAAAAATTCCCATTTTTTTTTCTAGACTTGCTGGGGTCCTACACAATTTAAAAATAAAAAAATTACGAGGATAGCTCATTTCCATCATAGTCGGAAAAATGAAAAACAGCTAAAATCCACTCCCTACCCTCTTTTGACGGTTTCAAAAATTCCCATTTTTTTTTCTAGACTTGCTGGGGTCCTACACAATTTAATAAAAAAAAAATAACGAGGATAGCTCAACTCTGCCATAGACAAAAAAATTAAAAACACTTAAAATCATTGACAAAAAAATTAAAAACCCTTAGAATCCACTCCCTACCCTCTTTTGACGCTTTCAAAAATTCCCATTTTTTTTTCTAGACTTGCTGGGGTTCTACACAATTTAATAAAAAAAAAATTACGAGGATAGCTCATTTCAAATTTTTGACGCTATTATCGCATTATCGTAATTATCGTGAGGAAATTCTCGTATCGTCTATCGTGATTATCGTATCGTATCGTATCGTGATTATCGTCTATCGCGGCAACATTATAAACTAAAGAAAATTTGTGAATTTTTTTTAAATTTTTATAATTGATATACTGAATAGAATATAATAAATAATTAGAAAAAAATTTGATTTCAATTTGAATTAAAAGTTTAATATTTATATTAGTTATTTATTACTTTTTTTTTTATTTCAATTTGTTTATATATTTTTTTTAACTTAAAATAAATAATAAAAACAATAAAAAAAAAATAATAAATTATTTTTTAAAAACAAAACATGTGCATGTTTGTTTTGATTTTATTTTTTATTGTTTATGATGATTGAGCTTCCGTTCTAATATAATTTTACAAATGAATTTACTACTAGCAGGTGTTTGATTTAATGATAAACAGAGCAACAATTATTTTGATGGTTTTAAAAATTAAATATTAACGAGTCTCTCTGGTTTACCAATTTAATCAACGAATTTAGACTAGAGTGTGTTGGGATACTTGATGTGTCAGGTAATACTGACAACCCTTTTACAGCCATTTCCGGTAATGGTTCAATAGTAATTAGGGGAGTTTAATTTATCTAATTAAGAATGCGGTGAGATGTTGATAAAATTATATTATTTTAATTTACAAATTTATCATAAATTATTATTAACATTTATCCTCAATAAAAATATTTATAAATTATTTATTTTCTTATTTAACATTCAATTTAAACTTTTAATTTTAAATTAAATTAATTTTTTTTTTTTAATCTGATCATATAATTGTTTAATAAAAAATAGATGAATAAAAATAATAATAATAAAATACTTGTTAAAATGACAGTAATAGCTACAGGCAATTTTATAATCTTCCAAAGGTTTTTAAAGATTAAATATCGTATTTATATATGAGCTTGATGTAGTAACACTTTAATCATTAAATTGCTTTTGAAAGATATGATGAATATGATGAAATATTAATTGCAGTTAATGGAAATTTTTTTTTTTTCAAAAATATAATCCTCAGAACAAACAGTTTATGTTACAATGTTTGTAAATACACGTGGGGGGAAAAAGTAGGGTGGTTAGGTGGTTGAAAGGGGGCACCCTTCACAAAAATATATTTGTACGTGTATGAAGGTCCAGGGGTGCACCAGACCCTTCAATCCCGCGGGACCAGTTTGCCTGTAAGCCGTGCGAATCGCTTGATCAATTTATTTTGTCGCGATCTAGTTTTGAAGAAGTCCCTTTTGTCCTTTTATTTTTATTTATTTATTTATGTTTTTCTCTTTTTTTTTTACGGGTACTTTTTTTTTTTTTTTGACTCTACTTCTTGCCCGTCGGAGCGTTAAGTTGGGGCGAAAATTAGTAACAAAGAAAATAATAAATATAAATCAGACACATTGACTTTGAACAATTGACATTTAAAAAAAAAAAAAAATTAAATAATCAAAAATTATTTTTTATAAATAAAAATAATTTAAATACAAAAGTAAAAATAAAACAAATTGATAAATATAATTTTAATATTTAGAAAATTAATATTTTATTGTTCATACCTTTTGGGGTTGATCCTTGATTTTAAAAAATATTAATCAACAAAATAAAAAAAATAATTAAAACACTTTTTTATATAAAATAATATTTACTTCACATTAAAAATAAATAAATAAATAAATAATTTAAAGCCACAATAATTATTAAATAATTTTCACTAAAAAGAAATTTTTTTAATTAAATTTTCGTATTGTTTTAAAATTAATAACGTATTAATAACTGAATTTAACAATTTTTAAAAACTAGTGCCCCACACGATCACTGGGTACAATCGTTTTGATTCTGAACCAAACAACAAGAACAACTTACCCCCGACAAAGTTAAAATAAAAAATAGAATATGAAAAGGAAAAAAAAAAAAAATATTCTTGATATAAAATTAAAACCACGCCCACTATTATAACCACCCTTGTATTGACCAATGATAATACTTGGTTATCAACCCTCGGGGCGGAGTTATATTGTAACCCTAGTTATTTCCCCCACTGTTAACATTACAACCCACCTTGTCATATGGGGGTGGTAGTGGTGGCTCACCTCAGGGGTAACTACAAACACGTACTTAAACTACATTATTATCATCATACTATGCTCTGCACGTAAGTATTCACTGGGGTAAATTTACTCAAACATTTTTAGTAATACTTAATATCAAACATATCAAATTTTTTTTTTTTTTTTTTTATACATTTATTATTATTTATTTATAAAATTAAATATTATTTTTCACATATTGTAAATTCTTTAATCTTTTACAAGTAAAAATTTTTAATTTAATATTATTATTGCTATTTAATAAAATTAATATTGTTTTTTTTTTTTTTAAATTATTATTTGAATTTTAAATTTAATTCAAAGTTATTTGTTTATCTCATATTTTTTTCTGGATGTGTACGTCTTAATTGTGCAAATTGACCCTTAATTAATTCAATTTGTGTAAATTTATCATTATTTATATTAAATTCTTCACATGTTTTTTGTAATGCTGGTAAACAAAGTGGTAAATATGCATGATCAATTGTTGGTAGTAAATGATGTAACCCATGTGATCCAAAATTTGTCACAACCAAAAAATAATAATCATCAATTACATTTCTATCACGTACAGCATCTAATTCTAGTAGACCCCAGTCCAAATCATCCCTTAAAAATTTAATGAAATAATAAATATCCATATATATATTTTAGTTGAAATTAAAATTAAAATTATATAAATTTACCTGCAAATATCACCATCATGAAATATTTTCGGATGATGATGAGCAGCATTAAAACCAATAAACATAAATACAAAACTACTAATACCAATAATGGTAATCCAAATTTTAAATGCTGTTTGAATATTTTGTGAATAAAAGCACATTATTATTGGAATAATAAATGGCACCAAGTCTCCAAATTCAATTTTTTTATTTACAAAAAATACTGAAATGTATCTGTTTCAAAAAAAAATAAGAATTTGTTAATTATATTTAATGAAGAAATAATATAAATAAAATAATACCTTTTTATTCCAACTAAATAAAAACTCAAAAACCAAAAAATTGGTGAATAAAAAATTCCCAAGTATCTTATGATAGATTTTTTTCTTGGCAGATATTGAAAAAGTGGCTCATATCCATACATTTCAATATCCCAAATTGTATTTGGATACATATGATGACTCATTACATGTGTGATACGCCAATCACGTGATGACATTAAACTTATATCCAAATAATACATACGATAATTATCTCGCATGTGAAGATAATTATGACCAATTATTGTTGTCCATGTCATTAATACACCTCAAATTTAATATCAATAATTTAAACAATTAAAATAAATTTAAATTTCTAAAATTATAATAAATAATTCAAGCTTTAATTGAGATTATCTTTTAAATTATTTATTATTTTAATTTATTAAATAAATAATTTACTTTTTAATTAATAAAAAAATATTATTTAAAAATTACCTGCAATTGTTGAAGTTATCATTGACTGAGTTGCTGCTGATACAAGGCAAAATAAAATTGTCATAATCATAACAGTATCAGCTATTAAATTTGTTTTAAATGATGGATAATGATAATTAATATTTTTAAGTGCTTCATATGATCGTTTTTTAAATGTTTTATAAAATCCATTTTCATTAAATGTCATGGGAATTGATCGTGGTGTTTTTGCATCACGTACATAAAATTTCGGCAGCATATTTTCAGCTTTATTTGAAAGATGATGTGTCTGTTGAGAAAAAAAAAATAATTTAAAAACAATTATACATTTAAAAGAGAATTAATAATAATAAATATTTTTTATTTTTTTTTTTTTACCTCAAATAATTCAGTGATATCTGTACCCTTGGTGAGTGAAATCCACTGAGCACCACCGGGATGATTATTTATAAATTCATCTAAATTATAAAGACGATTATTTATTCTCCATAAATTTTCAGCACCATCAACTTGTTTACGTCCTTCCAAAAAACCATCAGATGATTTTGAATATTCACGTGTTGGTAAATACACTAAACCTGGTATTGAACTTTTTAATTCATTCATTTTAATATAAATTTTAAAAACGAGAGCTATCAAACGAGTCTACTGACAGCTGAAATTAAAATAATAATAAAATGTTTTTTTTTTATTTTCTTTTATATAAATCCGTAAATTGTTGTTTTTAATTTTTTATCTTCATTAGACGGCTGATAATGGAGAATTTATTTTGCAAATATCCATCATCGTCATGTCAAATTCAGATAATAAACATCAATGTCATTAAAATTTTTTTTATATAATAATATTCGTATATCTAACAGCAATTATGATAAATTTTTTTTTTTTTTTTTATTTTTTCTACAAGGTTAAACTGATAAAAATAAATAAATATTTATTAAAAATTTATAAACGATAAAATTCGAATTTATTTTTAAAATCAATCTCAAGTTTTTAATCACATTTTGATAAAATATATTGAGATACTTTTGAACTTTGTAACAAAATTCATATCAGTAAATTTAAAAATGATAAATATCCAAGTTTATAGGAAAATAAACTGTCCCAGTTAATTTAATATGATTTAAATAGAAAAATATAGATTAACAAATTTATTAAAATATGTACTTTGGACTTGTTGATAAAAATCAGAAAAAATATTTTAAACAAATGAGTCGAGCAACTTTTCGCTTTGTTAAAACGATGATTTATTTATTTTAAAAATTAGATAAACTAATTACCAGTGAATATATTATTCTTGACCTATCCAATCAATCACGTGTTGATGCATTCACTCTCATGTGTCGAGGCTAATGATCTTTTTAAATCGAAATTATAATAAAAAAATAAACTGTCTGCTTTACTGACAGCTTAGCAACTAACCTAAATATCTTTTTCCCCATTAAAGATGACTCTTTAAATCTTCCAAGGCCCACCAACCTTTTAGAAAAAAAAAAAAAAAAAAAATCCCAATTAAAACACCCAAAAAACAATCAATTAATTAATTACATTTTTTTTTTTTCGAAATTTTTATTTAAAAAAATATCCAACAATGTTTTATTGAATTAAAAAACAAAATATATATTTTTTAAAATATTAAATATACCTAAATGAATATAACAATTTAAATCAGAAAGATAATAAAAAAATCTGAAATTTATTTAGATATGAAGGGTGAGGTTGTTGTTGGTAGCATTAACGTGATAATTTCGTCACGGTTACATGGAGGGTGACCCACTCGAGGTGCTTGAAGGGTGGCTCTCGCAGAATACATATATATATTATTTCTGTCCCATTGAATTGAACAAAGATGGCAAAAGGCAAGAAGGGTCATGATAGACAGAGCAAAAATGAAAAATAATAAAAAAAAAAATAAGCAGAGGGGTAGGTGGTATAGTGAATTGACGGTACCGTATGTTCGCATCATTGCCCTGACTTTTTGCGTGACCATCAGTGTGATGACGAGACCCAAAAATAATTGGCTGGTCTGTCTTTTTTTTTTTTTGCTTTCCATAATGTATATACATTTTTCTTTTTATTCTTCTCTATATTTCGGCATATTTTTCCTTCATCTATAAAATTTGTACCCCTCCCCCCGTAGCCCCTCTATACTCCCAGTAAGTGTGTGATATTTATTACGTATATTGTACAAGGGGTGTTAGAAATCATATAATGGCCAACTGGGGTGTTAACTTTGCAAGCCTCTTTGCGGTTCGTTAAACGATGTTAACTTTTGTATATTATACTTTTTTTTTTTTTTTTTTTTATGTCTATATGAAAATCCCAATAGTCGAAACACTAAATTTTATTTTCACTAAAAAAAGATAAGTTTAAAGAAAAAAAAATTCCCTTATTAAATTTGATTTTTATGTATATATTTTTTTTTTTTTATTATACAAAAATATCAGTGGGAATTTTTCTTTATCTAAATGAGAAAATCAAATACAAGTTTTTTTTGATGATGAGAAAAAAGATTTAAAAATATTTGAATGATAAAATAAGTATAATGAATTTTTTATTTACAAAATAATTTCTAAAAAATTTATATAATATTATTTGTTCAAATGTTGTTATTAATTATTGTATATATTTTTAAATTGAGTTGGAATTTTGAAATTGTGGTTTTAAATACGTTAACTAGCTCGTTTAAATATTTCAAATATTTTACTATACATAAATTAAATTTTATTCATGTTTTCTATTTACATTCACTTGAAGTTTAATCCTTGTTATATAACTAAAAAATGATATACATAAAACTGGATGAAAATATTGTGGCAAATAATTTCAATTGAATGATAAACGTATATGACTTTGTAATAAAAATAAAATTTTTATAATACTCATAATTTTAGCCATTCAACATCCAATTATCCAACGATAAAATTTGCGTAAAAAATATAATATATATATATTTTTTTCATCCCTTTAAATGAGGGTTAAAAATAAAACCAGACAGACAAGAAAAAATAAAAATAAAAAAACAAATTTATTTATTAAATTTATCAATAAAATTAGGTAATAAATTTTTTAAAACAAATTATATATTGTAATTTAAATTATCAAGAATTAAATAAACTTGCAATTTTTAAATGACAATTAATATAAATAAATAAATAAGATAGTCTAAAAATTTTTATTAAAAAATATAATATAAGCAAAAAAAAAAAAATAAGTAAATGATATATTTATAAATAAAATAATAACGAAAAAAAATTGACAATAGCTGGGATATATATTTAGTATTAAAATATACATATTTATAGAAACCACCACCAGTTAATATGCGTTAATAATTGTAACTATATACACAAGCATACTGATCATTGGTGACGACAATTGTTGTGGTGCTGACATACTGCGCAGTCAATTAGTTTAATAGGCCGACAGTTGTCTGCCGTGTGATACTCCTATATAAATATATGTATCTATATATAAGGGGAAATTTATATAAATTTTATACATGTATATACATGATCTACCCCTCTTTGATTGTCACAAAATCATCACGCCCTCTTTACATATATACAGTTATACAAGCAAAAAATTTATACACTATTTATTATTATCCATCTCTGTATACATGTAGACAAAAGCATCACCCTCCCAATAAAAAAAAAAAAAAAATAGAAAAAAAATCTCTGATGTAATTTCTTTGTAAAGTTAAATTATAATCTACAAATGTTCATGCATTTGAAATATAAATTTTTTAATGTCATATACGAGTCACGGAAAAAAATAAAATATTAAAAGCATTAGCATATAAAGTTGATTAAAAAAAAATTCATTTCTTTATTTATTTTTAAATAAATATAAAAGAAAATAATTAATTTTTTATTTAGATATTATTTCATTTTTATAAATGTTTTTTTCAATTTTATAAATTTATTTTTTTTATTATTAAATAATGGATTGTTTTTTATTTTATTTTTTTTTTGTAATTAATTTTGAGCTGAATTTGCTGTTTATATCTATGTACAGACACGCTTACGAGTTTTTTGTATATTGAATTTGATAATATGTGGATATTCAATGTAACGACAAAATCTGAAACAATTCATTCGGTTAAATCCGTTGTTACTCTTCATCTTCCCCTGAGGTAATATATATGTGCATTGAATTTAAGCCGCATGGTCAGCATCAGCTTTCGATGTATACATATATATTACCCACGAATTTGCCCTCGAGAAATCGATTTTCTATTAGTTTTAGAGAAACGATTGGATATTTGTATTCTTGTGGTTCACCAAATAACTCGGGATTAATTTCATGATAATAACTTAATTGAATACTATCAAACTTGAAATAAAATATATTTATTAAATAAATTTAATTGAAATAATAGCTTTAATAAATTTACGCCAGTGTGAATAATTTTTTTTTTTCTTGTTAAAAAAAACAGAGAACTTATAGGTCTTTGTCCTATTAACAAAATGTAAATTTAAAAAAAATTGTTAAGCAAGTAGTTGCAATTTACAACGTTCAAGTAATAATTAAAAAAAAGTTTTATTTTAATAAATAAAAAACACCTAAATTGAAAAGATGTTTTGTGCAAAAAAAAAAAATATATACATATAAATGGCGGCAAATCTTTTTTAATTTGGACAATGGAAAAGATGGATGGATTCAGTGAGTAGTTGTCACAGTTAACACTTGACTAGCATCAAGTCCAAACACCCCTTTTTTCCCTTGAGTAAAGAAATGACATTAATGGAGTGCATTGACTGTATCCCTACATGAACAAATGGCTTACTATTGTTAACTCAAACTAAACACATTACAAAACATATTCAAACATGACTGAACATGTTATCAATATGATAATGCAAATTAAAATATTATTAATTATAATTTTCTATATATATATTTTTTTTTTCTTCAAGTATATTCATTCAAATTAATGTTGTGTATAATAAAATTGTAATATTTATATTAACGTATCCTTCAAATACTAGAAAAATAATTCCATAAAAGTTTTTTTATGTATAAAATTATCATATAATTTTTTACTTTATTTTAAATATTGGTAATTAAATTTTACAAGTATATTTAATGATCAATAATTATTTAAAGATGATTAAACTATTTGTAATGACCACAACTATTATATATTTTTTCCCCACATCCCTGGTAGATGCGTATATTTTTTTTCTTGCGTAAATATTTCTTTTGAGTTAAAAACTCACAGTGGTCATAATGCCACAACGAAATACAATCATCAAAAGTGAATTTATGCCTGGCACGTGACTTGTTATAATGATTTCACAAATAAATTTTCTTAACATATTGGAACATTATTTTTAACATAAAAAAATACCGAATATTTTTTAACAAAGTTTAATTAATTTCAATTTTAAATATTTTCATTGATTCAAGCTATTATGTTTATTTCTATTTTAATCATTGCAAATAAAATAATAGCATTGATAATTGATCAAAAAAATTTATTACCAAAATATTTTAGTCAAAAATAAAGTTAAATTTTAATGACATATATCTACCCTTGGTCTGTCGAATACCCTATTATTGATCGAAAAAAAAATTTAGGGTCTCGTAAAACCCAACTTACCCTTGCTGAACCGATTACAGAAAATTCCTGTTTAACAATAGTAAAACTTTTTTGATGCTAAGGGATGCTAAACGTGCTGTCATCTAGCGGGGGGTTGCTTAACAATATTCAAATGTTTAAAAGTTGAACCGATCATTGATGAATAACCATGTGTCAGTAGATTATCCACTAGTAAATTACAAAGTAGATTTTTTATTTTTATTTTTGAAGCTTGAAATATATAACTATTTAAATACCCATTTATGCATAATTATAAAAATCATTATTTTTTAATTTTCAATAAATTCAACGTGTTATTATTTTTATATTTCAATCATATCAATTATTTTTTTTTTATGTAAAAATAATTTTTAATGACATTTGAATTTTTTTTTTTTTTTTTACTTTATTTATGTTTAAAAAAAAAATTCAAATTAAACATTGTTAAATATTTTATTAATAAAAATAAAAAATATATTTTCATTAGACTATTAGAGCTTTTAATTTAATTATAAAATTAGCTATACAATCTTGAAATTAATTATGACAAAAGACTTTGCACGAACTTTGATTTACAAGGGCTACAATCAAGACTGTTCCTTGTTCAAATGAACACAACAGGATACAATGATTGTACAACTGTGTATTGTCAATGCTCACTTTGGTTAAAAAATATATTTAACAAAAAAAAAAAATAAAACATAATAGCTTTGTTAAATTTAAACACTATGTTCATTCAGCAATTATTTTACAATGAATAACTATATATAAAATTAAAAATAATAAATAAAAAACATTAAAATAAATTCTGTGAATTTATATATTATATTATTCTCTTGATTTTCCATTGAAAAATGACATAAATTCTTCATTGGTGGTTTTTAAAATACAACGTGATGACTATATAAAGGTGATGACGGAAAAGGGTTGGCACCCTGGTCAGTTGATCCATCGTTAATCCGCAGCTTACACCGGACTCAAGTGTAAATATTGATTCCAATCTGTTGTGAGAATACACAATAGAAAATAGAAAAAAAAAAAAGGAGAATCGTTTATCTGACAAAAAATTCGCGACGTGACAAGGTCTTCTTTTAGAAAGTCCTTCACTGGAAAAATAAAAAAAGAAAAATGAGTAAGCAAAAAAAAAAAAAATAGCAATGCTCCTGTCAAAACATCAATTATCAGCTTTCAATAGAAAAAACGACTGTTCAATTTGTCTATACATGTTTTAGTAAATTTGAAAAAAAAAAAAAAGCTCCATACATTTCTTAGAAAAATAAATAATTTTTATTCTTATGATTCGAAATTTAAATGATATATTTTTTTTTGAAACACCTTTTTCTAAAAATATCATAGCAGATGAAATAATAAAAAAATAAATAAATAATTTTTATTTAAATATAGATCTATGATTCTATAAAAAAAAAAAATTATTTTTGTATTTTTAATTATGTGTTTGTATTGATATGTGAACAAGTGTTTTTATCCACATCTGATTGACACAAATATACACAGATGTACAGTAGCATGTGTTTCAACTATGACACAGGCGATTTAAAATACATGCGTTACAATAATTATCGAAAAAAAAAAGGAAATTGTAATAGATTTATTTTGTCATTGGATATGCCGACGTAACCGTCATTTTTCTCTTGAGTTACACATACTGTTGTTTCTCCAGTTACACCCACATAATGCCAGGCTAATAATCGTATAATAGTTGAATAATAATATTTCAATGTTAAATAAGAAAAAAGGGGATGATTGATCCTTGTGTATATACACCATGTATGTAAGGGTAAAATTTTATTTCTAATGAGGTAAAATTTGGGGAAAATATTATTGCCTTGGGCATATTGCCAATATGGATAATTTGTCTTTATTCATTCTTATACAAAAATAAATTATTTATAAATAAAAAAATAAATTATATTATTATTATTTTTATTTTATATTTTTTAATATACTAAATCAAAAAAAAATATACAAAATAATCTTTATAATAATATTACAACATTTTTTCTTTTATCATTTTTTTTTTTTTTGCAATAAATTAGTCGTTAACAGAATTAATAATAATAATAATATTATATTAATTTTATCTTATTTATATATTATGTTTTCAAATTAATTTATCATTAATTTATTTATTTTTTTATTATATAATTAATACAAAAATAACTAAACGTTTGATAAATTAAAAAAACAAAAAATTTCTATTAAAATTATTTTTTTTTTATAAATAAAATAATGTATATTTTAATAATCAGCTACTTGAAAATTTTTTATCGCAGATATTTTATTATATTGAAATTTTTGAGAAAGAATATATCAATTCGTACAACCCTCATAATATATATTGTGACCCCTAATCCGATCACGCACTTCCACTTATCCTTTCATTTCTCATCTCGTCATCTCCGTATATATATACCGCCTTGTCTTGAACCTCAAACTTAAACCCCCTTCTTTAATCGTACGTCAATGTTTTCTTTGCATACATATATACATATATAACACATGTATATAAATTATATTGTATGTATATATTTATTCAAAGTCGACATCGGTAACACCCACACAGCATGTCGCGTTTGTTGTGCTTACATTTTGATATTATTACCAACTGGTAAACGGACATGCCGGGGGAAGAAAAACCCTTTTTTTTTTTTTTTATTTTTACTACCCTTTTTTCTCTGTCTTTATATCTACATTAACATCATGATCGACAAGCCCCCATAAATAAAATACATATCCATCACTTTTTCATATAAATATATATATTTTTATTTATTTTTCAATTTTCCTTTTTTTGATTTTCTTTCATCTTTTTCTTCATCTTTCATATATAACTACTATTATATTTATTTCTTTATTTTTTCAATTTCATTTTTATTTTTTTTTTCATATTATTTTTCTTGAATCAATGAGTATATATATATTTTTCTTTTGACATGCCGCATCGGTCATTGACTATTGTTGTGGACAACCACGCGCCACGCGACACACAGCTGCCACATTGATTTGTATCAATGTCCAATGATTTTATTTTATTATTTATTTTTTTTTTTATATTCTCCAACAAAGATAACAATCTTTTCCCCGAGGAAAATATTATACCAATAAACCATTTGAATTATCAGTCATATTAAATACTTGTCTTGAATTTCATTTGCCAATTTTATATAATTTTTAATTATTATCTTTTTGTATAATTAATATATAAAATTTAATTAAAAAATAAATTTATATTTATACTGATTATTTTTAAATATAAAAATACAAAAATTTCCATAACTATTATTTGAAAAAAAAAAAAAGAAAAATAGGTGTGATGGGTACGGCTGTTATAACAGTGATTTTATTTATTTATTTATTTTCAAGTATTTTTATAGGTTATTGTCGAGTGGATATACGTTTAGATTGCCCTTGGAATTCCCAACGGATGTTCAAGCCACTCGTAAATTAAAAATAAAAAAAAAAAAACATATATAATGTCTATAATGGTCAAATAATCATGTAGTTTTGTGGTTGGTAAAAAAATGATACTCAATAAATATTAGGTAAAGATCTTTTTGAATAAAAAAAGTAAAAAATATATAAGTGTGTATAAAAAATATATATAAAATAAAAACTGGTATGATGATTAACATTAAAAATGAACACAATGATAAAAGAGATTTTGTCATGTATATATTTACAGCCCTTCCAATGTGGAATTAAACCAACCACATAAGCGCCTCTCTCGCACCATAAATACAAAAGAAAGGGGTTTACATCCATATTGCCCAAACCAACAGACAAAAAATAGTTTAATAAATTTTTTTTTTTTTTTTTTTAAATCTTTTTATTAGTAGATTACCACAACAAAATGCTCTTTGCATGCAGCTAAACTCTAAAGGGGATGATGATGCGATGACATATCTTTCATCTATATACATGTTATTTAAATGCATCAAACTGAAATATCAAGTAGATGTGTATGTACTGTGTCGTTTAATTCAAGTCACTTTGATCATAAATTAATAATTTTATTATTTATAAAATTTACGTACATATTCTCATTGCTTTTAATATTCTCAAAATTATTTTACAAGTCATTATGTTTTAAGAGAAAATATCAATTAAAAATTTATTTTTTTCTATGGATTTGATTATTATTATTTTTTTAAAAATCTTGTCAATTTAAAATAAATTTACATTTGGCTGAATAATTTAAATAAAAAATTAATTTTTCGATATAAAAATGTGCATTAATTAAAAAAAAACAAATTTTTTTTGTTAAAATTTATTTGGTTTATTTATTAACCAACTAAATGATTTTTAAAAAATTTTTTTATTTATAATATTTTCATTTAATACTATATTTATTTATTTATTTTTATTTATAATGTATACTTGAATAATAAAAAAAATAAATTCAAGTATATAAACACAAAGTGATGACTGAGTGAACTTGAAATATATGTGTGGCAAGAATAACCCATTGTCTATCAAAAAAAGAAAAAAAAAAAAAATTTCACGCCCTTGAATTTTAAATTTACAATAGACCCATTGCCTCAGGACAAAACTAAACACCCAAAATATTGGCACAAATCCTTCTATTCAAAGAAAAAAATAAAAAAAAAAATTTATAAGTGTGGCTAGTGTATGGGTCAAGGCATTATATATCACAAGACACAATCTAATCTTTCACCCACTAATCCAGTTACTCAGCCAAACGGTCACATATTTTTTTTTTTTATTATTTTTTTAGAATTGACCACTGGGAGGATCTTTTTTGTAGAAAAAAAAACTCTACGGGAGATGAATGATGATGGTAGGCGTCAGTGGATATAATAAAAATCTATATTCATCTAAAATGTCTCAATTTAAAATTCGCATATACACTTATAACTACAATATAAAAAAAAAATAATAAAAATAATTTAAAACTCAATAAGGATTTAATATTTAACTTGCACTGTTATATTATTATATACCATTTATGTTTTGAGTATTTTACAAAAAAATAAAAAAACTTATATAAAAGCAAATATGTGGGGTATTTTGAGATTGAGAGTGGGGTAGTTCAGTTGGTTCACTGTTGAGTGGTTGAATAAAAGTCTGTGTCACGCTTCGTTAAATTTGACCCCCTTATATTTTTACCACCTTCCTCTCTCTCTTTCTCTCTCTCTCTCTTTTTTTGTATATACCTAAAATCTATTCTTTTTCTTCTTGACATGGCTAAATATTATATGTATACATTTAGTGTGAACACCAAAGAACATCACACTGAGGGGACACGAGGTGTAAACATTATTACTACCCTGCTGCGATTTTTGACACGAGTGCATAATGTACAACCCTCATTTGACAAGCTATTTTTGGTTTTATATTGAGTGTCATTCATGCACTTAATATACTTTTCAATAAATAGATCATAATTATTATTTACGATTGACAAATTTATCATTTAGTTTTTTTATTTTTTTATTTTTATTTTTATCAAATAATTATTTTACAAATAAATAAAATAGATATATATTTTACTGAGTTTGTGTATGTATGAATATTGTTAAGAAGTTTACAAATGATGAATATTAATATGTACACACACATATATAATAAAGAGCTGCAAGTATAAGTTGTTGGTATGATGCAGGATGAAGGTCTCTTAAGAACTCAACAAAATATATATGTATATAATGTATAATGATGTGAGCTGTATATATATAAAGTTGTATAGATAATGCTTAGGAAACACTTGGAGTACACGATACTAAAATGAGATGTTCTCTTTGAAGAAGAAGAAGCAAAACGTCGAAGCTAATGGACTTTACTTTAGCACGCTTCCAGTCTTCTTCATTATTATATATACTACATCTTTATAAAATATAATATATATTTTATGCATCAAAATGCGAACAACATTAAATATTTTTATAATAAATATTTACAGTTAACAATCAGCTTATAAATATGCATGTCTATATTTTTTTTAATACTATATTAAATAATCAAGATTTGCTAAATTTCTTTTGTAAATATAATTTTTTGAATTAGCCACATTTTTAAAAGCTCATAAAATATATATTTAGAGCACTTAATATGACATTTAAATAAATAATAATAGGAATAATAAAAAAATATTTAAAAATAAAAAAAGAAGGGTAAGTCAGACGAAACCCGAGTAATGTCTGCTGATATATTTATTAACTGAGAAAAGCCATAGTTGTATAAATTCTCATTCACCAATAACACAACAATTTTGATAACATAATTTAACATGGTTTATAATAATACATGTATTTATACATGTATATAGATGTGTATATATATAAGACAAGGTATCTATAGAGCTTTAAATTGTAACACAACCAACTAATACTCTGGTCGTTGGACTAACTTCTATTAACAAGTATATAGACTGCAAATTCAATGCTATGATGTAGACTCTGTATACAGAGATGAATAAACGATGAAATATATTGAAGCCAAATGTTTAGTATATATACTGGTTGATCGCCAATCTTGTTATATAATTTTCATATATATGTATATACAAAGCTTGGCGTTTGTTGACCATTTCTGACCACTGGTTGGTTATTCAACTTTAAAATATATATCATGTTTGGTTCAACTATTTTGAATTTACTAAGCCAAGTTTTGAAATTTACATAATTTAACTTGAATTTATACGAGAGAGATAGAGATTGTTTTTGATGAAAATAATTATTTGTATATTAATTTGAATTTAATATTGTTTTAAAAATAAAAAGATAAAAAAAAATGAAAAAAAAAATATTGATTTTAAATTAAAATTAAAAAATTTAAATTTAAATTCATAAGAAATTATTAAACAATTACAAAATATTTAAAATATCATACAATTAAATTTTCAATATTTTTAAATAATAATTATTTACTCTATTAAATGATAAAAATTTATTTTAAATTTTTTATTTTAAAAATTTTCATACTATTATTATTTTTTTTTTTTTCAATAAATAATAACAGCTTATAAAATATTAAATAATAAAAAAAAATAAAAACACTAACATTTAATAAATTAATAATTAAAGAAAAAAAAAAAAAGATAATTAACACTTATATTAATTTTTTTTAATATTTTTTTTTTTGTAAATTTAAATATATTGATTGAGCATATGAAGATGATATTTGAATACCAGCATAAAGTTGATTTTATATATTCATATCAAATTGCATGACAATAGTACATTGAAAATAAATACAGTATGTAACCATCTTGTGTGTATTGTAAGCGGGCAATGAGCAGCTAAAAGTAACTGGAGAACCTGTCAACTCGTCGGTATGCATCTGCCACTTTATAAAAAAAAAAAAAAAAGAAAAAATCAACCACCCTCTATCATTACCGATGGTAACTTACTTCTCACTCTTGATGTTCTTCAACGCCTCCAGGCTTTTTTTTATATATATATTTATTAATACAGATATACAAAATTTTTATCTTTTTTTCATTTCATATTTCATTCCACCATTTTTATCTATATATATATATTTTTTTTATCTCTTGAATTCTTGTGCATCATTCTCCCTATGTACTCAAACACCTCTTCAACCATTTTGCCACAATTATCTCTATTATGTACTTTATGAGAAGCATTAACAGCCATTCGTTGCATTGATCATCAATAACAATGGGTGGGTCGCTTCGTTTTCATCCTCCTATCTTCAACCACTTTTATATATACATACAATAAATGCTTTTATTATTGGTATTATATATGTGGTTGCCTTACCTACTTGACAATTAAACAGGTATATAAAATATATTTCTATATTTTCTTTTTAATTCTAAAGATTTTTCATCGATTAATCTCAATTTTGATGGGTACGCAATTGTGTTTTGACATTGTAGATTCCGGTTTCCGACTAAAAAATTATATGTATTTTTTTTTTCTTTAGTTATGTTTTTTTTTTTTTTTCATAAAGATCGGTTATGATAAGACTGTTTTGTCGTGCGAAAGATCGACCAATTGTGACCACACCACTTTGTCGGATATCTGATTGAACCAAATATAGAGTTACTTTATTTATACATGTGAAAAAAAAATATATCTAGTTTTTTTCTATTTTATTTTTTTACTATAAATACAATGAAATATAAAATCCAGTTATTTTGAACTTGACAATATTGTCATCTTGATTTTACCAAGTGTTACAATTTTATGTATATATTTTTTTTTTCTTTTTTAAACAATATATATATGATAATGCGATGAGTGATCTCATTTTTCATGTGAAAATTATTGATACAAATCAGAAAGAGTTTTTCATGGAAGGAAAAAAAAAAGGGATAAAAGGTTAAACATATATAAAGTAGAATGAAAAAAAAAATAAAAAAAATAGAGCCAAATACATATTGAGTATCAAAAAATATTTTAAATCATTGTGCGAACGTGAGAGTACTGTATGCATCGCGATTTGTCATTGTATTTCCGGTTGATAAATACAGTCTGTATACACACAGATTTTTTTTTACTATTATTGAATCGATGCATCCACGTTTGTTGGTATTCCAAAATGAAAAAAAAAAAAAACAGGTCTCTTTATAAAATTGTAAAATATTGTTGATGTATAAACCAACGCGTTAGTTAAACCCCCCTTCTCCCTCCCTCCCCCATCAACACAGTAGTATTGATAAAAAAAAAAAAATATATTGCATTTTTTGGATGACCATATATTTATCTATACTACTGTGTGTATAAATTTTTTTTTGCATATTTTTTGTATGACTATTTATTTATCTATACTACTGGGTAGATGGATTGTTTTTTTTTTTTTATGGAGCATTGATAAACATAAAATTTTTTGAGTAATATTTTCGAAATAGCATAACGAAATAATTTATAAAATTGAAATTTATAAAGCCTTGCAGTAAAAATATATGCACTGTACTTGTGTATAAAATATATTTGAGTGTGCTGTGTGTTTCAAGTATTATACAACAAAATAAAAAGAGGGGGTATATATAAATAGTGAAATTTAGTATAAATTTTGTTTTGCAAATGCTTGTATGTGGCACTAGATATCAGCCATGCATGATGGCGGATGCTTACAAACAGTTGCAGGGCGTTGCATATTCTCTTTTATGTATACATATATGTACTCTTGTGTACATATCTTTATATACATGTGAATTGTGAAAATGACAATTGTATATATTTTGTTATGATGTATACAGACCGTGGGTACATATGAAAAATTATTATTATATTTTATTTTTATTTTTACAAATGCGCCCAGTTATCTTTTGTTATATATTTTAACAGTAGAATAAGACACATCCCAAAAATTGATTCAAATAAAATTTAACGATGGGTGGTTGTGTTGTGTATAAATAATAAATAAAATTATATACAATATATACAACATATTCACCCTATTAATTTAAGGTGGAGCTTAGTATTTCAATCATTATTTTTTTTTTTTTTTACAATTTTATAATTTTTTTTTTTTTTCGTAAATAAAAATAAATATTTAATTTTTTTATTTTTTATACATACATTATTTTATCATTTATTTATTGAAAATAATAAAAAAAAATACTGATATAATATCTTTAGGAAAAACCCAGTGATAAAAAAAAAAAAAAAAAAGTTTTTATAATTTTAAAATTATAAAAAAACAATTTTATCGGTAAATTTAACAAAAGAATAAAACAAAAATTTTTGATTATTCTTTTTTATGACTATGCATAGATAAGAAATATAAAAATAAAAAAAAAGTATATAGAAAAAAAATAAATAAATTATAAATATTGAAAAATAAAAAATAATATGATAAATAAATCTGAGTAGCAGTCAAGATATAATCACAAAACACAAATGCTATATTGCTATATCTCATCTTCGTTTGAAAACACACGCAGCGATCATGAAATTGAGCTATTTTATGTATGTATTGTGTTGATAAGATACACAGTAGTCACAGCAACCACCAGCACCACCATCACCACCTCTATCTCTACCTCCAGCATCATCATCATCATCATCATCATCACCATTGAAGCTTTTGGTTTGAACGTGGCAAGCACTAAAGATCAATATCTCGGTTAACAAGCACACGAGGGAGAACATTATGAGATATATTTAAACCACGCCTATCAAGCAATACGATTGGATCAACTGAATGGGCACGGCTGACAGTGTTGTACAAGTAACTATGTACATTTTGAGTTGGTTTTGCCATACTGGGCGTTGACATTCCACCAACCGTAGCCAACTAAATATCAAGCCAAGAGATGAAAATACATATAGAAAGAATAAAAAAAATCAAAAAAAAAATAAAAGAGTAGGGATTGACAACAGGATTTTCAACTAAAGACCAAGGATCATAAATCAAGACCAGTCAGTTGCTCGTTGCGAAACGGACCAAACATCATTCAACCAAAAAAAAAAATATATAATAATTTAAAAACAAACAAATTAAATCAATATGTATATTAAATTTGTGTGTTCAATTGGAGTTACATATATTTAAATGAAAAATTAATTTCATTTAATTTAATTTTATGCTGTGAATTAAAAGAAAAAAAAAAAGGATATAATGTGTAAAAAGATGTGTATTTAAATTTTAATTTGTTGGAAATAAAAATAATATACTAGTGACAGTTTGTTGATTGATAAAATTATATATATGAAAAAGAAGCAACAATAGTGTTTGAAAAATTATTTTTATCAAGTGATTAAAGTGGAGAGATTTCATGTAAAAAAAACTAAAAGGATTTGCAAAATAAATAATAATAATGTGTAGTAACGAGAGTCCACCACCATCGAAAGAACCATTATCAGTTGGTCTTGGTGTTGGTAGTCCAATTGTTGGTTTTTTTCCTGGTTTAGAACACTACAGATTACAACAATTATATCATTATGCAACAATGGCAGAACGTTTAAGATTAGCACAACAATTACATCCTCAACATCAAAATATTGGTCATACAACAACAAATGGAAATCATAATTCACATATAAATTTATCACCTGGTTTTTCAGCACCATTACCACTTTATCCGGCGGCAGCAGCAGCAGCAGCAGCTGCTGGTTATCCAAGTAGATTAGCATTATCAATGGCAATGTTACATTCACATCATCAAAGAATACCAGAAGAACCAAAACCACAACACAGTTATATTGGTCTTATTGCAATGGCAATATTATCATCACCAGAAAGAAAATTAGTATTATCAGATATATATCAACATATATTAGAAAATTATCCATATTTTCGTAGTCGTGGTCCTGGCTGGAGAAATTCAATAAGACATAATTTATCATTAAATGATTGTTTTGTTAAATCTGGAAGAAGTGCTAATGGTAAAGGACATTATTGGGCAATACATCCAGCAAATCTTGAAGATTTTAGACGTGGTGATTTTAGAAGACGTAAAGCACAAAGAAAAGTTAGAAGACACATGGGTCTTGCTGTTGATGAAGAACCAGATAGTCCAAGTCCACCACCATTACCAGCAACACCACCACCATCATCAACAACTGGTATTGTTGGTCCATCAATTGTTAGTCAATCAATAAATGCAATATGGAGTCCACATCATCATCATCATCATCATCAATTACAACAACAGCAACAACAACAAATATTACCGTCGCATCATCATCATCATCATCACCATCAATTGTCACCACAACAACATATTAATAATCATCGACAAATACAAAATAATCAAGTATCAATGAGAACAATATTTCAACCAACAAGAAAACGACAATTTGATGTTGCCAGTTTACTTGCACCTGATGAACAAAGTGATGAAACAACAATAAGAACAATTAAATTAAAAACATTTAGTTGTAGTGATGATGATAATGATGTTGGACATGTTGATAATGATAATGATAATGATGATGAGGATGTTGATGTTGATGTTGACGTTGATGTTGATGGTGATGCTGTTGCAAATACATCATCAGTTGGTACACCAAGTGCTAGTCCTGATACTAAAACATTATCACCAAATAATCAATGTGATTGGAATACATCACCGACGGCATTACGTACAACATCACAATCATTGTCGGCAATTCATTTACACAATCATCTTCATGTAAGAAATTATTACATTCAAGCAAATGCCACGTCTGGCTCGAGTATATAAAATTATTTAAAAATAAAATTAAAAAAAAACATTAAAAGTTTTTTTTTTTTTTAATAATTAATTTTAAAAATAAATAAATTAAATTTGTGTACATAAATATTTCGTATATTGTAAATAGAAAAAAAAAATAAATTAATAAAATTTTTATTATTTCAAATGTTCAAAGTGTAAAATATATATATGAAAAAAAAAAATGAATAATAATTTAAATAAAATAATAAGTGTAATATATTAGATCATAAAGCTATATAATTGTGAAATTTATTATATTGTTTTTTGAATTTTTATGATAAACAATAACATTAATAGAAAAATCTGTAATAAAAATCCAAAAAAACACCAACGATATAAATATATAAAGACAAAATCTAAAATTTAAAAAAACAAAAAAAGCTCCTTTTGTGTATAATAATGTAAAACATATGATTGTCTGTTGTATATTTTTGCTGTAATATTTTTATTACATCAAAATTTACAGATTTAAACGTGACCATGAAGAAAAAAAAAAAAAAAAAATTATAATTCGATTTTATATCGAGTATATTTAATAAAAGCTCTGTTCCCTAAATGAAAGCTGTTTTAAAAATTTATTTAACCTTTTGTTTAGCAAAAAAAATATACTGAATATTTATTTATTGAATTTTTAAATATTAAAATTTGATAATCTAGTGTCAATCAAAAAATTGTTGACATGAATTTAATTAAAATTTATTTATTTCATTTAGGCCAATGGATACATAATTTTAAATAATTATAAATAATTATTTATTATTATAATAAATAAAGAGTGCTTGAAAATGTAAAAAGAGAATTTCAAGTAAATAAATTTTTTTTAAAAAGTGAGATATGCAGTATTGAGAGTCATATGATGAAGTTTGTCTTTTTAAATGTGGTTAGGAAATCCATTTGTGTTCATAATGCTAAAGTGATAATAGAAGTTACCTAGCCATTAGTTAATGCTAATAACACAATGACTCTGCATGCGGGTTAAATGATGCTAATTTTTTTTTATTTTACAATTTTTTTCTCTTTTTATTTAAATGTCTCTTTGTTAATTTGTCTACGCCCATAATCATCATCATCATCATCGTTGTGTTTTCAACATTTGCACTTAAATAATTTCTAAAAAAGAAAAACTTAAAAATAATATTTTATTTATACAATAAATAAATAAATAATAAGTGATGGGAAAATTAATCACTAATGAAAATTTTAAACAAAAAAATATCCTTGAATATTGTATAACATTTTTGTTATATTTTTATTTTTTTTTTTTTGTTTAAATATAATCAGGAAGTAGATGTTTATCATCTACTAATTCTCAGTAAGCAATCCGATCAAATAGAAAATAGAAAAAACAAACTTTTAGAATTAACCTGCAGTTTTTAAATCTTTTTTTTTTTTTATTCTTTTTTTTTTTTTTTAGGATAATCCTTGTAGCCATAATGCATCCCTCATCATTTTAATAATTTATAAATAAATTTATTTATTATTTAAATAATTAAAAAATTTAAAAGAAAAAAAAATTTAATTTATATAAATAATTAATTCAAATTGTATTTATATTTATTTATTATTTCTAAAAATTTTTTAAATGTGATTTTTTTTTTTTTTTTTTGATAAGATGTTATGGTTTACTTTTATAAAAAAATTATAAGGTTTCTGTAGCTTTTTAGCTGTAGGTTGCTTTAATATTTTCATGATATTGATATAAATTTTCTTTGAGATATTGAATGCAAAAAAAAAAACCGAACAAAAGCCCTACAAGTCTCATAGGATTCAATTTATCGTTAAGGGATAATAGAAGCCCATAAGTTTTGATGTGAAAGCAATTTGTCAAATATATATATATTCATATATATAGACTTTGATGTTTTTTATAATATATTAAGCACTGAATGATGCTACAAACAATGATAACCCAAGAGTGCTCGATTTAAAAGATTATTATTTGTGTGCTTGAAAACACTGTAACGTCACAAAAAAAAACAACAATTTACTATTATTTTATTTACTCAAATTGACAATAAATTTAATTTCATTCATAAATTTATTAAATTTATTTAAAATAGTTTTATAAATAAATATAAATACAAATTAATAAAGAAATATAAATATTTTTTTTTACAATGTATTCTATGAAAATATTTTTATATTTTTTATTTCGCAAAAAATGTGAATGAAAGAAAGTTTATTTTATTTTTTAAATTTAGGGTAAAGTTGGCTTGGTTTTAAATATACTGAAAGGGGGGTAGAGGGGGATTTTTGGTATGTTAGAAAAACATTCCAATGAATTTACTGAATGATCGAACGGTCAACTGGCGTCAGGTATTCAAAAAGGTTTGTTATTCTTTCGCAACATGAGAATGAAGAAAAAAATAAAAAAAACTCATCTATACCAAATTTTCAATACATTTTTTAAAAATACATTCAACAAATAATGACACTGCAGTCTGGTGCCAGCTATATTCGTTTTCGTTTATTTACCAGTGATAAAAGAAAAAAGAAAAAAAAAAAGAAAATGTTTTTAGTTGAAATAAGAGGATAATCCTCATTTATGTTTTTTAAACCTTTTTTTTTTTTTTTTTTCGAAATGTATTGTATTTAAAACAAATTTGATTTCTTTGCTTATATTTATTTTTTATATTTTTTGTTTGAAATAAAAATTCCATATAAAAAGTTGAACCAATTTTCCCACCAAATACAGTTTTAAAAAATTTTTTTTCAATATTTAAATATTTGTTTTAGACATTTTTTTTTTAAATAGAATTTCTTGCGTAAATATTACTGCAATTCAGCTTTCTTTTGACGTAAAAATTTTTAAATATATTCAATAGAGCAATAGATATATAAAAATAAAATAAAAAAAAAAAAAATAAAGATTTTTTTTACCGGAAACTTTTGTCCTGAATGAGATCAAAATATTGGCCGATTTTCAAGTGCAGAATAAAAAGAAAAAATGGGCCTTATTCATGGTAATATAAAAACGAAAAAAAAAAAAAATAAAATAAATGAAAAGGTCGTATATATATAGTAGCTCTTGACAACTTCTTACATAGTCAGGTGTGAAACGTGCTGACAATTTCACATAATGCCTAATAATCCATTTAGGATATTGGAAATATTATTTTTATAGGATATTTTTTCATTTTTTTTTTGTCCCCCGATCAATGGCACTTTGAATTCATCGATATTTTCAATATACATTCACTCGTAATATTATTTTTCTTTATCCAACTAATCATTAAATATCAAATTATTTTTATATTTACATTGAAAATATAGTCATCGATCGACTTTGAAATATTTTTTTTTCTATTACTCAATATTTTTTGTTACATCTGTTATTGATTTTTAAATAAAATATTTATTCAACACAATAATTTGATAGAAAATGGTAAAATATATTTTAAATATTATTAATTTAAAATTATTGATAAAAATATACTTGTTTATTCGACGTTTACAAAAGTGGTGATGAAAAAAAAAAGCATTATTTTGAGCGAATGACCACGTTTATATGAACATAGTTTGAAATATCAATTTATATACATTGCCACACGTTGTGATAACAATTTTCAATGACACCTCGGCCACAGGAGAATAAAAAAAAAAAATAAATGAGAGTATTTTTGCTCGTTGCAACAAATGGTATGTTGGCAAATATTTTGTATCATTGAAACATACGTGCATTATTTTGTTGGGGGATAAAGAAATATAAGCGATGGCTACAATTTAACAATTTTCATAGTAAAATATCAATATGTATATTTTAAAATTGACATCAACAATCAACATATATAAAACACACGTACAAATTTAAATTTATTATATATTTATTCGCGTTTTCATATGCGTGTTTGATAATGTCTCTATATATGTTTTATTGAAAATAAAGGAAATGTTATAAAATACATATTATTTTGAATATTTTACATATGTACAGTAGTACAGATTACAATTTACAATATGGTTTATATCCTATGTATACATGACTAACTCTCTTTGTCATTGAAAGCTCTTTATAAATTTTCACAATAATCATTTATAAATTATTAAACTATTAAACTTGATATTAATTTAAAAAATATTTATAAAAAAATAATTTAAATATAAAAAAAATTCACTCTATATATATTTATTTAAAAAAAAATATTAAATGTTTTTAAATTTAAATTATTATTATATGAAATTTAAGAAAAAAATAATTTAAAACTTGTTAATATTTTCCATGTGGGTGGTTTCGATTGTGTAACTTGTAAATTATTACAGATGAAGTAGTTTATAAATACATATCGTACTAAACGAGTTCATTGATGACTACAACTGTATAAGAAAAATCAAAATAATAAAAAAAAAAAAAAATTACACAGCTGCTAGTCACCATGGGGTTACCATGTGATCTGAAGAATCAATGGATATTATGTATTAAATTGTCGTAGTATACATAGTTATATAAATTTGTTGTACGATTGTGATCCAATTGTCCGGAGGTATTCGAGCAGAGTCAGTTGGTGATGCAGTCTTGAGGAAAAATAATTGTTAAATTTTTTTTTTTTTTTATGTAACACCCTGGGTGAGGTGGAGAGGGGTTACGAAATATTCATCTGACACACACGTTGTGTAACAATTACAAGTTTTTATGATTTTACACTTGACTTGATTGATTATCTACAATATATTTAAAATTTTATACAAATGAATAAGAAATATATATAAAAAGAAGAAAAAAAATACACACAATTGATGATTGGGGAGAGAAAAATATTTACCTTCCACATATTTGCTTGAGAATATTTTTATTTTTTTATATTTTTAATTTTTATTTATGATTTTTTGAATGAAAATTAGGTAATTATTTGAAATATTAATTTATAAATAAATTATTAAATTATTAATGCATTGAAATATAATATTGTCACGTCTATAAAGATAAAATATAATAATAAAGAGTGCATATTGTCAATGATGGATTTCAAAAATGTCGTCGTTGATGTTTGCTGCGAGACCAAAGTGGTCTCAAGTGGCGTTCCATTAGCCGCTGAAACTACTTCGAAACAGAATGTAAAAAATAAAAAAAAATAATATATATATATAAGAATGAGATAAAAGAACAAGTGAAAAAAAAATTTATTTTTTTTTTCATAAAAAGAAAAAGTATATAGCTGTTTAGTTTAGAAGAAAACGAACCGAAAAAAAATATGCATTTTATGCCGGTAGCTTGTGTGCTAAAGTCAAATGAGTATGTATAATTTAATTTTATTATTATTATTATTTTTTTTTTTTTGTGTTTTTTTGCCTACTGAAAAGGGCGTTTACACAAGTACAATATATATATTATGGATATAACTCGGTTGAGAATAAAGAAACACACATTTATACTATTTTGTGTAAAGAAACCACGAGAAAGACACCTTGGTGCTTGCAAATTGCTACCGGTTATATACTCACTCGTATTGCAAATATACATACACATAAAACAATTTATATCGACACAAAAAATTTCTTAAATATATAGCTATATATATTTACTTTTTATTTTTCCAAAAAGCTCTACAATAAATTGAAAAAAAAAAAAAAAGAAAATATAAATTAAAAATTTATACGTCTTTATTATTTTACAATAAATAAAAAATATATTTTATTTATTTATTTATTTTTTCGTTAAATAATATTAATAACTATTAGATAATTTAATTTTAGAGAATAGAAAAATTTAAAATCATTTGTCTACATGGAAATTTAAAAAAAATAAAATATAATTTATTTCTATTTTTTTTTGCAAAATTAAATTATAAATATAAAAATCAAGTTTATGTATAAATTTATCATCCCCAAGAGTAAGCCATATGCGATATAATATTATGAACAAGTGAGTATATCTCGGTGACCCTCAAAGAGGCACTCAATAGACCCTCGAGAATCACCGCACTCTCTTGATGTTAGCTCGTGCGCGTGCGTTATATACGCTCGTCTTTTTTAACCACTCAAATAAAAGCCCACTGTTGAAAAATAAAAATAAAATCATAAAATAATCATAAAATTTGTCGTTTATTTCACTGTGTCTCAAGAGACCACACACAATCATATACATATAAATCCGAGTACTAAACAAAACTCCTTGAAAGTGTAACTGAGCGGATGATCAACTAAGTACATTTTCAATTTTGAGGTGACACACATGCATCCACACATATATTTATATTTATATATAATTCTCTATAGAGCACATTGTGTGTGTAGTCAAGGGTACTTATTGTTTAGTTAAATAAATTAGATACAAATTTGCAGTAGATAATGAAAAATGACACTTGGTTAACCACGTAGTTGAAAATTGATTTAAAAAAATATAAAAAGCTGCAAGTAAATATTTAAAAAAAAAATAAAAAATCGTCTCTGGTTTAAAAATTTTAACAATTAATTGAAAGAAATTTTATTGTTGCCTCTAAATTTAAAGAAATTTTTTAGATTGACGAGTCAAAAAAAAATTTAAAGAAATTGAAAATTGAGCTTTAAAAGCTCCTCTCTTTTGACTAGAAAAATTTAATTTTTCAATGTATTATTTTTAATAATAATAAAAACAGTAAAAAAAATAATTTTAGACATTTTTCGAAGATTGAATTTATTATTGTTTAATAAATCTATGTGGTCTTGGAGTTGATGAAGACAATACGACGACATAATTATTCAAAGATCAAGCAACATCGATTTGCGTCAAATGTACGGAGAAATTTATCCCTGAGGAGATGACTGAAGATGTCCTCTTGAGGCATCTCGACCATCAGACTGAATTCTCAAATATCTCAAACTATGTACTATGTGTATTGAATTGTCTTATGTGTATATATATTGTATATGCAGATTGTCTCTTAGCTGTATTTTGTACGTTAGAAGATGACAACATTGACAGCTTGTATAAATTATTTTGTTCCCTTGGTGACATGAATTTCTCTATATATAATATATTTTTTATTTTTTTAAAATAATATATTTTCTGTGAATGTTTATTCAATAAAAATATATTTTTTTTTTCTGTCGAATTGAATTCGTTGAATTTAAAAAAGCAACTTCTAAATTGCTAAAGTTTTATTTTTTAAATAAAAGCATTTTTTTTCCACTGTAAAAATATTTTAAAATGAATTGAAAATTTTCAACGAGTGTTAACATAATTATGAAATTATAATCATGATAAAATTATTAAAAAGAAAAAGTTAATGATGATATACTCGAGTAAATATCAGATAATCATTATGTACTAATTCTTAAGAAAATTTGATTACATAAAAAAAAATATTATATAATATAAAAGTGAAAATAAATTGATTGTAACATGATCGTGTCTAATTTTCCAATTTAAGGATAAATTTATTTTGTTAGATATATATTTGTGTGTGATGTTACTCAACTTACAAGTAGAATAAAATGTGAATAAGAGTTAGAGGGGCATCACTAGTCTTGGTCCCACGGGAAGAAGGTTGCCGCGGCCACCAGAGCCTTCTGGCAAAATTTCGAAAAATTCTCCAGGGAATAACAGTCAGTCGACATTTAGCCAGCTAATACAAACGACGATGTAACACCCCGTTACACATGAAATAAAATAAATATACTGATAAAAAGAAAAAAAAAAAAACAAAAATGAATAAATAAAAATATGTACTTTACATACTTTTTTTTTTTTCTTTTTTAAATTCAATTTTTGATGTTCAAATCTATCAACAATATAATTTTGACACCTTTTAAAGTTTTTATTTCTCTCCGTATATTTCTACATTTATAAATTTGAATGAAATAATTATTTAAAATATGTCTAATTGTTTTTATAAAATTATATAAAATTTTAATTTAAAAAAAAATAAAAAATGATATGAAATTTTCTGTATATAAAATGCGTTAAAATTATAAATTGTTAGTAAGAATAAAAAATAGAAATTTTTTTTATAATGACTTTATTCAACATTGCAAAGCCTGTAATTACCCGCAGGCATTAATACATATGTAGACATTGAGGGGACGACTCATAATGACTGTCAACCATCTCCTTGAAAATTCGGACATTTATTCCCCTCAATACTAAACTCAGTCTACAACGACAATTAGCGTCATACAGCCCTTCAATGATTACCAAGTTAGTTTAAATTGGGTATAGGATATTAGGGTAAATTACCAATACCAATAAACTATTTAAATGATAACCCAAATATTTTTTATCATATAAATTTTGAACTATACTCAATTATTTAGAAAAATAACATGACAAAAATAATGAAAATTAAAAAGCTCTATTTATAGTTTCTTCTAAAATTTTCAAACTAAAATATATATTATTTAAAGTAACTTTATACTGTTTATAGTAAATTTATTTTTATTTATATAATAAAGTTTAAAATATTGTTGAAAATAATATTGATAAATATTTTTCTTAAAAAGTTAAAATATATATTTTTTATTCATTTTTTTATTTATAAAATAAAATCTTAAAAACATTGAAAAGCATTGTGGAATGACACATTTCATGTTGATGTGTATATATAAATTGTATATCAATATATATACACAGGCATTTTCATTTATAAATTCAGTTCACGTGCAAGATGGCGGCTGTAGTTTGCTCCGGGGGACATGTACCGCCTCTCTTTTCTATCCTTCATTCGTTCTCGTAACACCCTCTTCTCTTTATTCACTCATATATATTTTTAACTATTTTTTTATCATCAAAAATATATTTGTAACTTATTTTTCATACATGACAATTGTTCCTTAATTTTATAATCGATTTAATCAATCGAAACTTTTATTACAACGAAATCCAGATTACTTTTAATTTATTTTTCGAATTTCGAATTTCGATTTCTATACGTTTCGATTTTTTTATTCAAGCTTAAATATATTTACATTTTTTTCAAATTTATTATTCAATATTCCACCGTCGAAATAATAATAAAAAAAATCTCCAATAAACTTGGATATACTTTGAAAAAGCACATAAAAAGCTCGAAATATTAAATAAGAAAATCGAAATATTTCGAATCATCTTATGAAGAGTTTTAAAATCAATACTAGCTTAAAATTGATAATTTAATATTTTTCTGGACTTTATATACTTTCAAATATCAAAATTTTAAGTAAATATATTTCATTGTTATTATAGTTATATACCTGAATAGAATAAAAAATATTTAAAACAGGCGTTAAAAATATGAATCTCAATAAATAGTCAAATATATATAATATACATAAATTGATATTGCTTACGTGTGATATTTTCTTTGAACCTTAAAATTTATTTGCTTTTTGATATATTTACTTTTTCTATTTATTTTTTTTTATTCTACAATTTTATTTTTATCGTTTACACTGTCTCGTTGAATGGTGAACTCTCGTAAACTTCAGTGGCACTGAGTAGCCTCTTGAGAATCACAGTGTCTCGACCTTTTCGTTTTTGTAAACGATCATATACCTATATGTATTTTTTTTTTTTTCACTTTTATTTTTTAACTTGCGAGCACACGTTATTCTTGTGCCACTTCTTTTGTCGTATATATTCTTCAATTGGTTGCACATCAAACACACTATTGGATAAATTTTTATGGACAAAATTATTAAGGGAGGATGAATTTTTTCCTTTCAACAGCCACATCCGTTTCCTGTCTCAATTATATTCAAAAGAACACACTTATTTTCAAGTTATTTAAAATGGAGAAATTATAAATTTCATTTTTTTTTAACTAGATAAATTTTGATCAAGTTAACAAACGATATAATCATGAAAATTAAAAATTTCTAAGTCTTTTCTTTGGCATTGTCATTGAAATAATAAACAAAGAAAAAATTTATTTAAAAAAAAAAAAGCCCAAATAAGCAAAAGAAAAAAACAAATTTTTATCTTCGATCATGCTGTGATAGTCACAATATTTTGTCTAGACATAAGAATCAAAGATAACAAAAAATATTTATATAGTTTAAAAAACAAAAAAAAAACAAGATTAAAGTGTCTAGTCGTTTAATTAAATTTTTTTAAATATTATTAATTTTTCTCTGTGTGTAAATAGGAAATTCTTTGTATTTAAAAATATAAATTTTATAATTAAATATGCAGATGATGTATAGATTAAAAAAATTGCAAAATAGAAAATTAAAAATTGAAATATATTGTCGAAGCCAGATGATTTACAAATCGTCGGATTCGGCATTTTGGTTTTTTGTAAATGCAGCCATATATCGTTGCAGTTTTAATCAACCCTGTTAAAAATCTCTCTTCGTGTTAGTCTCTTTTCCGCATCATCCATATATTTTTATATTTTTTTTTCCATCATTCTCTTTCATCGGTATTATCATACCCCATAGTCTCTCGCTTATGGCATACATGACTTTTTTTTATTTTAAATTTCATTAGCGAGAATAGCAGACGGATTATTTGTACGAGAAATCCCTCGTCAGGATTATCAGCGATGCCAAAAATAAAATAATACTCATTGAGAAAAAATATTAAAATTAAAAAAAAAAAGCTCAAATAGAGATATACCAATACCATCGAAATAAAAGAAAAAAATTAATTTAATAAATTTATAAATTACATTAAAAACATAAAGTTTGAATTAATAACTACTCTATGTCTCGATTTCAATTTTTTTTTATTTTTCAACTTTTATTTCTATTATTTAATTCAATTTTATTATTATTAATATATATTTTTTTTTTATTTTTTTCGATAAAATATCTCGAACGAGATGTAAATATGGCGGCAAAAAAAGTTTCATCCCCCGCGTACCCGGTAAAAGAGCCCCGCCCACCCCAAGCCCGGTGTGGCTCTTTTTTTCAACATCAATTCCCTTTCTCCCAATTTTATTTCTATTTACACATTATTTTTATTATTTTTTTTCGTTTCACATTCTGTTTCTACATGTTTTTTTCTTCATTTTTTTATTCTTTCTCACTCCCCTGCCCCTATTTTTTTTTTTTTTTTCATTTTTCATCCCTTTATAATACTTGCTTTTTTACCAACATTTTTCACGCGTATACTCTTTGCCAAAAAAAAAAAAAAAATTATTTTATTTTACCCTCAGAGACTACCCCCAAAGTCTAGAATAAAAATAATAAAAAAATAAAATCTGTATATATTTTTTTAAATAAAAAAAAAAAACGCTATATAAAGAAAGTCAGTTAAAAATAAAGAAATATATATTCATCTATGTATGTGTACAGTACTAAATTGCTAAAACATTTTTTCATCCCAACTAGCTCTAAATGTAAAAATAATAATAATAAAATAAATAAAAATAAATTTTTTTTTTTTCCCAAGTAAATATAAAAAATAAAATTACAATTTTTTTTATAAAAAGGAAATGACTCTTTGGTGTACAGTGTGTGCATTAAATATACATATAAAAATTTATTTGACGATTAGATATATGTATATAGTAAATACAAAAATGCATGTGTAACCAGGCAGTTTGGTTTTTTTTTTTTTTAGAAAAAATGACAGAGAAATTGTAAAAAAAAAAAAAAAAAATCTAATATAAAAAGACAAGGTTTTTCTGGTTCTCAAAAAAAATAAAATAAATAAAAAGAGATGTATAATAAAAAGACAGATAAAAAGAGAAAAATATATAATACTGGGGTATGAGAATGAGGATGAGTAGAAAGGTGTACATTGTCGGGTGGCAATGGGCTTGAACGAACGCAATTTGCATGATTTTGCATGTTTTAACGCGCTTATATTTCAGGGCTTTTCTCTGTCGACCGACTGGTTTCAACAGTATGTCTGGCGTTTACAGTTTGCTTTTCTCCATTGCTCGCGGCAATTGACGAAAAGAAATTTATATATAGCAATGTTGATGTTGAACACTAAATGAAGAACGAGGGGTTGCAAATGGGCGGTGAGGGTGGTTTAAACTTGCTTGTAAATACAAGAAAAAAAAAAAAAGAAATTTTATATAACTGGTAGAGTTTTATATATACATAACTATGTATATCTACAAAAATTATATATAAATTTACCTTTTAGATTTCGAGACACTGAAAAACAATATAAACTGAAGAAAAAAGAAAAAAAATGTTACGTAATTTTTATACAAGACAAGATAAGACACACTGACAATCACCACACTGAGAATGACAATTAATTTTTATCGTTTAAAACGTCTATGTCTAGAGATAATAAAAATAAAACTAAAAATATATTTTTTTTATTTTTGTTTTTCACGTGTTAATAAATACTTAAAAAAATAAAAAAAAACAACACACAATATTTATCCCCTCTCTTTGTATATCTCTCTCTAGCTCTCCTTAATTTATATTTATTTTTTTTCAACTTTAGAATATAAAATATTATTTTATTTTATTCCTAAACACCGAAAAATATCAATAGATTTATAAATAATAATTATTAAAATATAATAATAAATATTTAAAAGTTAAAAAATATATTTGTGATAAAAAATGTTGCGGTAAGGGGTTGATGAGTTAGAGGGAACAAGAGAGTGTCAATAAATGATGAGTGTCATCCGCTATATAAAGTATCGTGTGTCATGACCAATAGCCACGAACAGGTGTTATATTTTAGTTGACCAAAAGTCACTGGTTATATTATCTATAGCATAACTGCATAAAGCTCAACTGTATATATGGATTGATAAAATAGTTAGAGAATAGATGCAGCGAACAAACGAAGCATACGTGTGTATATTTTATGCATTTAAATATACATATACATATATGTAAAAATACACTAGTGTTATATAATAGAATAACGTGTGTGTGTGTACATAGTGATATTACTAAAATGTCGTTTGATGAGTGTAGCATGCTGTATGTTCATCGTGATTTTCTCGATCTGGTTCATCGTGTTTCCGACGTTTTAGAATTTAACTGCTGCAATTGTATAGTTGTATATGACTAGTGCTATATGATAAATCATGTGGATAAATTTTACATCAAAATATATGTGAATTTGTGTAAATGTGAATTTTATAAATCTATGAGAATATATATGGTATAGCCAATAGTATAAAATACACATTGAAACACAAATATAAATGTGCGATTTATCCTTTTCTCATTTATCTTCATCACCCCGTTTTTATTTTTTATTTTTTTTTTTATTTTTATGTAGTATGTCTGTTACGTATATCGTCTCATGCTTTTGTCGTGTCCAATTGGTATATATATAGAGAGATAATACACCAAAGTGACAATGGCTGCTCATTATCGACTCGACCAATGGTCTATTGTCGTTGGGATTGTGAGAGCCGGAACCACCGGGCCTTAACACATCACCAGTGAGAAATGATACCATCCACGCAATATATATGTGTATGTTGCTTCTAGTATATTATCAGATTCATGACATTCATATGTATATGTTGATATATACACAGCTAGTGGGGGTGATCTCTCTATTTGTGGTTGATAATTAATTTTTTTTTTTCTTTAAAAAATAAAATTTCTATTAATTATAATTTTATTTTATTTTTAATTAATCTTTTATTTTATTTCTTTAAATTTTTAAACTGTACACTGTGTGATTTTTATTTTTATATTGTATGAATTTTTAACTAAATTATATTTAGTGCAGATTATTTTTTAAATGTTTTTATTTTTTAAAATAAAATTTTTAAATATATATTGATGAATATAGAGTCGGTAGTTTTTTGTGTGAACTCTCGGAAGTGTTTGTTTAGCAGTTTCGTCTCAAGATTCTGAAAGACAATCTATCAAGTCCAAAAAGTCCGGAAGAATAACTCAAAATTTTACCATCAACCTTTTTACGATTATATTGACATAAAGCCGATTACACTTCTTCAAAAAAAAAATAAAAAAATAAATTTTCTGACGTTTTATTTGGCAAGTTGGTGTTGTCTATATTTACCTATTTTTCTATCCACATATATGTGTTCATAAAAATATAAAATACGCATGTATTAACACTTTGAAAAAAATAAAATAGAAAAATATAAGAATAGAATGAGAAAAATAGAAAGAAATAAAAAAAAAAAAGAGACAAACTTTGCACCAGATTGTCTGAACACTTGTCAGGTTTGACAAATCCCGACAGGTACCACTGTGTTTCAGTGTTGCGTGTGACCTTTCATTGTTTCCATCAGAGTATTACAACAATCTCGGCCAAAAAAATAAAAATATATTTAAAAATTTAACTAAAATTATGATGCGGACTCCCACATCGTTATATAGATCTCATTTTGACAAGTGCATACATTTTCCACCAGCTACATACACAAGTTTTTTTTTTTTTCTTTCTTTTTGTTTTTTATCTATGAGGTACTCAAGATTGTGTTTGTATTTTTTTACTATTTATTTTATTTTTTATCCTTCTTTTCCTGCTAACGTAAATGCTCCCGAATTTAGTCAGACAGTTTCCTGCTTTTAAATCCTTTATAATTCCAAGTTTTTTACACTTTTTTTTTAGCTCTTAATATTTTTTATAAATTGATTAAAATATATGACACATATTTATAAATATTTTAAATTATAATAACATGTCTGCTTGATTATTTTTATTTATCATTTATTTATTTTTTTTTATATAGAACTCTTGAATATATATATTAATGTTTTTATTATTTTTAAATGTATTATTTAATATTTAGTAATGTATGCCTTATTTAATTATCAATACAATATTTTTTTTTATGATATATTTTGTTTTCTTAAAAATATGATGAGTGTGGAGATGGTCTACTTTGAAGAATCATTCTTGCTATTGAAATACATTCTGAGGCAACACTTGATGTCACTCATAACAATATATAACTATGCAAAGATGATGATTCAAGCGGATTTTGATATACAACAAAAGATTATGCATATATATATTCAAGAGACCCATCAACGCCACTATGCTTCTTTAACGAAAAAACAAAAATACAATTCTTGTATATTGTTTTTAAAGTACTTGAAATTATTTTTATAAACCATCATTATTTTTCAAGTTGATATTTTTATAAACATATATTTTTTTATTTTTTTAAATAAACAATATCACAAATATATTATAATTTATTTTTACTTATGAAATAAAAAAAAAAAATTAATTTTATTAATAAATATATCATCAATTAATTTAACTGTATATTATTAATAATTTTAAAATTATTCTCAAAATTTATAAAATCAGTAATTACTTATATAAAATTAAAAAATTATTTGTAATTATTTTCAAGTAAACCAATAACTAAAAATAATTCCAACTAATCTTTTAAATAAAATTTCATTTTTTTTCTTCAGATAAAAATAAATACATCTCAATGTATAAATATATAATCCTTTTCTTCTTAAAAAATATCCTATATATTTTTTAATAATGAAAATTTGTGATTTATATTTTTATTATGACTATTATATTTTTTTTTTTTATTTCTCAATGTAACTGAAAAGCTGAAGAGCATCATAGTAACTGTATATATAATAACGAGAAGAAACCCAACGTGGTATATTTCCCCGGGGCCCATAGAGCTTAGCCAGTAACCATGCCACCATTTGAGTCTCGACTTTAACATAGAACATATATACATATAGTTTAGCCTTTCAATTCGCAGAGCTCTAGTACAACTCGGCTATAAGATCATATCGAAGCAGATAATTGGTCGACAATCCTCTGAAACCTTCTCTCTCTCTCTCTTTTTTTTTTCATTTATTTATTTATTTTTTTGCCTCGTTTTTATTTTCAACTCGACTGTGTTCTGCTATGATGATGATGATGGGCACACAGAGATTTTTATTTTTTACTCGAACGGTATTTTCCCATTTCTCATTGAACCCCCCTTTCTCCCTCACCCTCTCTTTCTCTCCTTTTTTTTTTTTTTTGGCTTGGCACATAGACTCTCCGCTCCCTGGCATTAAGGGATTGTTTTAATTAAAAGCAACTCGAAAGCTCGAGCTTTTTTTTTTGAGCCACTTTGCCATTCTCTTTTGTTTCACAGAAAAATCGTAATTCCATATTTCTATTTTTTAATTAAATATTTTAATCATAAATCTGATATATACAGATGTATATTTTTTTTTTAGTTTTCATTTTTAAAATATATATATTTTAAATGAAAAAATTTAATACAATACTGAGCTTTTTTTTTTTTAATTAAATATTTTATTTATTTTATTTAAATTTACATTAATTATTTGCATTATTATTATCTTTAAAACAATACTAAAAGTATAATAAATTTTTAATTTAAAAATCAATAAATTCACAATAACATTTTAATAAAGTTAATTTTACTTTTTCAATATAAATATAAAATCTTATACATCATAGAAAAAAAAAAAAGCTTTATATATAAAAATAATTTATTTACGTATGTGTGTATGTGTGTTGGAATATATATACTTAATATTTATTTGTGTATGTTAAATGCCAAGTAGGCATCAATAGATCTCCAGTAAATACAAAATTGTTCGGTAAAAGTATGATTACAGGGCTGTAGAATCAGTTGCCAGTGCAACGTCACTTTGACCAAAAGAATACATCTATATAAAGTTGCGCATTAAAAAAAAAAAATAATATTTTTCTACTGTCTATATGTATATATAAAGTAGATATATATATAACACAGCCATTGATTTAAAACATGCCATATATAGACACCTCACACATCACGTATATACATACCTCTTGACACCATCATTGATAGCGATCAAAAGCGGCAAAGTGAAAGGGCGCTATAATAAATAATAATAATAAATAAATAATAATAATGATATTTATATAAAAGGCAAAACAAAAAGAGTAGGCGTAAATTGTAAAATAAAAGAAAATAAAAAAATTGAAAGACAGTGTAAAATTGAAATGAAAAATATTCAATGTGAGAAAATAAAAATAAGGAAAAGAAAAGGGAGGAGATTGAGAAGAAGGAAGAATTGATCCTGATGCTTTTGGTCATGAGGTAAAAATATTCGTTTGTCTTTTTTTTTTTTTTCAGCCCAGGATAAATAAACCCATCGGATTTTTTTTTTTTTTTCGAGCCTGTCATCTTATACACACCTTTATAGATAAATAAATAATACAAGTCTTGGGTATTTTTATCTTGCCGCACAAACACAACAAAAAAAAAAAACCAAAAATGCAAGCTATATAATTCATTGAGCTTCCACTTCACTTTAAATCAGCAAGTCATTGAATTTCTATGTGTATATATTTTTTAAAAATGCTAAAAGGTGAGAAGAAAATATGTATTGATGATAAAATCATATTTGAAATTTTTTAATATATAATTAATATAAAATATTATATATTTATTTTTAAGAAAAAAAATCTATTCAATTTTTTTTTTTTTTTTTCATATCTTGATTATTGATGAATAATTAAAAATTAATTAATTTATTGATTATTTATATATAAATAAATATAATCAAACTTTTATCTTTCAAAAAAAAAATTATTTTATAATTTTTTTTCATTTGTTTAGAATTTTTACAAATTAAATAAATAGTGGTGTGTATTAAGTGTTAAAATTTATGCCACGAGAGTGTTTTTAAATGTATGTGTTGAATAAATTTTATTATGTGTGAAAAATGTATGTATATAAAATAATATAGACACAAGTAAAACTTTAGTTACATCACAACACATATGTCACATATAAATACATAAATATATAATAATACAGAAGAATAGCATTGGGGTTGTGAGTGAAATTTCTAACAAGGGAACAAGTGAGAAAGATAAAAGATAAAAAATAAAAAAAATATAGAAAGGGATGGTTGGTGACAGAAATGCGCACGATATAGTAAAGACTCGTGAAAGCTTCCGGTATGACAAATTGGCGTGAAAACGCATTTCTGGGCATACACAAGAAATGAGAGATATATTTTTGCAAAAAGGATGACAATAGGTCAAATAGAACGAAATAGAAAATGTAAACTGTACAATAATGTTCGGTAATATCACAACATTTTTTTATAAATTTAGTTATTTATTTTGATGATGGTTGACGTTTAGTTGACGTACAAGAAATGAGCTTTATGTTCGTTTTTATATATATTTTAACAACTTAAATACAATTACTCAAGGTTGCAATGGTGATGATGATGATGATTGTAATTATTGTGATAAATAAAGATAAAAAAAGGGAGTGAAAGAAATGGGGACACAGTATATATCATTCCAACCGATTTACCAAGAAGAATTGAGACGTAATGAAAGCACCGAAATTTTTAACATTTAAGACGTAAAATTTACAGACTATATATCAAATATGTGAAAAAAAAATTAATATAAATAATTTAATTAAGTAAGTTCAATTGACAAATTTATTAAAGATGAAAATATTTTCTTTTGCATTTTAAAATAGAAAATTATTATTTTGTTTTATTAAAAGTTTTCGGCCAAGTGTCCCTTTGGTGCTTTTATTTTTTCATATAAATAAATATAAATTAATTATCAAAATAATGTATTATTCGTAAAGCTGGATAGTAATTTTTTTTCACCTCTATTTAAATTTGAAAAAATAAATTCCTTAAGCAAAAGTAAATTTTTTTTTGTTCATTTTTAATGGTAAATGACGTTAAAAAAAAATTTAGAATAACAATATTATATGTATATACGAAGCCTATGTTCTCTTTGAGTTAAAATAAATTTTACGCTGGTATAAAGTGATGCTTGATGTATTGTAAATGTTATTTTATAGCATGGTGCAATCAAGCCACGATATAGTCAGCCATTAGTCGCACCCGGTAAATTAAGTGGCGCCTACTTGGTACATGACTGATACTATTAACAACATCAAACGGCCAAAAATTACATCAGTCACCCTCCATGATTTGCCTATATCTATATTTTAATATTGCTTGATTTTCTTTGTCGTCTGTGTTGTGTAAAATTATTATATTTTTTTTCCATATTATTTCATTCATACACAGTGTTAAATACTCACACGTTTGACCCAAACACTTTTAAACATAAATTGAATATTCAAAATTTATTTTATATTTATTTTTTCAAGTAATACCTATGAGGTTATAATAAAGATTCTGACTATGTTGGAGTATAATTAACATCTAGTTTTTTTTTTTTTTTTTTATTATAAAAAGTACACTTGACTGCTTTTTATACGTGATTTGATTGGATAAAAATTAGAGTATAAATGCAATAGCATAATGAATAATTAAAATTTAAGTTAAATTTTTTTTTAAATCAATAATATTTAAGTATAATCATTTTGCATTTATCATCGAGTGAGCTGATGGTTAAGTCGGCAAGAGCCCTGCCTACAGTGCTGTGGTCTCAAGTTCAAAACCCAAACCAAGTTCTGATTTCTAATCTATGTAGAACTTTTTATATCACTTGGATTGTCTAGCTCGTCTAGCTCATGAGTCATGACAAATTGTAATATAGAATTAAAAATACATTTAATTCATTATTTCTCTAATATTGGTCAATTGGATGTAGAGTGACTGTGTCTTCTGGTGTTTGGGGCAAATATCCTAGCATAGACCATGTGAACAACGCACTTGATCTGTGCCAGGAACTATTTGCCTCAAATTTCTGATACCTGTTATTTTTTTTTTTTGAAAAAAAGATAATTTAGCACACTTATTTTATCTATTTCTCTCTCATAATTATCGATGACAACTGTCGTTTTTATATAAGAAAAAAAAAATTGTCTAGGATCTAAGCTAGTTTAGAAAAGTAATTTATCACGCACCGGTCGCGTAGGGTCGCTCTCGTTAATAAAAATAATAGATTTATTTAGAAAAATTATAAATATAATTATCGAAAGAATAATATTGACCAAAAAATAGAAAATTATTTAAAATTTTGAGTAAAAAAAATGCAGTAGCTGCTATATAGACTTGTTGTATATTTAGAGGAATATATACATAGAGAAAACACAAAAGACAAAGAGAATATTAACATGGAGAACAAGAGGGTACACACAATATAAATATATACATATACATATATGTATATAAAGAGGTGGAGGAGGTGTATAGGATGAGGAGGAGTCAGGAAAAGAGCTTGCCAAATCTAATTCACCACGTCGTTTTATTTGATCATATTTTACATCGGCTTTTGACGCTGCCCTCCAAAAGCCAATGCTTTTAAAATACATTACACGTATCTCTGGAGAACAGACTACGTGTTATATATGTATATTAACAAGCAAGCTACTTTTATACAACATCACTATGGAAAAAAAAATATATAAATATATTTAATCTCGTCATATATAATCAGTAACTTAATCATTGTATCAAATTGATTTAATTTATTTTTCCATCATTTTTTTTTCTCTATTCACAACAATTATATTATCTTGCTATTTAAAATATTTATTTAAGTAATTAATTAATTAAACAAATATATAAATTTTTAATTCAAAAATACCAAAAAAAAAAAAAAAAAAATTGGCAAAAGACAAGTAGACAACAAATATATCATTTTCAAAAATTAATTATAAACAATTGTAATAAAAAAAAAAAAAAAAAATAAGATAATAGTTAAGAAAAAGAAATTTATCTTCCGTTTGTATATCGAAGAAATTTTCTAACAAGATGAACCCCATAACGTAACATCAATTTCCCCCGTTTCGAGACAAAGACCGGATACAATTAAATACTCGTGCTTGAATTGACGCATTGTTCAAAACATTGTGCATCAAAGCACATGTATTTTAGGGGTATTTTATCTCCCCACTATTTTACAAAAATCTCATCACAATATATATATATATTCATCAAAAAGATATTCTTGTTTTATTAAGTTGTGTTCGCTTGAGATACATCATCATTATCATCAGTTGACTTTGAATAATATATCCAAGGGGATTTAGTATACATATAACCTTTGTCAAATATATTTATTGAACCAACAACTAGCACATCAAATCATCATATTGTTACAACACACGCGAGACAAATTTATATATATACATAATCTATATCTCCCTTGATAATTATTGACACAATGCACAACGAATTGTCATACGTCTCATATCACTACTCAAGTCAAAACATTCAAATCAAAATATATTCATTAACAATAAAATTCATTATTTAATTTTTTTTTATTGTTCAAACACGTGACCAATCAATTATTATTTTTTTTTATTTATATTTACAATTTAGACTTATTATATACTCAATTTTCCACTTTGGATTTGTATCTATATTTTTTTTTTTTTTCTTTTTTATTTTTTACCTGAAATTGTTCCCACGTTATAAAAATATTTTTTTTTTTTTACAATATATATTTTAATTGATTATTTAACATTGATAAATTATGTAAATTATATTTTTTTATTTCTGTATAATGTAATTTTATTGTTGTAAATTTTTTGTTATGAAAATATTATTTGAATTTTGCTTTTTTTATTTTTTTTGTTGAGTATGAAATTGATTATTATTATTTTGCTTTTTTTAATGTTATTTTTGTGAAAGACTTATGGGATATAAACGTATATGTATTCCCTTGAGAATATATATATTGCAAAGCATGGCTTCTTGCATTCGTGTAATCAAATATTTCTGTCTCACTCGAGGATCATCCGTAAATCTTCTGAAGCGCAATTCATAAGGATATTACGTGATGATATATGTATATTGTATATAAAATGTGGCTTTAATGTATGTACATGGTGTTGTTCATTGTAAATATAATGTAAAACATATTTAAACTTTTAATTTTTGGGATTTTGTATGAGTATACAGACTGACGAGATAATTTATTAAATTAAACTAAAATAATGAAATTATTATACTAGTAAAAAGTTGAAAAAAATACAAATTTGTTTTAGTTTTTTTTTTAATATTTAACATACTAAATTTTTTGAAAATTAATATCTAAATAGATGGTGAATTTAAAATTTAAAATTCAATTATTTTTTCTATTTAGTTTTTAGATTATTTTTGTAAATGTGTTGAGAGTCTTGTGATGAAAATTATTAACAAGTTTAATTATTGATAAAACAAGTGGCATGTATATATAGAAAATTAAAAAAAAATAGCATTATAAATATACTTTTGTTGTTGAGCAGTGGATGTATACAAAGTACAAGATTTAACGAGTAAAAAGGAAGCCCTGTATAGATAATATGAACACCCAATGCACTTTTATCTTGAGTGAGAAATATTAGGTTGTATGGATTTTTTTTTTTTTTTGATGAATAGAACAGATTACAGCAGAAAAAAAAAAAAAAAAAGTAAAGATTAACTCAATATCCTGTATTTTTTTTTTGTTCATTTATTTGGGACTGAGATTTTTTTTTTATTAAGATATTACTCATCTCTTATTGATAAGCTGATTTTATATATTAAAAATTTTCAAATTTGCAAATAAAACCAAAGAAAATTAATTAATTTTTAAAAAAATAATAAAATAAATAAATTCATATTAAAAATAAATTCAAGTTACATTTTAAATATTTCGTTTATAAAAAATATAAACAAAATAATTATCAAAATAATTTAAAACTTTTACATTTAATTTCTAATTTCAATTTATATTTAAATATAATTCAATTATTTTTTAAATAACAATTCTAATATATTTATTTAATATAATTCCTATCAATTAATAAATATATTTTTAAAACCCAAATTAACACTAGCAATACAAAAAGATAAATAACACTTGTTTTTTTTTTTTTTTTCAAATATCCCAACATTGGTATACACCTATGTAATTAAAAAAAAATAAAATAAAAAGGTGATAAGTCTAATGACACATTGATTGCGTCAGTAACTTTCATCATGATGTTTTAAAAGATATAAATAAATTTTTTTTTATTTTAAATATTTGTGTGTGAGTGTTGGTCTCTCAATTGAGATATAATTTATATACAATGAGTATATAACAGTAGGCTATAACCCCTATATATGTATATAAAAAGAAATGAGTCCCAATGACTTGCATTATTTTGTCAGAACGCATTAGCCATATTTGCATTTAATTGCCGGTTGTTTGTTTGACGTTCGCGACGTTTTGAATTTTCGTCTTTGTTCAATACCGCTTTTACTATATCGTATCAACATTTCCGTTTGTTTCTTTACCATTTGCAACACTCAATTTATTTTATTTTTTTTATATATTTATTATTATTATTATTTTATTTATTTATTTATTTACATCACACATTTATGTTGGTATATATAAACTTCTTAAAGTTTAAAAAGTCACGCCATGTGTCGATGACTTACAGCCTTTATAAAAAATTGTATATATAAAAATATAATAGTCATTCTTTGATTCTCATCTTGAGTGTATATGTATACGGGTTTGAGGAATAAAATAATAATCAGTGATCAAAATTTTAGTAATTACTAGGTGCTCAACAAATTGTAATAATACACATTTGTTTTTATATTACAACTTTTTGTTTTTTTTTTTATTCAACATTGTGATAATTAGTATACTTAAAATTCCATTTATAATTAAGTTGATGAATAAATAAAAAAATTAAAATATATTTTATTTTAAATATAAATAGTTAGTATATAAATATTTTTAGCAAGTTAATTTTATTGTGAAAAAAAACTACTTGTCAATTTTCCAGAGTGAAATCAACTGGTACCAGTTTCAATTATTTCTCCAGTCAATTAGTAATTTTATCAATTAACCTAAGACAATTTAAATTGCCACATTTAAACCCAAGTGTTAAAAATTAAATAGTCAATGTTTTATAAAAAAATAAAACAAGCAAAAACATATTCAACCAAGTTTTAAAAAATAAAATCAAATTTAAACACTGGCTGTCCATTCTACCATTCAATAAAAAAAAAAAAAAGAAATTAAATTACTACAATTTTTCGATCGTAAAGTTACAAAAGAACAAAACAATAATAATAAAAATAAAATAATACAAGTTTTATATGGTTTTCTAATGTTGAAATAAACTCGCCGCGAGTTAAATCCCCAGGGTGTGTTGGTAGATCGGTCATGGAGACGTCTCTATTCACCAACAAATGTACACATATATAAATGTTATAAAAGCCATATATAAATAAATTTATGTGTAAGATGAGTGTGTATATATATACATGAGTGACTGGATAGAATCCTAACTGAATCTCATCCAAAACAGAGTTATCTTTTGCAGCCACATACCGTTTTCTTTGCTCCACCCAATACATAAGAGACGTGTCTTGAACCCTCTTTTTCCACCCTTATCTATATACTTGTTCTTTTATATTATATACCTTTATCAACAAGCAACATCATCGCCATTGCCACATCACACCATCAACCCTCAACTATATATACTCTTCACCTTTTATATATATATCAAACTTTGATAAAGCTTCATCTTCCTTTTCTTATTTCTCTTCAGGTCTCTCTTTTCATGGTTCATGGTTGTCGTCGTCGTCATCGTCGTCGTTTTTCTTGCTTGAGGCTAACAATCTTTCTCTACTTTCTTTTGACTCTTTCTTTATCTATCTCTCAAGCAAAGTTTGTTACACAACTTGCCTAGTAAGATAAACTTGGTAAAATTTTACTGTCTTCTATCGCAAATATATATATAAGCTTCATCTTCTTCTTCATCTTCTTCTTGTAATTATTATTATTATTCGTGTGGATCTTTGTATAAGATCGCGAATTGTTTAAATAATCTCGAAGATTTGTGTCATCTCTTTCTATTGCTGTGATAAAATAACCATAGTGATCTTGATGATTGAATATAAGAATAGAAAATGAGACAGTAGTAAATTTATTTGAAAGACGCATTGGTATTGCTCCTTTGTCATGTGGGAATTACGGATCAAACCACAATGTACTTTGCAGTTTAGTTGGCAAGTATATTTGCAGACATTAGCTAAATAATGTTTTATCAACTTCATGAATAGGCTTATGGACCTATTGGTAGATTTCAAATATAAAAAAATTTTAAAAGTTTATGTAGTGACATCTTTTTATTTATTTTATCAAGCTATATGTATACACTGTTGATAATGAAAATTTCTGTTTTATAATGGTAATTAGAAAAATATAAAAGAGGAACATTTTTTTTTTTAATTTATGAATAAGTAAATTAAATTAAATTAAATATGATTGTATTTTTTAAAACTGTAATAATAATAAGTGTGCAACATGTTGATGATTTTATGAATGATTTAAGTCATTGTAAAATGTTGTAAACATGCTACACATCCACCAGCAGTGGTAACTCCATTAACTGCCATTCGGGCCATGAATCTTGCTGCCCAGGAACCAGCAGTTATGCCAATTGATCCGAATCCCACTAATGCAAGTACACCTTTTGCAAGCAATTTCAAGGTCAATATAATCTAAAACAATAGGTATACAATTTAATTTAAATTTTTTTATTGTTTTGATAGAAATATATATAGATTTAGAAGCTTATTTACTTACACCTTGTCCAAGAAAACCTAAAACTGCAACGATAACTGAAAAGACTGCACCCATGATTGCTATCTGCAATTTAATTATTATTTTAATTTACTCAATTATATTTACTAATTTAAATGTAAAGGAATTTAAATGGTAAAATTGTTTTAAAAATTATTAAACTAATTACCACAATTAATTGATTTGCACAAAAATAAAATATCACAATCAAACAAAATATTTTCAGACGTATTTTCGTGTTTGTTCAACAAAAGACTGTGGAGAAAATTAGTGAAACGCTGGTATTTATATTGTCTTCCCACTAAGAGTTTCGTCTTGAAACAAAAACTAGTAGAAATAAAAAATAATTATCAGCGTTTCTTTTATTTTTATTATTTTAAAATGTGATATATATATTTACATATTGAATTACTTTTTATCACACTCACAGCAAAAAATAATAAATAAAAAACTTTTTTAAGAAAATACATACTTTCAATTATTTAGTATAAAAATAATTTTATTAATTCAGTTACCTATTTTTTTTTTAATTTATTTAATTAATTTTAATAAATTATTATTAATAAAACAACAATCAAATTGAAAATTATAATTAAAATTATAATTAAAATTAAAATTAAAAATCTCATCTAAATTTTGTTATAAAAATATTTAGTTATAATTTGATATGTTAATTTAAAATACAATGTTTCTTATTTTAATTATAACAATATAAAAATTAAATAGATTTAATTTTATTAAAAAACATTTGTAATTTATCATCAAATTTTATTTTAATTATCTCACGAGATACAAATATTATATCAAAAATATTGAATATGAAATATATATTATTTTTGTTTTGTAATTTTAAACGATGCTAAATAATTAACATCAAAATAGACTAAATTAATTGAAAATTTTGTATAATAAAATAATAGCTAATATTTGTTTTAGACTTTGTATTTTTGACTAATTTAAATACTCAATTATAAAGACCCCAACCGTAAGAATATATCTGTATTGTGATGTAACAAGCAACAACACAACCAATACCAAAATATATTGAGACTTTAACTGTTGACAATTTAGTCTCGTCATAAGAACCATTTTCAATATTTTTAGTAGGATACTAATCGTGCCTATCAACAGATCTATCAGTATTCGAGTCATTAGTATTTTCAAGAGTGTACCAATTAACTCCAACAACTGATCTATCAGTATCCAAGTCATCAACACTTGTTGATGCATCGAGTACATCACCTGATGGCTCAGCAGAATTACCACCAAAGACATAAGTAGTAGCAGCACCAGCACAACCCCATGCAGCTGCAGCTGTATTTGAAATAGCTCCAACAGCTCCAATACTTTGGCAAGTTGCAACAACTCCACCAGCTGATGTGGCACCTCCTCCAAGAATAGACATCATACTTGCTGCTGTTGAACCTGCTGCTATTCCACCAGAAGTAAAACCTATTGCTGTTACAGCAACTGGTGCTGCAACAACAGCAACTGCTCCAACAACTAGTCCACCAACAACTGTTTTAAATGAGGTTTTTTGTCTAACTTGACCAAGTATATCCCAGAACGATCTGCGAATTTATTTATTTAAAGAAAAATATTTATGACTTGATGAGATAATATATAATATAGTAAGAACACCATACCTTCTTGACTCGGGTGTTTCATTAGGACTTGTATCATCATTGGCAGTTGACCAATTGACAGTCATTGCAGATCTATCAGTAACCAAATCATCAGTACTTGTTGATGCATCAGCACGTCTTGGCTGATCATTGGCAGTTGAACTATTGACAGTCATTGCAGATCTATCAATAGCCAAATCATCAGTACTTGTTGATGCATCAGCATATCTTGGCTGATTATTGGGAGCAGCTTGAGCATCAATTATTGGAGCTCCAACTATAGCACCTGTTTCAGGAATAATACTACCAATCTCTGGTTCATCAACTGAACCCCGTGCAGCTGTAGCTCTATTTGCAATAGCTCCAATAGCTCCAACTATACTTGGTAATGCAGTAACAACTCCTGCAGCTATTGCGGTACCTCTACTGGCACCAAGAACAGAAATCATGCTTGCTGCTGTTGAACCTGCTGTTATTCCACCAGAAGTATATCCTATTGCTGCTACAAAGAAAAATATTTATAACTGTAAAATAAAAAACACCATTATTTTTCTAGAATTGTATAAAATTTTTTGATATTATTAGAGTAATATAAATAATTTAAAAAAATAAGTCTTTATCTGCTTTAATCTTACCAGGTTTATTAATATTTTTTTCAATTACTTTCAGTCTTACTTTCAGTAGTTTTTTTTTATATAAAAATAGCCAACAATATAACAACAATAACAATAGAAAATTTACCAGCTGATTAAAGTAAACAAGAGTGAAATAAAGTTTTCAGAGAATAACACCGAACACGTGATGTCCCTGTTAGACATTGACCTCAACAATGGCGATTTATTTGCGGGAATATTTAACTCATGATTTATCAATGCACTTCTTTAAAATAATTTTTAAAAAATTAATTTTAATTGATATAAATATATCAATATATCTGAAAATAATAATTATTAAAATGTTCATGTAAGTTATTTTGTTATATAATAATTTTTACTTGAGACTTGGAGTACAATAAATAATATAAAAACCAAAAGAATAAAATTATTTAATTATTGTTTTTTATTTCATTTTTATTATTATATCAATTTAAAAAAAGAAAAGTTTACATTTTCAATAATATGAATGTTTGAATAGTTAATTTCAAAGATTTGTAAAAAAAAAGTTTATTAATGTAAATAATAATAAATTGGAATGAGTTGTGCCATGTATATTGATGTAAGATAATATAAGTTGGTGTTTAAAATGGTTTTTTAGCACCATGAGACTGCAACTGAGAGACTATGCCTCCTTTAGGCACTTCTCCCTTGACAGCACCTTCACGCATTATGCCAGCAGCCTGAGAGTCAGCTTTGATCCCTTGAGTTCCGAATCCAAGGCCACCACCTTTGCCACCTTGTTGAGTGTTTTGTTGACCTTTAGACATTTCTGTAAAAATTATAAATTGCATACATTAAAAACCATTCACAATATGTAACATTAAAATTGTAAAAAAAATATTAAAAATTATAAATTAACAAATATTAATTTGACATTAAATAATCTTTTTTTTCACACACAAATTATAAAAGTTAAAGAAACTTATTAAACATAAAAAACAATTAACAGTATTTCTACCATTTAAATTAAATGCTTAGTTTTTAAATTTAATATTTAATAAAATTTATAAAAAAATATAAAATTCTAATTAAAAAAAAACCAAGATATTTTAAATTATTTTCTATTATATTTGTTTAAAAAATTTACAACAGAATTTAATTTATAAATTAAATAACTTACTAATTTTTTTTTTTTAAGATGTTGATTTATCGACTTTGACGTTGATTTTGATTGTGTCCTTTGAGAGCCAGAGGAGTAGTTTATATAGGTCTAGGCATCACCCCACTCAGGGTCTCCAATCAAACTGGGAATCCCAGTTTTAACTTTTAACTTGTGAATGACTAAGAATTTACTGGAAACCAAGACCAACCACTCCAACAGTTCAATTTACAAGAATTTTTCAGATTGGTTTATCAAAATAAAATTCGCATAATAATCGTATCATTTAATTGGAGTCATATTACCCTGAAAATAATTTGATTGTTGGTGGTCCTGACTGTGTTCAACAAGGAACCGCCGCAGCAGCAGTATTAATCGTAACTCTATATCAAAGCATATAATTGTGTTTATTATTTTTATTCAAGGAAACATTTGTCATGGTGTTTTTATTACTTGGCTGTACTTATGTTTCTTTTTCTTTTTTTTCTCGAGATTATTTAATCATTCAATAAACGTTAACACAATTATTTATCAAAATAATCATATAAAAAACATACAAGTACATCCGGAGTTTTAATTTCAGCTACTTCTTGATAATTATAACATGATAAATAAAATTTTTTCAAATGATAACACTGCAGATTGATTATTGATGGAATTGATTGAAAAAGCAGGTCATATTAAATTAATGATTGATAAATATTTATTTTTTTAAAAGAGTATTTAAGTTTAGTAAGAAAATACAACATTTTTGTTATTCACCTAGATGAAGTTATTAAAGAGTAAACTGACTTTGTCAATGAAGCAGCACCACTTGCAAGATTACCAACTTGATTAACTCCACTCTTTGCTAACTCATATACTTGAGGTGCATGTGTAGAGTAAGCATACTTTGTCAGAGAAACTGCACCACCAGCTCCACTCTTTGCCAAATCATATGCTTTTGATGCTTTAGGTTTGCAATCTTCAACCGATGGCACTGATGCTGCAAGAGGTACCATCATTAAACCAATTACAACAGCTGTTTTTTTGGCAATTGCCCCGACTGCACCAATACTTTGACAACTTGCAACTACTCCTCCAGAAGCAGTTGTTCCACCAGTTGCCATTGCTGACATTACACCAGCTGCTTTTGATCCTGCGAGGATACCTGCTGATTTGAAACCAACAGCTTTGACTATCATTGGAACTCCAAAAAAGGCTATTGTCCCACATACACCAGCACGGATCGCCCAATCTGTGTAGCTGGTCCTGGTCTCACTCATGATTTTAATTTATGTACTTTTTTGTTTCCTGATGAAAATATATGTCAAGTAAATTGTAGCTATTTTGTATTTTATCGAATATTGCCAGTTTTTAATTAGATGGTAAATTATTTTACTTACTTGGAATTAATTGAATTTGGATAAATTATATAATATTGATATGATTATCAAAACAAAATGTCAGTGTTGAACATCTGTCATATATTAGTGTCTTGTTGATGTTTTTTTTTGGTATTTTTATAACCTACCACTGCAGCGCTGAATTCAATTCATGGCTGATCAACACACTTTTATAAAATAAACATATATTTAATACTACTTAAATTTTAAAACTACAAAATTGATGATGCATGATAAGACTGCAAATTAATTCATGGAATTGATTAAACACAAAAAAACAAGTCATATTAAAATAATGATAAATTAATATTTATTTTCTTAAAAGAGTATTTAAATTTAGTAAAGAAATACAACATCGAGATCAAGTGATGGTCTTCTGAGCAGTACCACTTGTAAGATAAAAAGCTTGATTAACTCTACTCTCCTAATTCATATGCTTGTGATACTTATGACTCAGTATCCTCTCTAGATGTTATTGGTGATGAAAATGGCCAATTCCAAGACCAATCATCATAGCTTATGTTTTAGAAATTGCTCCAACTGCACCAATACTTTGGCAAGTTGCAACAAGTCCTCCAGAAGCAGTAACTACACCAGTTGCTATCGTTGACATCAATGATGCTGCTGTTGATCCAGCAGCTATACCTGCCGCTTTAAAACCAATTGCTGAAACTACGGCTGGTACTCCAAAAAAGGCTATTGCCCCAAATACACCAGCGCTGATCACCCAATCTGTGTATCTAGTCTCGCTTATGTTGGTAAATTGTGTATTTGTTTTCCTGATTAAAATATATCTTCCAATTATTTTCTATTTCATCCAATCTTGCCAGCTTTTAATTTATACTAAATTAAATTAAATGGTAAATTATTTTAAATTATTTTACTTAGTTGGAAATAATTATCAAATCAAAAAGAAAAAAAAGCACCAAAGATATCACCACGAATGTCTGCCTTGAAAAAATATTATTTCCAGAATAATAATCAAGCGAAAAAAAAAAAAAGGAAATAATAAAACAAATGCCAAGATGGATTTAAAAAAAAAAAATAATAAAATTGTTTTTTCACTTAGGTTATTTAATATAATAAAATCTTATAATAAAAAATATTATATAAATATAAATTAATATAAATATCAATTGTATAATAATGATGCATGAAAAATATTATGAAAATAAATTTAAAAAAAATGAAATTAAATTACAAACACCAAGTCCTTTATCATCTGATTCTGATAATGGTAAAAGTTTAATTTATTTTTCAATGAAAAAAAAAAAATGTTTATTATATATTTATTATTTAATATTCTAGACATCAGTAAAAGTCTTATCAATGAAATCAATGAAGCTTGTCAACCAGTAAAAAATTCTGGTAAATATAAATAAAATATTCTACACGTACTTCAACTTGACAAAATAAAAAAAACTTCTCAAAACTAAAATAAGTGATTCTTTCAGAAAACTTCACAACAAAAAGTTTAACTTCAAGTTTAAATTGTGAAAAAATAACAGAAAATGGATCTTCAGTTTTTTTGAAAGCATTGAAAAACCGACTCAATAATTTACCTGGACGTTTACCAGAAACTTTAAAAAATGAAAATAGAAGTTTAACTGAAGATTGTTACTTTGATCTTAAACTTTATGAAAATCGTATTGATGAAAAAGATGAAGTAGAAGTTGACTCTAAAATTACAACTTTAGAAAAAAATTTAAATAATGTAACTAATAATTTAAATGATGCAAGAGCTCGTAGACGTGCAAAATTAGCATTATCAAAAATGCAATCAAGTGATGACGAAGGTCTTGAACAATCTCCAATATCAACTGATCCACCAACATCAAGAATTCCCAACTATCAATCTGTAAGAAAAAAAAAAATTAATCATCAAAGTTCAGAGAGTGAATCTGATAATTTCTACAATAAATTTAATGATAATAAAATTAAAAAAAATACAATAATATTAAAACCAATAAAGTCATCAATAAAAGAGAGGAAAAAATTAAAAAATAATAATTCATCATGGATCAATCAACAAGATACATTTGATGATAACAATAAAATACATACTGTTTTTATTCCAAAATTAGATCTTCAATCAGAGGAATATTTATCAACATCACCAGATTATTTAAATAACAACACATCAGCTGATAATCGTGATAAAGAAATTGACGATCTTGTCGAGGCATTGTCTCAAGTTACACTTAGGCGATCACATCAAATTAGATGGACACAAAAAACCAATAACATTCATACACAATCAGCTCCAGTATCATCACGTCAAAGCAGAAACCTGGATGATCCCTCCAAGACATTCAGAGTATCCCATGCAAATCCAAGACACATTGAAACACCTGACAAACATAATAAAAAAAATTCAACTGTAATTCATTTGGAACTATTAAGATCAAAAAAATCAATGATTAATTTAGCTGATATGTTACACAACAATACAATCAATAATATAAATAATATAAATAATATTAATAACAACAAAATATATATAAATACCTCAACTCAATTGAGCTCTTCATCACTAACAAAATTAAATAATAAAAAATACAAAAATCCTGATGATAATAGTAATAGCAATACAAAAAAAAAACGTAAAAAATTTAATAATTTTTCACGAATATTTACAAGAAAATTTAGTAATAAAAAAATGATATGTGAAAATAAAATAATTACACCAATTTATGAAAATAGAAATTATCCATACAGTTCATCAGATGATAGTGATAAAAATTTTGAATATCATAAAAAGTATGATAATTATTATGGACATGTTGATGATGATGATGATGCAAATGCAAATTATTTGATTAATAAAAAATTCAACATGAATAATCAATGGGTTAAAAATATAAATAATAATGAAAAAAAATATTATAATAAATCACCGTATGATGTATTTTTTGTTAAAAATTATCATCAAGATAATTTTGTAAATATTAAAAATGAAGATAATTCAAGTTTTATTGAAGATTCATATGATGAAAGTGAATTTAGTTTATCAAGCAAAAATAGTGAAAAAAAAAATATCAATAGTAAAAGAAATTTACATAATAATAATTTAAATAATGGATGTTTTTGTTTTCGTTTTTTTAAACTATTTTTTGTTAATGAAAATTAATTTTTTTTTTAATAAATAATAATAATAACTAGTCAAATATTTAATTTGCCATGAAGGTATTTTTTTTCTTTATTTGTTCGGCGTTTTTTTTTTACATGGCGATTGATGAACTAATGTTTTTTTTTTTTGTTTATTTAATTTTTCAATTAACAATGGTTTATGTAATTTTTATTTATTTTTTTCTCAATATCTAAGAAGTCGTTCATGCTAAATTCAAGTGATAATCCATTCGAAAGTGTTTATTTTTTTTTGTATTTATTTTTATCATAGGTGACGATTAATTACGACTTTATTTTTTCTTTTAATCGTTATTTTCTTTAAAATTTAAATTCAATAAACTGTTTTTTTTTTATTTTTTAATTCGCCTAACGCGCAAACTTACATTTATTGTTTATCGTTATTGTTTAATTGTTATAAAAAAAATAAGTCTTTAAATAATCACATAACAGTCATCGAGCATATTTATTATTGTTTCATTTATTTTATTTATTGAATTTTTCGTCGGATAAATAATTTGCGCGAAATCCCAAAATAATTTTTCACTGGGATGACTACTTTTTTTTTTTTTTTTTTGCTCGTTAATATTATTTAAATAAAAAAATAATAATCATTATAATTAATAATAAATAATAAATAATTTATTAATTTGGATTAGTTTTTTGCGCAAATACCGACATGGAGGGATGGCAGTTATTTTTCAAGTAAATTTTGTAGTAAAAAAAATGAAGTTAATAATTTTCCAATTTGCTTGTCTTTAATGCTCATGATTCTTGGAAATATTTGAGTTTAATATCTTTATTTAAACTTTATAAAAGTTTAATAGTTTATAATTATACAGAAAAAAAAAATAAATAGTTAATTTTCTTTTTAACCGCGACACCGCGAAAATAAAAACTGCAATTAAGCGAAAATGCAATATTCTGTTTAATTTCTTTTAGTAATAATTTATCTTGTCGAATAAAATCGATTCAATTTTTCCTATTCTTGTTTTGTTATTATTATAACTATTATTAACTTTTTTTTCTTTTTTTTTTCTTTTATTATTTTCATTCGCACGCGTATTATAAATACACACCCATATCATCTATACACATACATTATTAATATTACTACAATAAAGATTTATACAGTTTTCATAATTATTGTTTTTTTTTTTAATTCTTTTTTTTTTTACGACCACACGTTAAACACACCCTTAATAATGCCTTCGTTTTTTATTTATATCACAATGAACTACCGTTGTATTTTTTAATATTTCAAAATTTTTTTAAAATTCTTTTTAACGATATTATTTCATTTAATATATTTTTATTTTTAATTTAAATTATTGTTTTTACTTTTTAAACGTAAAAACGATTGGCAACTCTTTTTTTTTTAATTTTTCTTTCACCTATTTGTCCCGCAGCTAGAAAAATATATAATTTATTTGATTATCTATTAAATGAAAGTTAAATTTTATTTTCAAATAATCAAGATTAAAAAAAAAATAAAAAAAAAAAACAAAAAACATTGAGACGAGGAGAGACACACACACTGTCAATTGATAATACACGATAATTAATTTTTTTGATAAGAAAAATATGGCTAAAGCGTCTAGGGGTGTCGCGGTGCCATTAAAAAAAATATATATCAAATCAATTTGAAGTATATTGATAGTTAATAAATATAAAATTTTAAACATATGTCCTTCTAAATAAAATTAAAAAAAAAAAAGACTAAAAACATGATTGACAAAGTCATAGTTCAATAAAATAATTAATTTTTCTTCAAATTAATATCAGTATTTCTTAATAAAAAAATTTAAAAACAAAATAAATCTAATTATTGATTGAAAAAACAAAAACCATTATTATGCTCGTTTATAACGATAATATTATTTTTTTAATTAAAGTTTTTCCGCGAGCAGGACGGAGTTGTAAAAAGGGTGTGATTAGATGTCAAAAAATAAAACCGAAAAAAAAAATAATACCACGCAAATATTTGATATTAAAACGTGGCAAAGTGATTGAAAAAAAAAAAAAAAATTAAAATGATTGATCGACGGAACGAGGCATTCTAATTATTACAAGATTGGGTGGGTTATAATAAATTTGGGATAATTATTAAATCTAAGAATGCATCGTTATGATCAAAGAAATATTTCGAAACACATCGATCATCATCATAATTATTAATATTTTTTTTTTCATCAATTATTTCATTAAAGATCAACTATCTTTATAATATAGATATTCTTAATCAATTTTTTTATCATTATCAATATTTTCAACAATGTCCTCCTCGTCATCATCATCATTATCATTTGTTGTTGATAATTTATTATTTTTACAACGTCACAATGGTGGTGGAATTGAAAATTCACGTCGTACATAAAATAATATGTATGGTTTACATTTAGCAACAAGTTCAGTGCTAACTGGTCGTACACTACTGTCATTAAAATGAAACCATTGTCCATCATGAACAGCAAATGCAGTGTAATGTCCAGTACCAGCTCTAAATATCAAAATAAAAAAAATAAATTAATATTTCACATAAAAGAAATACTTGAAATAATTAAATATTTACCCAGATCCATGATGAACAATAACAGCAGCAAGATCATACAAATGACTGTTATTTTGTGGTCCAATTTTAACACCAGCTGAACCCCTTACTGTGTATACAGACATATCAAGTGATTCCATTGGAAAATCAACCTGTGTATCTACCTTGGAACGATATGAATTGCACCATCTAAATCTTTTAATGTGAAGACACAAAACCTGTAATATAAAAATCATATTGTGACGTCATACTGGACGTCACGCGTCTCATATTTTTTTTTTTTTTTTTAAAAAATAATAAAATTTATGAGACCAACTACTAACATTAGGTAGCCTGTGAATCCAGAATCTTTTTGTTGATCGTTGTTTACCAGTACAGCTATCACAAAAATACAGCTCACTATCAGCAAGTTCTTCGACCTTGAAAAATCTTGATAAACTACATGTAAGACTACATATTTCTTCTTGTTCCTTTGATCTTGTTCTTTGTAATTTTTCCGGTATATCCAGTGATAAATCTTGAAATGGCTCATGTGTTTTTGAGTCCGTTCGACAATTCATACAATGAACCTGATAAATAATTAAATTTATTAATTAAATTAATCAATGAATTATATAATTATTTAATTAATAATACATACAACACTAAGTAGTGTACCACCAAATACAGCTGTAACAATACTTTGTTTACCACGAAGACCAAGTGGTTCATGACCAAGCCTTGGTATTAATTGTAATAATTCAGTGTGTAATCTATCAAGCATATAGGTAAGAAATTCATGAGCATCTTGTTGTTGATAACCACGAAAACGTGGTACAACTTTCCATATAACAAGAAATAAACATTCTGGTGATATTGCTTGACCATTACCACCTAAACTGAGATTAAGTAAAACCTATAAATAATAATTTCAATAATTAGAATTAAATATTTGCTGTAGATAATGCAAAATATAAATAAAATAATGGTTGCTAAATTACTTTTCTTAATTCTTCAGCAAGTAATGCATCACTAAGTTCTTTGGCTCTTCCTGGAGCAACAATTCTACCTCTATGTGTTGGTGTTTCATTAAATGCAATACCTTCTAAACTTGGCATTTGTGTTAAATATTCACAAAAATGACTAATATTATTAAATGATTGTAGGACAACATTCATAAAACATGTATTACCAAGATTTCTTAAACCAACAACTTTTTTTTCTTTGGTTATTTTTGATGTACGTCTTTTTGTTGCTGATCTATTATCACCACTAGTACCATCTAATGAATGTAATCTTTTACGTGTACGTGGTCTTAAATTTCTAACAACAACTTCTGTTTTCCATATTTCATCTGGATCATTATCAACATTAACATTATCAAGATCTTGTGATGTTGATGAACTCCAACTTTCATCATTTTCTTTTTGTTCACATTTACGAAATTTTGTTTGACGTATTTTTTCAATTTGACCACTTGATGTATCATTAACAACATAATCATCACATGAATAACTAAAAATTTAATTTTCATTTATTTTAACAAAGTTATAAATGATTTATATTTTAGCAAATTAAAAACATCAATAAACTCACCAAAATACAGCGAGATTTTCACAATCAATGCATACACAGTGATGAGGATTTTCTTTATGATGCTCGAGGGCATGACCATCAACATAACGCCCACAGTGTACGGTACCGCAGTGCAGACACAACCAAGTACTTTTTTCCGTGCCACACACTATTTTGTAATCCATCATCAAGAACAAAAAAAAATTAATTAATTAAATAAACAATACACATAATTAATTAACTATCACGTTGATATTTGTAACAATAATTATTATTAAAATAGAAAAACAATGAAGGAAAAAAAACAATTGTAAAAATAAACAATCTAGAACATATTGATAAATAATTAACAAGACAACATTAACAGATGGGATTTAAATAAAAGCATAAACTTCCAAGTATTGAAAGAATAAATAATCAATGAAATAAATAAATGAAAAAAAGGGGTTACAGCATGTGTGTTGTTGTAAACTTAAAGGGAACCATCCAGTCCTTTGTAAATGTGTGTATATCTGCAGATGGTTTATTCAATAAGGGATGAGATTAATCATGCTGCGGCAATATCCCCCCATATTGATAGATAATTTCATTAAAATATAATTAAAAGATGAAGAATAATTTTACTGGGTGTTGGCTGAATATATTTTTTCCCTGACAACGAGTATATGAACTCTTATTTTATCATCAGAAAAGTTGATGATGCCACATCTTCAAGAGGATAGACTCATTTGAATTTTATTTTCATTTATTTTACATTAAACTGTAATACTCATATTTACAGCTGTAATAAAAAAATCAAATTTCCGTTATAATTATATCTATTTTTTTTTTCATATTAAAAAAAAAAATAGTAAAATTATTATCATTTTTTTTAATAGTTAAAAATTCATTAAAAAATAATTATTTTTTTTTTGGAGTATTTATAGAGTGTTGATTAAAATAAAAATTGATAAAATTATTTTTACATTAGTCATTGATTGATGAGTCACTGTGACGTATTATTTTTGAGATAAATTAAAAAAAAAGTTTTAAAAATAATTTTTGTTAATTATTTAGAGTTATAAAATAAATATTTTTTTTTTCTTTACTGTTTGTATTATTTAAAATTGTATGAATCATTAAATAATCCAAAGAATTAATAATTAATTCAGAGAATTAATTAATAATTCAATAAAAAAAAAAATCAATGAGTTAAATAAATAAATGAAAAACAATTATTGTTTTTTGTGGCCACTTGTTTGAATTAATATTTGAGTTTAATGATTTTTTTTTTAAATCTGCAAAATTAATAAATGAAAAAAATATTATCTCCACGTCATTACTCGATGTAAAGGCGGACGATCAATAATTCCCTGTGTACTGAGTTGGCACTCGCACCCTCGTGCGTAAAAGCCTACTATGCTCTGGTGTATGGCAAAGTTCCCGAGGGCATAAGTATAGTCTCGAGGTCGGACACAAAGAAAGAAAGAAAGAAAGAAAGGTACTGCAAAAAAAAAAAAAAAATGATAAATAAATTTATAAAAAAAAACTGCAATGGGAGTTGGGAAGTTTTTCGAGGGGAGATTCGGAAAACGTGAAAGCGAAATGTATACATATTTAAACAATAAAAAGAAGAGGGGAATTTGCAGAGGGCAATTCTTATGCAAAGTTCATGAATTGTCTTTTTTTTTTATTTTTATTATTATTATTATCATGGGAATAATGTGATGAATAATCCAGTATTTATCTAAAAAAAATTACGAGGCTATGAAAATGTAAAAATATAATTTTTCTAGAAGTTTTTAGTATTTTTTTTTTTTTTTTATTATTAACAATGTCATTTGTTAATTAATATTTTAATGATAATTAATTTGATAAATTAAGCTTACTATTATTTATTTTAAATATAGAAATTATTTTTGAGAAAAAAAAAACAGTTGTAGGATGATGATTTGTAGTCGAAATAATATTCGAAATAAAAAAACATTTCGAAATCTGTTTAAACAACTTCTTATCATTGACGAATTATCAAATCTATTTTCGAATACAACGTAGACATAAAACAAGTAAAAAATGTATATTTTTTTATTTAAAATTAAATTTACACTGACAAAATCAATCCGGAATCTAAGAAAATTATTTTATATATATTTTTTATTATCAATAAAATCAAGTTGTGGTCAATGGGATTTTTATAAATTTTTTATTATTCAATATATGGCGTGACGAGTTTTATTGATGCCTTGAAATTAAATTCCACGTATTGACAATAAAAGAAATTGGTATAAATTAAAAATAAATTTAAAAAAAAAAACGAGGGTTTTTTTTTATCGCCGAATATTCTCGGCCAGCTGATTAGTGCCAGTCTAGTATTGATTTTTCAATGAAAAGTACAGTCTCTCTCGCGCCCGCGCAAAATATTATTTCAATATATTAAAAAGATAAACTAGCATTATATATTTGCCTCCACCCAGGTCAACATTATCCTAAAAAAAAATCATCAAAATCTCACAGATATTAAAATACAAAAAGAAAAAAAAACAAAACCCCGTTAGACACGATACACATGGCAACCCTTGAAAATAACACGTGCACTTGAATTAAATAAAAATAACACAATAAAAATTCTAAATGATCTAATCAATTTAAATATCTCCAAATTGATAAAATATGAAAAAGAAAAAAAAAGAAGATTATAAATTTTTAATTCCAGGTAAAATGATAAATAAAAAGTGATATTGCCTTGAGGGTAAATAAACCATCCGTGAAGAGACAAGTTACAAGTTTTGCTGAGTCTCCACGTTGGTTTGTTGGAAATATAAGAGGTGCACCGAGACTTTATTCATCCAAGGCCAAAAGAGGAACGGCCTGGAGTCTTAACGGAGCGTAAGAAGAAAGAGTATAAAAAATATATATAAAAACAAAATAATAATATATTTTTTTCTGTAAATATAATGATGGTGATGATGGTGATGATGATGATGATGATAATGTGGCCTCAGTTTATATACTCAATTCCACATTAAACAAATCAACAATAACAATTAAAAATAGCTCATTTTTTTTAAATAAAAATATCTACATTAATTATTAATTGAATTAAATTTTATAAATAAATTTTTTTAATGCTGTACCTGCGCATACGAATGGTAATTCCTTGGTGTAATTTGGCTCGACATCATCGTTTCCAAGACGGACGCTTTGTGCTAGATGTGGACACTCCATTTTTAAAACTTGTTAAAAAAAAAAATATATCTGTTAATTATATATTTTTTTTATATATTGTTTTTATATTTTAACAGTAATATGATAATTATTTAAATAATCATCATATTGTTTATATTTTTTTTACAATTAACTGTACACTGTAATTTTTTTTTTTTTGATGTTTTCTAGTTACACTCTGGCTAAATCTAGTTTGAACACTTTAAAAAAAAAAATAATAAATAAATTTGCACAATATTTGATGGATAATTAACTTGATAATAGATATTAATTAATTTTGCATTATTATTGTGGTTTTAATGATTAAATTAATTGTAATTTTGTTGAAATTTTAACCAACATCTTCAGAGATTGACGAGCACATTGGGATACCCTGTAATATCTGTCACATATCATGAGTACCACACATTACCACCAACTTGGTGTACAAGCAAACTCGTTTTTTTTTCTTCTTTTTTTTTATTATTTATTTTATTTCTTATTAGTTAAAAGTGAGAGAGAAAGAGATAACGTAACAATGATCTCAGTGCGCAGCATCGACCAACCAACAACCAACTTGAACCAACTCAATTCGTATTTCGTATGGCAATTTTACAACACACACATGACGTATTTACACATCTTACACATAGTCACATACACATGATAAATTACATTTATATCATAATAATATATTTAAAAAATTAAAAAATATGGAGAGATGTTTTTATTACCTCTCAGACTGAACGATTATACGCAAGAGGTAAAAAAATAAAATAAAAAACGAATAAGAATTTATTAGAACTTGATACTCTTATGTAAATTTATTTATTTTATTAATTTGTTTATGTAATTAATTGTTGATTTATTAAAATTATTATTTCTAATTGTTATTTATTTAATGAGTAAACGACAAGATAGACGTGACACTTGAACACACGGAATGAAGTAACGATGAAACTAAAAATTATTGGAAAGGTTTTACTCTTTTTTTTTTTATTTATTCTCTCTTTTTAGTTTATTGTTTCTTACTTGCTCTTACTGTGTGGTTTTTATTTGTCGGGTTTGACTGGGTAAAACTGGCTTAAGAGAATATAAGAGTTAGGTCATGGTGGTTGTTGTTGGATCAACTGCGCAAGTCTTGATGATTGAGTAATTTTCTATCTCTATGCTCGTTCCTAGATCAAGTCATATTACAGCTTTTAATTAAGTTTTAATTTTTATGTATTCATATTTTATAAAAAAGTATAATTATATTTAATGAATATCAACAAATTGATATTTAATAAAAAAAATTTAGTGTCGTTACTATGTTTATGAAAAATGTCATGATATTTTTTAATATTACTTGATATGGCTTTAATACTTTGATCGAGCAACAAAGCATTACAATAATTGATAGTAATTATTATAATAAAATGGTTATAATAAACACAAACACAATTTCCAATTTTTTAATATAAGCAATTTATTATGAAACTAAATTAGTTTCGTCTGGTAAATTGATGAGCTTGTGGCTGTACAATTTGGACTGAAATGTTACTGAAATCTAACATCTTAAGCATCTCCTTGGTGTCTGGATCAGCTTCAATAACATCATGTTCAAGAGCAGATACTTCAGGTACATAATTGTCTCTGCGTTCTCTCTCTTCTTCTTGAAGTTTAATTGAAATACCACGAACCTGGCTATGACGAAGACGTTTCATCAAATGTGTAACAAAACTGCAAAAGATAAATTTATAAATTAACAAATTATCATCCAATTAATTGCAAGAAAAATTAATTTATCAAACAATAGTCAAGTCAAGTAACAACAATTAATTTACAGTTTAACAATTAAACTATTTATCATGTAGAAAAAAATAGAAGTTGATAGCATTAATTGCTCATTTATTGTTGTTGAAAAAATTAACCTCAAAACATGTGACTACAATGTTGCTTTTTTTTTTTTTTTTTTTTTTTTTGAATAAACTATTGTAAGATTAAAATTTAATGAGTGATAATAAAAACTTACCCAGCAATTTTGTTTTTGAGGGGTTTGCTGGGAATAATTGCAATTTCCTCGCATATTCTCTTGTTGGTATGGAAATCAAGAGTCAAACGAGTGTAGTATTTCTCGATGATGAGCCTTGCGGCTTTTTTGACAGTCTTTGTCCTAACACGACCCTGTAAACAATTAAAAAATCCATTAATAATTATTCCACAAAACACTTTAACATCACTATTAATTAAATCACAATTCACATTAATTGTTTATTATAGGATTGTTATTAATATAGGGGATTAAAAGAACACAATAAAAAAAACATAAAAAATACTCACCATGTTGTTTAATAACTCAAGGCAAAAGAGCGGTTATGTCTTATAAAGAAAGACTTGTGCCTGGGACCTACAGGGACCTAGATTGCTAGCTTGATGTTCTTGCATTTTACATATGCACCATCTGTAGGCGAATCTTCAAAACATTCATCAAACATAAAAACATTTTTACCAGCCGTTATTATAATTTTTTACTTTATCATTCAACAACAAAAATTAACCGATAGGTGTCTCTATTTTAACTAAAAAAAAAAATTTCAACCCTGTTCAACCCTCTCTCGAAACGCATGCGTTAATATAAACAATAACAATAATAAACAAAAAAAAACAACCCCTTGCGCAATAATAACCCTAAAAAAATTCAGTTTACATGCTTATGAAATTCTAACCAAAATCTGTCAAAATAATCCTCATGTTTTGTTGAAAATAATTGTATCAATAATTATATCAACTAATAATGAAAAACAAAATATTAATTTAACAACAATATAAAAATGACGTCATTCAAAGTTGAACAATGTGTTGTAAAAATAATAAAATGACACAACTAATAATTCAGTGTGAAAATAATAGCAACAATAATGTAATATAAAAATTAAATAGATAATAAAATTGAACTTGCATTTGGGTAATAAAAAAAAAAGGGTTCAGAGGGGGACAAGAAGGAAGAATAGAAAAAAAAAAAACCAGAGAAGAAGAGTAACTGAGAATGACGAGATAGATGAACACATTTGGCTGTTGGTGTGATGATATATATGTTCCATATAAAAATGAGTAAAATAAACGTGGGTGGGATTAAATAAGAGAGAGAGAGAGAGAGGAGAGAGAGTATGAAGGGAAATGGAGCAGCAGGCGCAGAGAGTACAATCATAAGGCGGGGGAAGTCAGTGTATTGCGCTGTGAGGCAGGTTGAAGCAGTGGGATAACGTCATCTACGTTCACTTGGTGCGGGGGAGGATAAATTGTGGAAAGGCTGGAGGGAGGGAGGAAATTGTGTGTGAGTCTATGCGAAAGAAGTTTGTTTATATGTACAGTCCAGTATCTCAAACCGGTGAACGGTCCAGTCAGTGCGGTGCCTTCGTCCGAGAAGGACCGAGCGTCGCGTGTACTCTTATTTAAATAATAAAAAAAAAAAAACAAATTAAATTATAATTATTTGTTTAAAAAAATTATAATCAGTTTATATAATTCTATTGTTGAAAATAATTAATTATTGATTTACTGTTTAATTATATAAATATAATAGAAAAGTGAATTTTTTTTTTTTCTGTCGATCGTGTTTTGTTTTGTTTTTTTTCGGTGAATTTGCATTGGCTGTTGATCGTTTTTTGTTTTTTCGTTAGTCTTATCGCGTTCGCGCAGTGTGACGGTATTCTGTGGGGGCCCTCATCTTATGTGGTATTTTGTGTAGATATTTATTTTTATATATATATTAATTTTTTGTATTGGATATTTTTTTATTTTTTATTACGAGATAAGTGAGGGTTTTATTATATATTAAAAGAAAGAGAGGCATGTTTTTTTTGTTATTATTTTTTGCTTTTTAATATAAAAATATTGTGTCAATGACCGTGGATCAACGAATTTTCGGTTTATTTATCATTAAAACGTGAAGTGATAATTAAATAACCTATATTTTAATAAAATAATGATAATTCAATGTGTTATTATGTGAATTATTATTTGTGATAATTTAAAAATAATATTGTGAATTAATTTTGGAGTTAAATTTTGAAAAAAATTCATCAATTCGGGGTAAGTTACATTATATCTGCCATGTTAATTTCATTTTCATGGTTGAAAAAAAAAAAAACAAAACAAAACACAAAAATATCCCTACACACATACACACACATGCATACAAAATAAAAATAAAAAACAAAATCAAAATGGAGCACGCAATCATCTGATTCACCCATTTTTTATGAATTAAAATAACTCAAAATGTTAACCAAATAATTAAACATTGTTGCTATTATTAATTTATAAAATTAAATAACTTTTTAAATTTATTATTCAAGTGACAGACAAATGACCGGTTGATGAAACAGTTGGGTCATTTTACCACAATAACTGGCCTCGACTAACCGTTGTTTTTGCTGTTCTTTGCGTGTTATATTATTCACCTCTTATTATTATTTCCCTTTTCTCATCATCATCATTTTTTTCTTACTCATTTTCATTATTACAAGTATATCATAACAACAATAACAACAACAATAATAATAACTGTTTATGTCAAAGTGTGTCAGTGTCTCTTGATATATTTTAAACTCTTTTTTTATTTAAATTATATTTTAACTTTTCATTTTGATATTATTATTATTTATTTATCTTTTAACTTGTAAATGATAATACAATTTTTTTCTTTTTTTTTTCATATATATTTAATTAATGCTATGATTGTTGTTGAGTAATTTTTTTTCTTGTTGGTGTTCCTGTTGATTCATTTATCGTTATGAATTTTTTTTTTTCTTTTTAAATATTTTTTTAAATGGATGTTGCGTTTTATTTTTTTGATAACGTCATTTATCTTGCCCTTTTTTAGATAAGCTTTGTCAATCAATCGGGAAGTTTCTCATTTATTATTTTATTTTTTTTTTTTTGTAGTGACTTTGTGGGTATATATTTGTTGTAACACGTGTTCAGTCTGCGTCATCATCCGGTCTGATTGTAACCCATCTGTTTGAGTTGAAGTAGACCCTGATTGATATGATACATATATAGAATCTTTTTGATGTTTTTTAGCTTGCAAAATTTAATTCACTTTATGTTGAGATATAAATAAATTATCAATCCACATTGGAGAAGGATCAAACGAGTTAGAAATGAAAGTTGTGTGTTATACATTTTATTTATATTTTTTTTTATTATTATTTTTATAAATAACATATTGAAATCGAGACGTTTTGAAAGGTTTTTTTATTTTTTATTTTATACTGGTAGTTGTTGGTAATTAATTGAATTGTTTTATATTAAAAATATTACTTGTTTTTATATATTTTTTTTTTTTGTATCTTTGTTTTATTTTTATGTAGTTTTTTCAATCAAAATGCTAACGAATGCATTTATTTTTTGACAAGACAAAAAAAATAAATAATAATACTCGTCAGCTGGGATTGATTCATCACAAATTCAATTTTTTAATATGATTTTTTGTTTAAACAATGAAATCAAATGTATACATGAAAACAGGGGAATTTTCATGTCAATAATTTTGTTTATTTTTTTTTTTTTTCCATTTGTGGGTTTTTAATAATAGAAAAATATTTATTTTGTATTTTTTTTTTCTGTATAAACTAGGATAAATACTAAACAAGTTTAAACAAAATAAATAATTATTTTTTTTACATGTAAAATAATAAAGGAATATTATTTTATTTAAATTTGAAGATTTTGAATTTTCGAAAAATTACCGCGAGTTAATTTATTCGGTAGTTATAAAAATAATTAATCGACAAAATGATTTAATAATTTATAATGAATAAATATAAATAAAACTCATTGTTAATGTTATTCAAGTCAAAAAATAACAATAAATATATTCGAGTTAAAAGGGGGGATATAAATAAATAAAAAAATAATTTTTTTGTTATTTTTTTTTGTTATTTAAATTTGATTTATTTCGATGGTTATTAAAAAATAATTACTTCAACACAATGAGTCAAATTATTTTGTATAATATTATGACTACTGTATTGAAATATATAAATAAATAATTTTTTTTTTAAATAAAAAGTCAGCAAATCTTGGTCGCTTTCGCGGTCGATATATTCTCCCACTATTTTCGATTGTAACGTTATCCGTTTTATTTTGCTTATTATTATTGTCATTTATTTAAATTTTTTTTAAAAATTTTTTTTATTATTTATCCTTTTCTTTTTTACTTTGATTTTATTTTTCTTTCTCTGTTGTACATACACTTTTTAACCACTTCATCAGCTGACAGTCGAGTCACGGGATTCAACGACTTTCACCTTCTCAACGAGGCCTTCACTGTTTCTAAAATAAAAATAATAAATAATGAATAATAATACGAAAAAAAAATATAAAATAATTCAATATAAATGAAAATTATTAATTTTCATTGCATATATTTTATTCCATGTGATGAAAAATTACTCTTTCTATTTGAAATAAAATTTAATTTGTTAGGTAAATTTAATTTTTCATCGCTAAATTATTTAAAAATTATTTATACTTTATTAGTTAAATAATCATTATTATTATCTGTCTTATAAATGCCTATTGGGTAAACGATTTAGAAATAATTTAATTCAGCTATTTCAAAACTTTGCAAAAATTTCATTAACTTTATTAAAATGGAAAAAATTATTCTTGATTTAAATAAAATTCTTGATAAAAAAACTCAAAAAAGTTACAAAGAAAAATCCGGATATTACTCCGGAAATCATTCATAAAATTATTACCGTAAACTTTTTATTTTATATATTGAAAAATATCCAGAGAAAAATCGTCATTTATGTTAATTTAAAACGTTAATTTTCATTTAAAAAAATATCGTGACGTTAATTTTGATTGATTATTCACAATGACAAGATAATTTTTCGATGACAAAAATAATATATAATAATTTACAATAAATAAAAAAAAATATACAAAAATATAATTGAAAAAATAAAATATTGCTGTAATGAATGCGGAAGTTTCAGTATGATTTCTTGGAAATTATTTAAATACTTTAACAATGTAACACGTTCTTTCGTGTTTATAAAAATAATTATTATTATATTTTAATGTAATTATAATTATTCAAGCATATTGTTGGTCATATTCGGCTATATTTTTAAATATAAAAATTTATATAAATATATTTTGTGTGCATATAAACTTTAAACAAGCTCCAAAAAAAAAAAACGACCGGAAAACAACATAAAAAAAATTTTATTTACACGAAAGCTCAGTACAATGATTGTACTTTGATATAAAATTTCATGCAACATTATTTTTTCTGCAAATTTAACTAAATTTTTCATGACTTTAAATTGCATGTTTGTTTTAATTGTTTTTTATTTTTTACAATTACAAAAAAAAGCTTTAATCTCGTATGAATTTAATTTTGTTTTCACGAAGATTATCGATAGGTTTTTAAATTATTTGTCTATTTAAAAAAAAATTTCATATTAAAAATTCAAATAAAAAAAAAACAAGTACAAATTTTTTATTAATAATTCAGGTCAAATATACATGACCTTGTTTTAAAATTTTATTTTTGTTTCTCTCAAATTCAATCGTATATATTAAATTGAAATTTTATTATCATTTTAAAAGATAAATTCTGAAAAAATTTAAAAATAAATCTTATAATAAAGCTACGATAAATTATGATATATTTTATCATTAAATTAAGATTTGAAGCAATTGAAAATTGATAAAACCACAAACTTGATAATTTTTTTGGTATATTTATTCAATTTTTTACGTATTTTCTTGATTTTTTCTATTTTTTCTTATTCATGTTGTTACTGTCTAGTCTCAATTGAGTGTAAAGTAAAGTGTTTATGTTCTAGTGCACCTGAATCACTTATCTATGAGTCAATATAGTATGTGTGCTTGTTTACGAAACTATATACAAGTGTGTGTGTATAAATATATATATATAAACTAACTGGTTGATTCAATCGTCTGCCTTTTCACGTCGACTTTCACCCCTCATTGATTCCGATTGATGTAACGGTCTTTCTCAATGGCAATTCAAGACCAAGATGACGTAAATTCAATTCAATTTTTTATTTTTTTTTAAATACTTATCTTTTTATATTTATTATTATTCAACACATTTAATTTTTTTCATTAAAATAAACCAACTAAGTTGACTAATACTTTTGATGATAATAAAATAAAAAATGTCGAAATTTTTTATTATGGAAAATAGAAAAACTGTTTATACATGTGGGAATTATTATTTGTCATGTTTTATTTATTTTAAAATTTTGTATTTACAGTTATTTAGTTAGTCGGTTTATTTCATTCAAGAATAAATTTTTGATTGTGGCTTTATCGAAGATTAATTGTGTTTTATTTATAAAAAAAATATATATATATTTCGATAGTATGGTTTTTTTTTCTTTTAAAGAAATAAAATAAGTTTAAAGTATATTTTGAATTTAATTTTTTGTAGAAAAATGCAGGTTTTTATTTATTTTTTTTTCTTTGAAGAATAATTTTCAAGTTTTTCACTTTATTTTCTTCTTTTTTTTTTTTGGTAGAAATTTTTGAAGAATTTACAGAGAAATTAGGAACTATCTGGGTTTTTTTTTTTTTTTTTTTATTAGTTTAAAAACAATTTTTTTTCGTCTTAATAAATTGATGAAACTTTCACATACGGTTTTTGAAATAGCTATCTATATTAAATTGTTTCTAAATCATTCAGCGAATAAGTCATATAATTTTCATATTTTTTTTTTAAATTCATTATATATTTAAAAATAATTTCCAACGTTAAAATTTAATTAAAATTATAGTAGTACAGCTACATTGTTTTTAAATTGTAAAATTATTATTTTTGTAATGTATTTAAAATTGTATCAAGCTGGTATTTTAGAGGAATTTCAATGTTTTGATATGAGTTTACACGCGCAAATACACAGTTTAAAAGTTCAATATAATTTCCAGATATTTATCCTTTGAAAGGCACATCCCTTCTGGCAAATTAAAAGTATGGCCAGAACGTACACGAAATTCCATTGTTCCACTGAAATTCCATTATTCAAACTATACACATCGATGTAATAACTGATCATAATAATTTTCATGATAAAGCTGGAATTTTTATTCAATCAATTATATTGCTTTACTTATACTTGAATAATCCCATACTAATTAATCTTCTTCTTAAATATTTTTAACAAATATTTTCATAAATAATTATTGCTCAAAACAATTTCCAATTAAGATAAAATTAAAAAGTCATTACATAATTATTTGTAGGCTCAATTTTATTGGAAAAAAATCATAACAAAATAATTATTCACCCTTAAAAAAATTCAAATCACGTATATACATGTAAATGTAAAAATAAAAAAATAATAAAACATAAAAACTGATGAAAAAAATAAATAATAAAAATATAAATATAAAGCTCTGTTGAAAAAAATTTGTGGTATATTCAGTCGATCGGTTTTTCGCGGCTGATTTCAAGTTTTCCATTCGTATCATGAACTATTTTTTTTCTCTTTTTTCAAACCCCTTTTTATCCTCATCATTCACCACCTTGCATCCTTACATTTTTTCGCTTATGCACAGCTGCATTTTTACTGCGCTCAATCCGTGTGGTTGCTTCACTGCGTTCATGCCAAAGGTCGAAACTTGGCTCTCGACTTTTTTATATATTCAAACTTCTGGTTAAATTTTTCGATGCTGTATTATTTATTTATTTTTTTTTTTTTTTCTATAAAATCGATCTTTTACAAATACATCTGAATTCTAAGATATATTTTTTTTTTATATTTTTTACCCGCATGTGACCGAACTTGTGGTTCACCACAGATACGCGGACTTGACTCGGTTGAATTTTATATTGGGTTAGCCAACTTGAGAATAAAAATAAGAAAATAAAAAAGAGATTGGTAAAATGCAGCCAGAGAAAAAGCAGAAAAGGAGTCGAGAGAAAAGTGTGTGTGTGTAAAAGAGGGTTATGGGTGGTGGGAGGAGGCATGAATAATGCTCGATTTAAAGTTTGATTGGAATTGCTGTTGGACATGGGATAGGATATCCCTTCTATTCAACCCCGTCATTTTTTTTTTTCTTTTTATCAACTTTTCATTTATTTTTCTCCAACAATTCTGATTTTTTTTTTTTCTTATTTTTTTCTCAAGTCAATTTTTAAACTTTATGGGAATGTACATATTTAAAAAGTTTTTTTTTCAAATCTACAAATGTTTTGGTCTTGGTACACCATTTTTATCTATATATTTTTTTTTTTGAAATATATTTTTTACGAGTTTTTAAAGTGGTTTAGTGATTTCAGGATTTTAATTGTTTGCAAATATTTTTTGATTTTTATTTCAAGAGATATTTAAATAGTTTCAAGTAATTTTACCATAAAAATAATCAGTGATTTTATATTTTGATAATTTTTTTAAAAATAAATTAATAGAAACATTTCAAGTCTTGAAAGTATTTAAAATAAATTAGATATATATTAGTCCAAATCTCGTGAATACAGCTGAAAAGATTTTACAATTTCAAAGAGATTATTCAGAAAAAAAAACATTCAAATTATTTCGTACAGATTAATTCACTCTACATGTTTTAATTTTGTAATTTATTTTTAATCAATTCACTTATTTTTATTTAAAAATAAAATCGATAAATAATGATTGTGTCGTTACTGTTTAATCATTGTTTTTTTTTTCTTTTATTTTGTTTCAGAAAAAAATACATCCATCGATAATAAATTGGCTGCCACGTTGTCTACCCAAAGATAAACAAATTAATTAAGTGATCGGATAAAATAGAAAATTAAAAATAGTTAAAAACAAAGAACACAAAAAAAAAAAAGAAAATAAAAGAAAAAACTATTAGTGAAGTAAAGGAAGAATAAAATTAACGAACAAGAAAAGATTAAATAACTAAACAAATAAAAGATTCGATGGGTTTGGTGAGTTGACTTCCGACTGGACAATTTTGTCAAGGATCTTTCTGTTGAGTCTAGTCACGCTCATAAAATTCAACTTGCGAAGGATTTAAAAAATATAAAATAGGTCAAAACAAGAACACTAAATAAAAGTTCCAACAATTGAAAAAAAAAGAAGAGAAACAATTCAATTTTTTTAATAAAAAAAAATAAAGAGAAAGGAAATAAAAAATAAAATAGAGCAAAATATCTTCTTCTTGATACAAGATAGATATTGTAAAAGAAATCTTTGAACTTGTTGTCATTGATATATATCTGTGAAACAAAAAAAAAGAAGGAATATTAGGTCAAGCTTGGTGTGTTGCTGATAAAAGTAAAATTAAACGAAACAATGAGCCTCAAAGTAATAGTTTTATTGGGCCTGGTTGCTGGTTTTATTGTGAGCACGAGTTGTCATGATGCTGCAACACCATTCAAGACTAAATCACGACGTTCAACAATTTGGTCAAATCAATTTGCTGTTCATGTGCCTGATGGTGCTGATGCTGCTGCTGCTATTGCTGATAAACATGGCTTCGACAACATTGGACAGGTTAGTCACAACTTACTTATATAATTCAAAATAAAAAAATAATTCATTTTACACTTCATCAATAATATATCTGATGACATTTAAATCGTTTATAAAATTTAGGATTTTTTTTTTTTTTATTTATTTCTACGTATTATATCTCAATCATCATCGATAAAATTCGAACATTGACAAACTATATAATTTTAGCATTACGATTCGGTTGAATAAAAATCGAATGAAAAAATACTAGATTTCATAAGAGACATTACGAGTTGAGGAAAGTGTTTTTTTTTTTTATTTTATTTTTTTGGTTGAGTTATTTTTTTCATTGCATAATACTTTCATTTTAAAAAATATGTCAATTTTTATTTTTTTTAAATTCAATTAATATGATCTCCGGCATTCAACATGCTGTAATAAAATCAAAATCATTTTTATATTTTTTTTTTTGTGATAAAATCCAAGGCCAATCAGTTGAATTGAACGAATAAAAAAAATTATTGTTTCATAGTCAACTTTCACCTTCCTACTGTTATTTATTACCAGTTTTCTATTTTTTTTTAAAAAAAAAAGTAATTTTATAAAAAATTAAACTGCGACAGATAATAAAATTCCAATCGGTGACAAAATCCAGTCTGTTTTTTGTGGTTAAAAATTTATTATCATCTATCGAATCATGATTTTATAAAAATTCATATATTTAAACTCTTTAAAATAAATTTAATCACAATTTATACGGGACAATTATATTAAAATTACAGAGACAATTTTATAAAATATTTAAAAAATAATTTAATCATACACTACAAGTCAATATACATTTATAATTTTTCATTGAATCATATAAAAATTATTAAAATTTATATTTCATTCAACCAAGTGTATTATAAATTTTTGTGGATATAATTTTATAGAATTTTTCACTTCTCCAAACGCTTTATAACTGAATGTCCGGTGACCGGACTCACAGAGATAAAAATTCATCACATATATATTTTTAGCCGTTAAAAATTTTGCCATTGTGTGTATTTGACTGAAATGAAATATAAAAAAAAAAAAAATATGCATATAAAGCAAATACAAAATTACGTGAATATATAATATTCATAACTTTAGAAAAATTTTTTCTATAAATATATAGTAGAGAGAAAAAAAAAATAAATATATATTTTTTTTAAATTGAAAAGATTTTTAATTAAAAAAATTTTAATTTGTGTTGTAAAAAAATCGGTTGAATAATTATACGGGATAGTTGAAATGCACGCAAAATTGGGGTTTTGGGTTGAAGTATTTTGGCTTTATATTATATATATTGAATAGTTTGGTATATGCTAAATGATGAACTGGTGTGTTGAATGCGGTGACCATAGGCATTTCTCACAAAATCTTGCATACCTCGGCACACCTGCATGAAGATACCAAATTGCTGAGTGTGAGTTTAGAAATTCTCAAATGTGTTGTATACCATATAAACATCTTGTGGTTAATATACCCCAGATAATCTATTAATATTATACATTAAACTTTCATAATTATAAACTTAATATCTTTAAAAAATTTTTGATAAAAAATATAAATTTATTTCGTCACGATTTTTTTATAAAACACTAGCAAAAAAATCATTTTAAATTATTCAATTTGAATTTTTTTTTCCTTTTTTTTTACTGGACAGTTGAAACTATTTTTTTTTTTATATTTTTTTCATTTAGAAATATAATTAAATTCTTTGAAATTAGCTTTTTGATAAAATTCAATTTCATTGCTTTTTTTAATTTCAATTTAAATTGACAATTTTAATTTAATTTTTATTACTTAAATTTTAAAATATCTATCAGATTTATTATTTGCTGCTTTGATGATATATTAATGTATTTATTAATAAATATTATTTTATATTTTATTAATTTTACTATACCAAAATGTCGCTAAATTTTATTTTCAAACAAAGAATCATAAAATCCATATATTCAATTCATGAATTTAATATTCTAAAATTTTTTTCACGTTCGTTTTGGCTGTTTACTTTTGTAATACCCAGAAAATCCTTGGGAATGATAAAAAATTTATAAAAAAAAAATAAATAAAATTGAATAAAATATTAGTAGTAAAAAAACACTACATAAAAGCTAACATTTTGTAATATTTGTCCAGTCGTTATTCATGCGATTATGTTGAATTCGTCACGGTTTCCATAAAAAAAAAAAATAATAAAAAAAGACAATGCATATAGTTTTAAATCCACGTTACATATGTCATCAATTTAACAAATAAACGAACTGAAAAAAAAGAGATTAAAACTGAATAAAATATATTTAACCGATATTTTTAAATTAAAATATTTGTTATGAGTATTTTATAAATGTTTTTAATTAAATTATTCAATTTATCATTCAATATTGACAGGTTTAAAGTCATAATAGAATAATATTATTTAAAAATAAACGTTGAATTTTATTATTTAAAACAATAATTGACATTTTTGATGACAGAATTGGAACCACTGATTAACCAGATGATAAATTAACTCAATTTCTGACATGACACCTGATAGATTACAATTTGTTTTTTTTTAGAAAATTATTTTTAACATCTCAATTAACTGTAAAAAAAATTTAATATATTTACTCTCATTTCCTTTTATTTTTTTGAACAAAAAATATCAATTCTATTGAAAAAAAAAATGTAAATAACTTTTTTAAAAATGTTTTAACGTTTTTTTTTTTTTGTTATAACTGGAAAAAATTTACAAAATTTTTATTCATTTAAACGTCAATCAAATGTCCATTTGATTAATTAAATTATCCTGACATTCAAATAGCCACGTGAGCAATTTAAAAAACGTGTATACAAATAAATTTAATTATTATTCATCAATCTTCATTGGAATGTTTTTTGTTAAATTTTATTTTTAAGAATAAAAAAATTCAAACGTGACAGTTGAATTGCTAATGAAAATACAAAAATTCATGTCATGATGATTTACTTGAAAAATATTTTTAAATAAAATATATATATTCATGATTTAATAATTAACTTTGGTTAAATATATTTTTTTCTCTTTGATCTATTGAAAGTTCATAGATATACACATGAGAAATTTGCTTATACAAGGATGTTAATTTTCACAAAATTAATTAAACACAAGAACCGAGTAAAAGGCATCTCAATTAAATATACTGTTATAATATTGACTCTTACAATGTTTATACTGTTTGTGAGTTTCAACTACGTCAAATAGTGTAAACATTAATTTGCAATAAAATATATTTAATCATGATTCTCAATAATTTCTCAGTTTAATAAACAAATATTTATCCAACATTTAAAATACCATTTTTAATTATTAATAATAAACAAATATGCAATTTTACATACACATTAGTTAGATTTTTAAATTGTTTAAATGTTTATATTCACATGCAAACATGAAGATTAAATTCATAACAACTAGGTCAATATGATTTTGTAATAATATGAGGGCTCATCCTTTTATGGTTCAACATAAAGAGCTTGTTTCACATTGAGTAATGATGTTCTTTTTTTTTTTTTTTTTTAATGATCTTCTTATCAGATAAATTTGTCTAGCATATAATAATAATTGTTTAATAAAAGTTCAACTTTCATATTACAAAACTTATCTACCCGCTTGACTTAATCATTAATATGTTTTTATTTATTTATTTTTTTGCACAATGTATTCATGCCAAGGTTCGCATATATTTTAGTGACACGAAGAAATCACCTGACTGTAAATATATACGTTCATTAACAACACACTGTCGCGTCTCAAATAATTAACCATCTTTTTTTTTTTCTTTCTTTTTACACCTGTTATTTAATACCATCTGATCATGATTAATTCTGCTTTTAACTTTGGCCTATGAATTTATAAAAAGAAAAAAAAAAAAAAAAAACATTTATAACGACATAATTAAAAGATAAAAAATTAAATTGATATTTAACAGCAAATAATTACAATAAGAAAATAGAAATTTTTTTATTTTTTTTTATTATGTAATATACGGATTTTTATTATACACACAAAGACCTTCGTAAATTTCGTAAGACCCTTCATTCTAGTCGACCGTGTACTCGTTAGCTTTATTAAATGACATTTTTTTTTTTGCATAAATATTTAAATTAGATCAGGCATTATTGATGCGTATAATTATTTGTCCTAGATAGTTTACAAGAAAAAAAAAAAATGAGGTGAAATGCAGAAAAAAAACACAGATGATTAATGCACTTTGATTTGATAAAATTATAAAAATAAACAAATGTTATTACAGTTGAGATAAATCGATTTACGTTTATTTGAAAAATATTTATTCAACTGTATATCGTGAAAATGAAACTCTATTTTTTAATGTAACCAAATAGTTTACAGTGGATCCATAACGAAACGACATAAAGAACAATATGAAAAATAAAAAACGAAAATATATCAAAAAAAATAAAATGAAGCTAAAAGAGAAGAAAAAAAAATGAGTATAAATGTTGAGAATCTCATTTTATCCAGTGTGTCTTTCGCTGAGCGATTTTCTCTAACGATTTCTTGAAAACATATTCTATTGGTACATATAGATATACACTTGTTTTACAACGATTCCCATTGAAATGAAAATCTTTTTACTATCCATTCTACCGTAATGTTCATTCGGTATCGCTGAATACAATTCACATTTTGTTTTTTTTTTTTTATATATATTTTTTCTATTCATATTATTCTTTTTTTATCTCTTCACCTTAATATCACATTATTGATAAAATATATCCATCAATTTCACTAACAATACGACATTTTAAACAAAAAAAAAAAAGTGCATTTATTTTGAAGATAATATTTCAATTAAAATTTTAAGATTAATTTACAAACAAAACAGTGTCCCAATGGAGAAAATTTATAAACACAAATTGTTTTAAAAGTAAAATTTTATATCTCAAGAGAAATTCTTAACTATATCAAAGTCCAGACTGTAATGTTCATTGTATATATCGAAGTTTTAACCATCCATATTGTTAGTTCGCGTGGCAAAGTTAAATTGAACCATTTAAAGCAACGGTTGGCTCTTTACTCTCAACATTTCCTGTCTTTCAAAATTCCCCTCAACCATGCCAAAGAAACCAACAAGCCAACCCTTAACATGTACATATACTGATATACATAACGTAAATTTATTTATCTTTTTTTTTGTTATTTTTGACATTGACACAAACTGCAAGTATTAAACTGAAGATGTATTATAGTGACTTGACCTATATTTCTTGTCTTCTATGTATAAATCTCTGCCTGTCTTTTGTTAGTCTCTTGAAAAGCCACAATTACAATTACAAAATTCTATATACACACTGTTCAATTCACGTAAAATCTATTGTTAAATTTTACCAAATGCGTGTACAATTGTCTCGTAGATATATCCCAAGACATTTAGTCACCACATTTACACATATATATATATTTATTAATTTTGTTGCTAAAGTAAAACAAAGATATATAAATGAACAAGTAAAATTTTGATATATCCAACAAATAATTAGAGAATAGAGGCGTAAATTCATCTAGGGGTGCAAGTAACTGGCGTAACAACTTCTATATAGAGTTGGTTGTAATGAAGCATATATACATGTTAGTAGTACATAAGCCTATGTATTTACCATCAACTCATCATCATTTTGCCTTCCGGCATTTACCCAACACACACACATTGACATTTATATAAAGATACCTTAGTTGTATATAGCTTTGCTTGAGGGTATATATAGTAACTCAATGGATTCCATCAGTTTCGTCAGAATGCTATTCTCGCGGGACTTTTCAAACGACTAATGAGCTTGTTATGCAATACCTTTGCTACTGATAATTATTGTTGATAGATCATGATGATGATGATGATAGTTTGGTCTGATATGGCTCAATATGATTGTGGTTTTATTTTATCTGTTGTATACAGATACAACTTGTTACTGATGTCTTTTTTTTTTGTTGGATCTTTGTGGTAGAGAACATTGAAATGCTTTTATATTTCTTTTATTTTTTGAAATAAAAAAAAGCCAAATCTTTTGTAGAATGAATCTAAATATTAATACGTTGTGTCTGTATAAAAAATAAAAAAATTAATAGGGAGAGAGAGTGTGCTGGGCTTGTATGAAAATAGCAAGATATAATTCTTTTGTGTATGTGCTTGTTACCGAGTATACAATTTTCGCCTACCGCTTGGCTGGTCGCGTTTCACGTGCAAATACTATTTTGTTAGTATGCTTCTACCGCCGTTTGCAGATTTACGATGTTAAAATGGAGATAGAGTCTGTGGCTTGGTACTCTATGTGTCACATATAGAACAAAATTTATCATGTATTTGT